>NC_052162.1:120583612-120850394 GCF_902713615.1 Scyliorhinus canicula
TTGACAGTAAGTTCGATCTGCCTGTAAGCTGATCAATAGTATCTTTCCAAAGGAGAAATACTTGAAAGGGAGGAATTTGCAGGGCTGTGGGGAGAGTGCAGAGCAGTTGGATGAATCAGAGAATCCTTTGAATGAGCTAGCAGGGGCATATGCTGAATGGACTCCTCCTACAGCTTGTGAATTGAGCCTCCTGCTTTTGTGCAGGTTAAAAGGGACATATTCATTGCAGCCTCTTCCCTGTATATGTATTTAAAGAGATGGGTTCACTTTACGTCGAGTGCCATATAACAATTGGTTGGAGGCCCATTTCCCAGTCAGTCCTCCAGCACCTTCCTGTTCTATTAGTGCGATGCCCATGGCAGTTTCCCAACTGGGGCCCAGGCCCGTTATTCTCAGCTAAATTCACCCTCAGCTCGTCTCTAGCTGTCATTGACACGAGCAATAGACACAGAAAGATGCCCAAGGTTCAAATGGGAAGTTAAAACTTGTGGCTCTAAACCGAATCTTCAACATTTGTCAGTCAAATCCATGTTATTTATACTGAGTTTTTATTATTAGATTTAGGTACTGGAGGGAAAGGGTGGGGGTTGTAAAAGGTAACTTTCCCTTTCTAACTTTGTATTGTTACATCCAACATTCCTGGTCCCAGCATTGAGGGAGTGCTGCACTGTCAGAACAGCCTTCTTTCAAATAAGATGTTAAACTGAGGCCCTGTCAGGTGGGTGTAAAAGTTCCCACAGTCACTATTTTGAAGAAGAGCAGGGGAGTTATCCCCAGTGTCCTGGTCAATATTTATCCCTCAGTCAACATCACTAAAAACAAATCATCTGCTCATTATCACATTGCTGTGTGTGGGATCTTGCTGTGTGTAAATTGGTGCTGTGTTTCCGACATTACAACAGTGACTACACTTCATTGGGTGCTTTGGGACTTTGCAGCACTTTGGGACATTTCGTGGTTGTGAAAGGCGCTATAGAAATGCAAGTTTTTAATTCAAGATTTCTGTTATCTGATTTTGTTATCTGGAATTTAATAGATTTCAGCCACCCCCAATTGACCATTTAATAAATTCACTTTGGTTCAGATTAGACTTTAACCAATTAAGTCAAAGGCAGAATTCTCTGGATAGTAAATTTAAAAAGAGGTTTATTCAATTAAAATGATTTACTGAACAACTTTAAGACATTGACTTTTACAACTTCATGTGGGTGATCAGTCTGTAGCAGCATAACCCTCTGGCTCCTTCTTTGACAGTAATTCTTGTGGAATTCCCACAACCTCCCCACCTACATCCCAAAGGCCTTTTCAAGCAGGTGAATAAGATTATTTGGGCTTTGTTTTTGGCGAGTAAACCCCGCGAGTGAGGAAAGTGTTGCTGGAGCGCAGTCGGGAGGAGGGTGATTGGCGCTGCCGAATTTCTGCAATTACTACTGGGCGACTAATAGCCATGATTAGGAAGTGGGTATTGGGGGATCAGCATGGGAGTGGATGGAGCAGCGACATGCAAAGACACCAGTCTGGGAGCATTGGTAACAGCATCTCTGACGTTCTCGCCGGCCCGATACTCCACAAGTCCGGTGGTAGTGGCGGCTCTGAGGATCTGGGGGCAATGGAGGAGATATGAGAGGGGAGGAAGCATTGATTTGGACCCAATTTGTAATAACCACAGGTTTGTACCGGGTAGGCTAGATGGCGGGTTCCGGAGTTGGCAGAGGGTAGGAATTAGAAGGATGGGGGATCTATTTATAGACGGAAGCTTCCCCAGATTGAAACTTTGGAGGACAAATTTAAATTGCCAACCAGGAATGGTTTTAGGTATTTGCAGGTGCGAGACTTCCTGAGAAAACAGGTGCCGGTTTTTCCGCTGCTGCCGCCACGGGGGATATAGGATAGTTTCCAGTCCTGGGTGGGAGAGGGGAAGTTTCGGATATGAATGAAATGAAATGAAAATCACTTATTATCATGAGTAGGCTTCAAGAAGTTACTGTGAAAAGCCCCTAGTCGCCACATTCCGGCGCCTGTCCGGGGAGGCTGGTACGGGAATCGAACCGTGCTGCTGGTCTGCTTTACAAGCCAGCGATTTAGCCTGGTGAGCTAAACCAGCCCTGGAGCTTTTGGAGGCGGAGGAAACTCAGGTGGAGGAGCTTTAGGGCAAGTGGGAGGACAAGCTACGAGGACAGATAGAGGGGGGCTATGGGCGGATGGCCTAAGCAGGGTTAATACCTCATCGTGCGCCAGGCTAGCCTGATACAATTTAAGGTAGTCCACTGGGCACACATGACAGCGGCTGGGATGAGTAAATTCTTCGGGGTTGAGGATAGGTGTGCGAGGTGGGCAGGAAGCCCAGCAAATATATCCACATGTTTTGGGCATGCCCGAAGCTTAGAGGGTTTTGGCAGGATTTTGTGAAGGCAACGTCCACGGTGCTAAAAACACAGGTGGTGCCGAGTCCAGAGGTAGCGATCTTTGGAGTGTCGGAAGTTACGGGAGTTCAGGGAGTGAAAGAGGCCGACGTCTTGGCCTTTACCTCCCTGGTAGCCCCGAGACGGATCTTGTTAATGTGGACGGACTCAAAGCCCCTGAGTGTAGAGACCTGGGTTAGTGACATGGCTGGGTTTCTCAGTCTTGAGAAAATAAAGTTTGCCTTAAGAGAGTCAATGTTAGGGTTCACCCGGAGGTGGCAGCCGTTGTCGACTTTCTCGGGGAAAATTAAACTGTCAGCAGATGCAATATTCCAAGGGTGTTGTATGACTGGGGGGGGGGGGATGTTTATTTTACCATGTTGATGTCATTGTTAATGTTACTGTTGTTGGTGTAATAAAAAATTTCAAAAACCTCAATAAAATATTTTTTAAAAAAAAAGAATTGAGATTTGTTGCATTCATGTGAAATGAAAGTCACCGTTGAACATTCTCCCAGTGTCTGCCTGGGTCTCACTCCCACAACCCAAAAAGATTTGCAGAGGAGGTAAATTGGCCACGCCAAATTGCCACTTAATTGGAAAAAAACAAATTGGGTGCTCGAAATTATTTTAAAAAATAAATGAATGTCACCAATGGCCCAGAGGACCATAGGCTGCTCTCCCTTTGAGAGAGAGAGAGAGCTGACTGGTGGTGATTTAACCTGAGGGTCACCACACCTCAGATGAGGGGCAAGGTTCATGGATAACCTCCACCGATATGGGAGTTGAATCCATTGTTAGAGTCGCTCCGCATCACAAACCAGCCATCCAGCTAACTGAGCTAACTGGCCCTTGTAATATGTAATAATTCCTTAACTATTAGCTATTCCCTACCTCCCAACAGTTTCCCTGTCCACCTCAGACAGCTTGCCCCTCATACCTGATAGTTTTCTTCTGTGAGAAGCCACCGAGATACATTAAACAAAAGAGGACACATAACCACCACAGCCCCATCTTCATGGCAACATGGCATGATTTAGGGGATTCCAAACAGGAATGGGAATTATATATTTTTGAACTTTCCCAAAAGCCCTTTCACTCTGTGATCCTTTTATTGTGCAATTTAAAGCCTGGTATTCACAACAAGTTTTGAATATCATTCAACCCCACTGGAGGCAAAGTTTGTGAAACCACGAGTGTCCAGTTAGAAAGAAACCCCTCCAACCACCCCCACTAACCAACTGCCAGAATGAACAAAATGCAGTCTCGAGGTAATTGAGAGGAGGAAACAAGAAACAGCAGAATCCAACCCGTCATCAATTGTGAACTTGTTGATGTCTCAGCGGATGTGATGAATCACAAAATCTCTTCCCACATCGAGAACAGTGTGAACAGCCTCTCCCCAGTGTGAATTTGCTGGTGTGTCTGCAGGTTGGATTGCTGAATGAATCCCTTCCCACACTGCGAGAGCTGTGAACGGCTTCTCCCCAGTATGAACCGTTGATGCCTCTGAAGGCTGGATTAAAACACTGAATCCCTTCCCACACTGAGAACAGGTTGAATGGCTTCTCCCCAGTGTGAACTCTCAGGTGTGTCTCCAGGTGGACAACTGAGTAACTCCCTTCCCACACTGAGAGCAGTTGTAATGGCCCTCCCCAGTGTGAACTCTCTGGTGTGCCTGAGGTTGGATGAATATCTGAATCCCTTCCCACACTGAGAGCAGGAGAACGGCTTCTCCCCTGTGTGAACCCGCTGGTGTGCCTGCAGGTTGGATGAATATCTGAATCCCTTCCCACACTGAGAGCAGGAGAACGGCTTCTCCCCAGTGTGAACTCGCTGGTGTGTCCTGCAGGGGAATAGCTGAGTGAATCCCTTCCCACACTGAGCTCAGGTGAACGGCTTCCTGCCAGTGTGAACTGCTGATGTCTGTGCAGGGTGGAGAATCACTGAATCCCTTCCCACACTGGGAGCATGTGAATGGCCTCTCTCCAGTGTGAAATCGTGGTGTATCCGCAGGTGGGATAACTGAGTGAATGACTTCCCACACTGAGAGCAGCTGAATGGCCTCTCACCAGTTTGTGAATGCGCTGATGAGCCTCTAGTGCAGATGGGGCTCCGTATCCCTTCCCACAATCCTCATATTTCCACGGTCTGTCCATGTTTCGAATCTTTGTGTCTCTCGGGTCAGGCAATCAGCTGAAGCCTTGACTTCACAGAACCCACATGTATGGTCTCTCCCCCCTGTGAATGCCCATGATATTCTTTCAAACTGTGTAACTGGTTAAGGCTCTTTCCACAGTCAGTGCTCTGGAACACTCTCACTCGGGTGTGTGTTTGTCTCGGGGCTTTTCCAGTCACACCGATGTTTTAAAATATTTTGAAGCCAACAGAACGGGAAATATTTCTCCTTAATTCAAAGACCGATGGTATTCAGGTCCCGAAGAATTGAGTGACTGTCAGATTGAGACGTGGCCCTTGCAATTTTTTGTCTGTGATCCTCCTCTTCTAATCCCTGGGAAAAACAATTTACAAAAAATGTCACTGTCAGTACAGGATAGAAATTCAGAAAAGGCAATTCTTGTTTCTCTGGAACATTCTTTCCTCTCTCATTCCCAAAAGCTGTAAATCATCCATCCCCACACACTCTCCCTCCATTCTCACTCTGCTCTATCTAATATTCACCCTCCCACTTCTCCTGAAGGTGCTGATTCAGGCTGATTGACCAGGACCCATGATCATCGCTTCCTGTCAGAACACAGATCATAATGAATAGGAGCTGCATTCAGCCATTCAGCCCACTAGAACCTGCTCAACCATTAAATGAGCTAATTGGCCAATCCTACCTCCAGCACCCCCATTTTCCCCCACTATCCCCCATCGATATGTTCAATATCGAGAAACCTGTCAATCTCGGTCTGATAAACTGAGACTGAGGTTCCAGTCCTCTGGGGTAGAGAATTCCAAAGCTTCACCACATCCTCAGTGAAGAAATTCCTTCCTCATCTCAGCTTTCTCTTGATTTTTCTACTTGTTGCCCATAAACCTTGACTCCCTTGTCAATTAAAAATCTAGCTAAATCATCCTTGAATATATTTAATGACCTCAGACCCCACTGGTCCCTGTCGAAGAGGAATCCAGAGACTAATAATCATCTGACAGAAGAGAAGACTGGAAATATATAATGTAACTGCATACATTATTAGACAACTAGAAACTCTAATAAATGTAACTTATTTGCAGAACCATAAATACTGTATTAAATATGTACCATATAGAAACACTAGACATATCTCTGCCTGATTTTAATTTTTCTTTTTAAAAGTAAATTTAGAATACCCAATTCTTTTGTTCCAATCAAAAGGCAATTTGGTGTGGCCAATTCACCTACCTTCACATCTTTGGGTTCTGTGGGGGGGGGTGAGATCCACGCAGACACAGGGGGGGAATGTGCAAACTCAACACGGACAGCGACCCGGGGCCTGGATCGAAGTCGGGTTCTTGATGCCGTGAAGCAGCAGTGATTAACCATGCCACCCACTGCCTAATATTTATTGACTGTCCCCTTAAATGTCAGCCATCTCCTGGGGAAAACCAGCCCTTTAATTGTGAACATTAGGAAAGAGGACCATCCTTTTAGCCAGACAAATAAACGTGTCAAGCTGAGGGAGCAAAGGATTGTCAATGTCTTTGTGATGATCGGAATACCTTGCCCCTTTAAGAGGCTTGTGATGATCAGAATACATTGCCCCTTTAAGAGGCTTGGAACCCTGGGGGACTCCGCCTCTGGCTACGCCCCTGGGAAACAGTACTTAAGATGAGACTCCATTTTGCGAGCACACTTCTCATGGAGGCTGCCATTGTTCACTGCTTATTAAGCCTTTGATTACTGACCTAACTTTCGTGTCGTAATTGAGAGTTGCCTCAATTAATAAGCAGTGCACATCAAGATGGACAGCGGTCTGAAACCAGAGGAGACTCAACTGGAAGGCAGGACGCCCTGAAGCCTCGGAAATCTTTAAACATTGGCTCCGGTGTTTTGAGGATTATTTGGACCTCCTCACCGTCTGATGTCGACAGCGCTCGCAAGCTGCGCTTCCTACATGGGCCGGGTGAGCCACCGAATCTCTGCCATGATTGAAACCGCTGCGACCTATGAGGCGGCGATCGAAATATTGAAGGAAACGCTTCATAAAGATACCAATGAGGTACATGCCAGGCATTTAGAACATAAGAACATAAGAACTAGGAGCAGGAGTAGGCCATCTGGCCCCTCGAGCCTGCTCCGCCATTCAATGAGATCATGGCTGATCTTTTGTGGACTCAGCTCCACTTTCCGGCCCGAACACCATAACCCTTAATCCCTTTATTCTTCAAAAAACTATCTATCTTTACCTTAAAAACATGTAATGAAGGAGCCTCAACTGCTTCACTGGGCAAGGAATTCCATAGATTCACAACCCTTTGGGTGAAGAAGTTCCTCCTAAACTCAGTTCTAAATCTACTTCCCCTTATTTTGAGGCTATGCCCCTAGTTCTGCTGTCACCGCCAGTGGAAACAACCTGCCCGCATCTATCCTATCTATTCCCTTCATAATTTTAAATGTTTCTATAAGATCCCCCTCATCCTTCTAAATTCCAACGAGTACAGTCCCAGTCTACTCAACCTCTCCTCATAATCCAACCCCTTCAGCTCTGGGATTAACCTAGTGAATCTCCTCTGCACACCCTCCAGCGCCAGTACGTCCTTTCTCAAGTAAGGAGACCAAAACTGAACACAATACTCCAGGTGTGGCCGCACTAACACCTTATACAATTGCAACATAACCTCCCTAGTCTTAAACTCCATCCCTCTAGCAATGAAGGACAAAATTCCATTTGCCTTCTTAATCACCTGTTGCACTTGTAAACCAACCTTCTGTGACTCATGCACTAGCACACCCAAGTCTCTCTGAACAGCGGCATGCTTTAATATTTTATCGTTTAAATAATAATCCCGTTTGCTGTTATTCCTACCAAAATGGATAACCTCACATTTGTCAACATTGTATTCCATCTGCCAGACCCGAGCCCATTCACTTAACCTATCCAAATCCCTCTGCAGACTTCCAGTATCCTCTGCACTTTTCGCTTTACCACTCATCTTAGTGTCATCTGCAAACTTGGACACATTGCCCTTGGTCCCCAACTCCAAATCATCAATGTAAATTGTGAACAATTGTGGGCCCAACACGGATCCCTGAGGGACACCACTAGCTACTGATTGCCAACCAGAGAAACACCCATTTATCCCAACTCTTTGCTTTCTATTAATTAACCAATCCTCTATCCATGCTACTACTTTACCCTTAATGCCATGCATCTTTATCTTATGCAGCAACCCTTTGTGTCGGCACTTGTCAAAGGCTTTCTGGAAATCCAGATATACCACATCCATCGGCTCCCCGTTATCTACTGCACTGGTAATGTCCTCAAAAAATTCCAACTAAATTAGTTAGGCACGACCTGCCTTTTACGAACCCATGCTGCGTCTGCCCAATGGGACAATTTCTATCCAGATGCCTCGCAATTTCTTCCTTGATGGTAGATTCCAGCATCTTCCCTATTACCGAAGTTAAACCTCACTGGCCTATAATTTCCTGCTTTCTGCCTACCTCCTTTTTTAAAACAGTGGCGTCACGTTTGCTATTTCCAATCCACCGGGACCACCCCCAGAGTCTAGTGAATTTCGGTAAACTTATCACTAGTGCATCTGCAATTCCCTAGCCATCCTCTTTTAGCACTCTGGGATGCATTCCATCAGGGCCAGGAGACTTGTCTACCTTTAGCCCCCATTAGCTTGCCCATTCACTCCCCCTTAGTGATAACAATCCGTCTCAAGGGTCCTAACCTGTCATAGCCTCATTTCTCAGTCACTGGCATGTTATTTGTGTCTTCCACTGTGAAGACCGACCCAAAAAACCTGTTCAGTTCCTCAGCCATTTCCTCATTTCCCATTATTAAAACTCCCTTCTCATCCTCTAAAGGACCAATATTTGCTCTCGACCTGCAGCCAGCGCTCCGGAGAAATGCTGGACGAGTTCGTGGAAAGACTCACCGCGCTCGCGAGGAACTGCGACCACAAAGCAGTGACGGCTGAAGAACACAGGGACTTACACATTCGCGACGCCCTTGTGTCTGGCATCAGGTCATCGTACATCCGGCAGCGGCTCCTAGAAGACGGGGCGAAGGATCTCCAAGGCACGGTAACGCTTGGCTTTTCTCTCGAAACGGCCCACCGTAACCTCCGTACGTACTCCGCGGACCTTACGAATCCCTCTCGATCCCCTCCAGACTCGGCCACACTACAGGCCTGTGCCACGCGTCGATCCACTCACTCCGGGGGCTCCCCATGCTATTTCTGTGGGCAAGGCCAGCACCCACGTCAGCGTTGTCCGGCCCGATCCGCGACCTGCAACGACTGCGGGAAGAAAGGGCACTTCGAGAAAGTCTGCCTGGCTGGGCCCAAAGGCCACAAACAAAAGTCTCACCGGGCCCAGAAATCAAGCTCCCGGCCTCACAGACCCCGCAACGAGGCTGCACTGCGGCCAGACACGCCTACTTCTGACGCGTCATCGACCTCGTGCGAGTCATGGGAGCGGCCATCTTGGCGGCGGCCATCTTCGAAACCCGACACGTGCGACCGGCGGCGGCGGCCATCTTGTGATTCCGGGCGGCCATTTTGTGAGTCCGACTCTGACGGCCCGCACCTAGGAGCGATCACGCTTGATCAATCACGGCCGAAACACCTGCGAAACTCGATGATGCGGGTGCGAATCAACGGCCAAGACACTCCCTGCCTGTTCGACTCCGGGAGCACGGAGAGCTTTATCCACCCAGACACGGTAAGGCGCTGCTCCCTGCGCACACATCCCGCCTCCCAAACTATCGCCCTCGCCTCAGGGTCCCATTTGGTTCAAATCACGGGGTATTGTGTCGCTGACCTCACAATTCAAGGCGCGAAATACTCCCGTTTTAAACTGTACATTTTTCCTCAACTCTGCGCCCCCCTGCTGCTTGGCCTCGACTTTCAGTGCAGCCACCGGAGCCTGACACTGAAGCTCGGCGGACCCCTGCCCCCACTCACAGTCTGCAGCCTGGCGACACTCAAAGTTGCGCCACCCCGCCTCTTCGCGAACCTCACTCCCGACTGTAAGCCCATCGCCACCAAGAGTCGCCGGTACAGTACCCAAGACTTGACTTTCATCAAGTCGGAGGTTCAGCGGCTACTGAAAGAGGGGGTCATAGAGGCCAGCAACAGCCCTTGGAGGGCCCAGGTATTAGTAGTCCGCTCCGGGGAAAAGCAACGCATGGTTGTGGATTATAGCCAGACAATAAACCGCTTCACACAACTCGATGCGTACCCACTTCCCCGAATAGCTGAAATGGTGACCCAAATTGCCCAGTATCGGGTATTCTCCACGGTTGACCTCAAATCGGCCTACCACCAACTCCCTATTCGCTCAGAGGACCGCCCCTACACGGCTTTTGAAGCAGCCGGTCGGCTGTTTCACTTCCTCAGGGTACCCTTTGGTGTTACAAACGGAGTCTCCGTTTTCCAGAGGGCGATGGATCAAATGGTGGACCAGTACGGCTTACGGGCGACCTTCCCGTACTTGGACAACGTCACCATCTGCGGCCATGACCAGCAGGACCACGACGCAAACCTGAGGAAGTTCCTCCAGACTGCCCGGGCCCTCAACCTCACCTACAACAAAGAGAAATGCGTGTTCCACACAACCCGGCTCGCCATCCTCCGCTACATCGTGGAGAACGGGGTCCTAGGCCCGGATCCCGACCGCATGCGTCCCCTTAAGGAACTCCCCCTCCCCCGTAGCCTCAAGGCACTCAAACGGTGCTTGGGGCTTTTCTCCTATTACGCCCAGTGGGTCCCCAGATATGGGGACAAAGCCCGGCCACTCATTAAGACCACGGTTTTTCCTCTGACGGATGAGGCCCAGTCGGCTTTCAACCGTATCAAGGCCGGCATCATCAAGGCCGCCATGCACGCGGTGGACGAAGCCATCCCCTTTCAAATAGAAAGCGAAGCATCAGACGTCGCCCTGGCTGCTACCCTCAACCAAGCGGGCAGACCAGTAGCGTTCTTCTCCCGAACCCTCAACGCCTCGGAAATTCGACACTCTGCAGTCGAGAAGGAGGCACAAGCCATAGTGGAGGCCGTGCGACACTGGAGGCACTACCTAGCTGGTAGGAGGTTCACCCTCATCACCGACCAACGGTCGGTCGCCTTTATGTTCGATAACGCACAACGGGGCAAAATAAAGAACGACAAGATTCTGAGGTGGAGAATAGAGCTCTCCACCTATACGTACGATATTAAATATCGCCCGGGGAAGCTCAACGAGTCCCCAGATGCCCTGTCTCGCGGCACGTGCGCCAACGCACAATTGGACCGCCTGAGAGCCATCCACGATGACCTCTGCCACCCGGGAGTCACCCGGCTTGCCCACTTCATCAAGTCCCGCAACCTGCCCTACTCCACAGGGGAGGTCAAGACCATGACAAAGGCATGCCAGATCTGTGCAGAATGCAAACCGCAGTTCTATCGACCAGACAAGGCCCGCCTGATAAAAGCCTCTGGGCCCTTTGAGCGACTAAGCGTGGACTTCAAAGGGCCTCTCCCGTCCAAAAACCGCAACATCTATTTCCTCACCGTCATCGATGAATTGTCCCGCTTCCCTTTTGCTGTCCCCTGCCCCGATACTACCTCGGCCTCCGTGATCAAGGCACTGCGCAGCATCTTCGCTCTGTTTGGTTTCCCCGCTTATATCCACAGCGACCGGGGTACATCGTTCATGAGCGATGAGCTGCGTCGGTACCTGCTCAGCAAGGGCATCGCCTCGAGCAGGACGACGAGCTATAACCCGCGGGGAAACGGGCAAGTGGAGAGGGAGAACGCGACAGCTTGGAAGGCTGTCCTCTTAGCCCTACGGTCAAGGAGTCTCCCTATCGCCCGCTGGCAGGAGGTCCTACCTGATGCCCTGCACTCCATTAGGTCGCTCCTCTGTACGGCCACGAACGAGACCCCTCACAATCGTTTGTTTGTCTTCCCCAGGAAGTCCACCTCTGGAGTCTCGCTTCCACCCTTGCTGACGACTCCGGGTCCAGTCCTACTCCGGAGGCATGTGAGGAGCCATAAAACGGATGCAATAGTCGAGAGGGTCCACCTGCTGCACGCAAACCCTCGTTATGCCTGCGTCGAGCACCCCGATGGCAGGCAGGATACTGTCTCCCTGCGAGACCTGGCACCCGCTGACTCTCCCACCGCCCCCCCCCCCCCTTCTACCGACGCTCCCGGCCCTACACTGAACGCTGACTTCGACAGCGCCCCCTCCATAGCGCCCCCTGCCCCCCAGCCGACACCGACCACCCTAATCACTCCTGATACCCCCCCTCTCCAAGGCGGACAAAGCTTCAGTCAACCGTGCTCCCGGATAGACCACCATCTGAACCGACCGCATCCACGGCGCCACCACCGGAGCGGCGAAAGTCAGCATGGACTATCAGACCACCACAAAGACTGAACTTATAATTTAAAAACACTTCATCCCCGACGGACTATGTTTTTTTTAAACAGGGGGTGAATGTGATGATCGGAATACCTTGCCCCTTTAAGAGGCTTGTGATGATCGGAATACATTGCCCCTTTAAGAGACTTGGAACCCTGGGGGACTCCGCCTCTGGCTACGCCCCCTGGGAAACAGTACTTAAATGAGACTCCATTTTGCGAGCACACTTCTCATGGAGGCTGCCATTGTTCACTGCTTATTAAAGCCTTTGATTACTGACCTAACTTTCGTGTCGTAATTGAGAGTGCCTCAGTCTTTAAGCCATGAGGTGGAGATGCCGGTGTTGGACTGGGATGAGCACAGTAAGACACCTTACAACACCAGGTTAAAGTCCAACAGGTTTGTTTCGAATCACTAGGTTTCGGAGCACTGCTCCTTCCTCAGGTGAATGGAAGGCGCTGAGGAAGGTGCTATGCTCTGAAAGCTAGTGATTCGAAGCAAACCTGTTAGACTTTAACCTGGTGTTGTAAGACTTCTCAATGTCTTTAAGAAAGAGAGAGAGACATCTGGGCCAAGATTTCCAGAGTCTGCACCCTCCCTGGATTCACTTCCTTTCCCTTCGGTTGGTGCAATTGACCAATTGAAGGTGAGAATGAGAAAAGAAATGGAAAGGGGAGAAAAGAAAGTGTTTTACTCACAGATGTTGGAGACAGGAAGAGGTTTCCGTCTGTGTGAAGATCAATCTTCAAAGCCCGCGCTGATTGGCTGGAGGAGCAGAGTCCTTCCGGTCCTAACTCTTCCCATTGGTCAATACCTCAGCAGGAAGGTCAGGGGTTGGGCTTTCCCTCGCACATGCGCCGCCTCTACTCTCTCTAGGACATGCGCAGTCCCGGCCCGGGGGGAGGGGAAATCACCGAGAGGCTTTTTGCTCTGGCCGGAGCTGTCAGCCGGTTGCCTGGAAACGTTGTCTGGAGGAGGGGGAATAATGAGTGGGGCGGAGCTGCTGTGTCCGCGTGCCGGGCCTGCGCACTGGAACCCTTAGATGTCACCGCAGATTCCTCTGCGTGCGCAGGAATGTTCTTGACCAATGGGAAGAGTTGGTGAACCGGAAGGACTCCCTTCCCCATCCAATCAGCTTCTCCGTTGTCTGATTGCGGAAGCTGGACAATGAGGAAACCTGGGACCTCACACACACTGAAACTTCCTCCTCTCTCCAACATCTGTGAGTAAAACACTTTCTTTTCTCCCCCTTTCCATTTCTTTTCTCATTCTCACCTTCAATTGGTTACTTGCAGCAACTGAAGGGAAAGGAAGTGAATCCAGGGAGGGTGCAGACTCTGTAAAGCTTGGCCCAGGTCTCTCTCTCTCTCTCTCTTAAAGACATTGACATCCTTTGCTCCCTCAGCTTGACACATTTATTTGTCTGGCTAAAAGGATGGTCTCTTTCCCAATGTTCACAATTAAAGGGCTGCTTTCCCCAAGAGATGGCTGGCATTTAAGGGACAGTAAATTAACATCGGACAGAGACCTGTCTCGTGTTGTTATATGGTACAGATTAGAGATATTTATGGTTCAATAATAAAGTACATTTATTATTATTCCTAGCCTTATGTAGCTCTATTATATATTTCCAGTCATTTCTTCCCTCAGAGGGTTATTAGTCTCTGGATTTCTTTCACAGGGACCAGTGGGGTGTGGGGGTCATTGAATATATTCACGGATTAGTTGGACAGATTTTTAATAAATTGATATGTTTTAAATCATGTTCTAAACAATGAATGCAACAGAGTAACAGAAAGAATGGTGGAAAATGGGCACCAGAGCGGAACAAGAGATATTGCCAACATTAATACATGCAACACATTGCAGAATTAATTTGGAGCAGAATTAATTTGGAACAGGATATTTGAGGAACCAGTGCCTTGAGATGAAATGCCAGATGAATTGAACAACCAGTCAGCAGATTAAAATAGTGAGTGTGGAAAGAGGATGAGATTATCTAAAAACCGAGGATAACAATTCAGTTTGTAAACCCAAAAATATTACAAACAGACTAACAGCAAAATCAAATTAAAATGAATAACATAACATAGATGACATAGAACTCCTATAGTGCAGAAGGCCATTCGCCCCTCAAGTCTGTACTAAGCCTCAGAAATAGCACTTCACTGAGGCCCACTCCCCATCCTATCCTCGTAACCCGGTGCATTGATCATGGTCAACCGATCTAACCTACACATCTTGGACACCAAGGGGCAATTTAGCGTGACCAATCCACTTTCACTCCACATCTTTGGACAGTGGGAGGAAACTGGAGAACCCGGAGGAAACACGCAAAGACACAAGGAGAATATGCAAACTCCACACAGACAGCTGCCCAAGGCTAGAATTGAACCTGGGTCCCTCGCGCTGAGGTAGCAGCATTAACCACTGTGCCCTACTCCCGGCCTAAGTTAAATTGAATTCACTCATGGAAAGCTCAGGAGGAAGCCCAGGAGGAGCAAGTCAGTCAAATTGGAGCCTATGTATTTGTGATAGGAGTACGATACTCTACCCAATGCATCAGACTGATGCTTCACAGCTTCAGGGTCCCAGGTTCGATTCCCAGCTTGGGTCACTGTCTGTGTGGAGTCTGCACGTTCTCACTGTGTCTGCGTGGGTTTCCTCCAGGTGCTCCAGTTTCCTCTCTCAGTCGAAAGATGCGCAGGTTAGATAGATTGGCCATGCTAAATTGCCCTCGGGTTAGGTGGGGTTACTAGTTTACGGGGATAGGGTGGAGGTGTGGGCTTAAGTGGGGTTATCTTTCCAGGAGCCGGTGCAGACTCGATGGGCCGAATGGTCTCCTTCTGCACTGTAAATTCTATGACTCACACTTTATAAATTGCATGGAGATGCATTCCATAATCAGCCTGTGCCAGTTTTGGATAGAGGGAGAACTGACTAATCTGCTTCTGTACTGAGCCAGATGAATGTTGGCTCCATCCTAACCCAATCCCTTATGAACCTAAGGCGAGAGGCCAATTGATGAAGCCTGATTTGTGGGAGACTTTACCCTCCCTTAACTCCTGGTGATTGGAGCTTAACAAACTTGAGGCGAGGTTTATTTTGTTCCAGGTAGAGTTATAGATGTTTACAGCTTGGAACCAGGCTCTTCGGCCCAGCTTGTCCATGCCGCCCAGTTTCTATTACTAAGCTAGTCCCACTTTCCAGCATTTGGACCATATCCCTCTATACCCACCCTGCCCATGTAACTGTCCACTGCTCTTTTAAAGGACAAAATTGTACCTGCCTCTACACTGCCTCTGGCAGCCATTCCAGATGTTCACCGCCCTCTGTGTGAAGAAATGTCCCCTCTGGTCTCTTTTGCATCTCTCTTCTCTCACCTCAAATCTATGCCCTCTAGTTCTAGACTCCTCTACCTCAGGGAAAAGATGTTGACTATCGACCTTATCTATGTTCATTATTTTGTTGACCTCTATAAGATTACACCGAAGCCTCCTACACTCCAGGGGGAAAAGTCCCAGCCCACCCAGCCTCTCCTTATAACTCAGACCAGAAGAAACTGATCTGTTCCAACCTTTGCTATACTACAGCAGATATTTGTTTACAATTAGAGTCTGCACACGTTTTAAGACATTTGGTTTGAGCTGCTTGTTGAAGGTAAAAAAGGTCAGGAGTTAAACTGTAAGCTTTATTTTGTCATGACATCTGGATAAGTGTTAACCCAAGTATGATAGTGTTTGGAAAGTGAAATACTTCATCAGTTTCACTAATTGCAGGTAACCACTGGGGAGACATTTTGTTTACCATGAACATTTGAAATCTGCAAACTACTGATGCTTGATATCTAGTTGTGTACTGTTGATCATGCTGAAAATATCATTAATACCCATTGCCTTATTTTCTGTGGATTTAAAAAAAAATAAAGTTAGAAAATGAATCAGCATTGCTAAGAACTTTCTGAAAATAAAAATATCAAAATTATACTCTTTAAAAAAAAAGATATTAATCCTTTCTGAATTACTCTATCCTATAACTTCTTAACTAGTTGCCACTCTACGGTCTTCTATCCTTTAGACTCCCTTGCTGATACCAGATGGGAACTAATCTATTTCAAATTATATTTCAAGTTGTGATAGGATCCCAAATCTACAAGGAAGAATTCTAACTCACTTACCACTCAATGTCCTTTAAGGGTCTGGATCTGCTGAGGATGTATAGGTGAGTCTTCTGGGTAAACCACTATTTCAGGTTTAGATTTGAAATAAACTACTATTTCAGGTTGAAATTTAAAATCACACTGATTTTTATTTGCTTTAACAAAATCTCTTTTAGTTGATCAGACTTCAGGAGCTCTCTGAACAATTTTGCTTCTATCTTGATAGCTTGTGGTTGTTCACATTCTTCGGTCTTCCGGCATCTTCCGATTCCCATGGAGCGATGAGCTGATTCGAATCGAATCGAAGAATAAATTTGAACCGAATGGCTCGGCCTGTCTCTTCCCCCTTTCTCTCTTGTACCTGTGTTATTTGCCATGATGTGGAGGTGCCGGCGTTGGACTGGGGTGAGCACAGTAAGAAGTCTTACAACACCAGGTTAAAGTCCAACAGGTTTGTTTCAAACACTAGTTTTCGGAGCACAGCTCCTTCTTCAGGTGAACAGTGCTCCGAAAGCTAGTGTTTGAAACAAACATGTTGGACTTTAACCTGGTGTTGTAAGACTTCTTACTGTGTTATTTGCAACTGCCGTTCTGAGACTTTATACATTTCAAACCCTCTCTCCAGTGCATGTCAATTACAAAGCATTGTCTCATGTTTAACAAAATAGATGTGTTACATTAAAAATCGCGACTTCGCATCATCCCCAAGACTGCCAAACATTTCAAAAAACACGTGTTGCATTCTGCTCAAAGTCTAAAAAACCGTGAAGCTGTTTCTATCTTCGTCTATTTCAACCATTCTCATTGTTTTTAACTTCCTCTGCCATGCGTGCTAGCTTTAAGCTGTTTAACACCTTCATCAAGGCTCAAGGCCCTCATCATTCAAGCTTGGCTCCTCCCAGTACTGACATCATCTTACCAAGCTGAAATCTAATTAACTCCACAGGGAATCCCCTTCATCCAAACAACATTTCATTAGCCCACGCTTTTTACGATGCTTTAATTACACCTCTGGCTCCGAAACTTAATTTTCCTTCAACAAAAAATAAATTTAGAGTAACCAATTCTTTTTTTTCAATTAAGAGTCAATTTAGCGTGGCCAATTCACCGACTCTGCACATCGATTTACATTGTGGAGGTGAGACCCACGCTGGCACAGGGAGAATGTGCAGACTCCACGTGGACAGTTACTCGGGGCCGGGATCAAACCCAGGTCCTCGGCACTGAGGGGCAGCAGTACTAACCACTGTGCCACCGTGCTGCCCCCGGCAATGAATTTAAAGACAATGTGCTGAAGCTTTGGAATTCCCTACCCCAGAGGACTCTGGAGCCTCAGTCATCAAGTATTTTTACACCGAGATTGATAGGTTTCTCTATATTGAAGATATCGAGGGATATGGGGGATAGTGTGGAAAAATGGTGCTGAGGTAGATTGGCCAATGATCTCATTGAATGGTCGAGTAGGCTTGATGGGCTGAATGGCCAACTGCAGCTCCTATTTGTTATGGTCTCTGTGTCCAGGACAGGAAGCAGTGAGCAGGGATCTGTCAATCAGCCTGAATCAGCACCTTCAGGGGAATTGGGAGGGTGAGTATTAGATACAGCAGAGTGAGAATGGAGGGAGAGTGTGTGGGATGGAGATTTACAGCTTTTGGGGAATGAGAGAGGAAAGAATGTTCCATAGAAACTAGAATTGACTGTTCTGAATTTCTATCCTGTACTGACTGTGATGTCTTTTGTAAACTCCTTTTACAGGATGTGAAAGGATAGGATTTACAGACAGAAATCTCAAACATCACGTCTAGATCTGATAGAGTCACTTGGTTCATCGACCATTAAATCTATGAGAAATGTTTGCCCGACCTGTTGGCTTCAACAAAGTTTAAACGTCAGTGTGACTGGAAAAGCATCGAGACACACACACCCTGAGTGAGAGAGTCCCAGAGCACTGACTGTGGAAAGAGCTTTAACCAGTTACACAGCCTGAAAACACATCGCACCATTCACAGCGGGTAGGGACAGTACATGTGTTCTGTGTGTGGACGAGGCTTCAACTGATTGTCTAACCTGGAGAGACACGAGTTGACCCAAAAGATGGAGAAACGGTGGAAATGTGGGGACTGTGGGAAGGGATACATAGTCCCGTCTAAACTGGAGATTCATCAACGCATTCACACTGGGGAGAGGCCGTTCACCTGCTCTCAGTGTAGGAAGGGATTCATTTGTTTAGAAAACCTGAAGTCACACCAGCGAATTCACACTGGGGAGAGGCCATTCACCTGCTCCCAGTGTGGGAAGGGATTCACTCAGTCAAACAGCCTGCAGAGACACCAGCGAGTTCACATAGGGGAGAGGCCGTTCACCTGCTCTCAGTGTGAGAAGGGATTCACGGACTTATCCAATCTGCTGACACACCAGCGAGTTCACACTGGGGAGAGTCCGTTCACCTGCTCTCAGTGTGGGAAGGGATTCACTCGTTTAGAAAACCTGAAGTCACACCAGCGAATTCACACTGGGGAGAGACCATTCACCTGCTCTCAGTGTGGGAAGGGATTCACTCAGTCATCCCAACTGCAGAAACACCAGCACGTTCACACTGGGGAGAGGCCGTTCATCTGCTCTCAGTGTGAGAAGGGATTCATGGACTTATCCAACCTGCGGAGACACCAGCGAGTTCACACTGGGGAGAGGCCGTTCACCTGCTCTCAGTGTGGGAAGGGATTCGTTCACTCAAGCACACTTCAGAGACATCAGCGAATTCACACTGGGGAGAGACCATTCACCTGCTCTCAGTGTGGGAAGGGATTCATTCAGTCATCCCACCTGCAGAAACACCAGCAAATTCACACTGGGGAGAGGCCGTTCACCTGCTCTCAGTGTGAGAAGGGATTCATGGACTTATCCAATCTGCTGACACACCAGCGAGTTCACACTGGGGAGAGGCCGTTCACCTGCTCTCAGTGTGAGAAGGGATTCACGGACCTATCCAACCTGCGGAGACACCAGCGAGTTCACACTGGGGAGAGACCGTTCACCTGCTCCCAGTGTGGGAAAGGATTCTGTGTTTCCTTGTCCCTGCTGAGACACCAACAAGTTCACAGTTGATCACAGTGATGGATTCTGCTGTTATTGTTTCTGCTTCAATTACATCCAGGGCTGCATTTCGTTCTCTCTTCTCTTTCTCTCTCAGGGAATCTGAGACAGGAAAAGTGATGCAACCGTGGCGAACAAGAAAAGATTCCATTAGATCAAAGGAAGAGGCTCATAAAGTGGCCAAAATAGTAGTGAGCCTGAGGACTTGTTTTAGAATTTAGCAATGGAGGACCAAGAAACTGATAAATAGAAAATAGAACCTGGACTCGCACAAAGTGATCATGGGAGGGGTCTTTAATACAGTTATTGATCAGGGCCTGGATCGATCATGCTTGAAAACGGGCAGGGTACCAGCAATGGCAAAGGAACTGAAAGGGTTCATGGAGCAGATCGGGGGGGGGTGGATCCATGGAGATTTAGGCAGCCGACGGTGAAGGAGTTTTCTTTCTACTCCCACATTCATTTTTTTTTTTTTTTTTATAAATTTAGATTACCCAATTATTTTTTCCAATTAAGGGGCAATTTAGCGTGGCCAATCCACCTACTCTGCACATTTTTGGGTTGTGGGGGCGAAACCCACGCAGACACGGGGAGAATGTGCAAACTCCACACGGACAGTGACCCAGAGCCGGTCTCCCACATACATAAGGTATACTCTCAGATCGATTTCTTTGTTTTGGGTAGGGCCTTGCTGGCAGGGGTGGTGGACACGGGGTATTCGGCGATTACAATCTCGGACCAAGCTCCACACTGGGAATGACCTGCAGGTGAGTAAAGATAGCAATTAGCCCACGCAATGGAGGTTGGATGTAGGGCTGTTGGCGGACGAAGCGGTGTGCGAGAGGCTGAGGAAATGCATGCTGCATTACCCGCAGGTGAATGATACGGGGGAGGTCTCAGCAGCAGTGCTCTGGGAAGCGCTGAAGGCAGTGGTGAGAGGAGAGCTGATCTCGATCCTGGCTCACAGTGACAGGATGGACAGGGCAGAAACAGACCGACTGGTGAGAGAGATCCTACAAGTCGACAGGAGGTACGTGGAGACTCCAGAGAAAGGGCATTTAAGGGAACGACGGAGACTACAGGCGGAGTTTGGCTTGTTACCCACAGGGAGGGCAGTGGAACAGCTCAGAAAGGCGAGGGGAGCATTGTGAGAAGGCCAGTATGATGCTTGCACAGCAGCTCAGAAAGAGGGAGGCAGCTAGAGAAATAGGGAAATTTATCGACGGGGATGGGAACTTAGTTGGGGACTCGGTCGGGGTTAGTAAGACGTTTCGGGATTTTTACAGCAGGTTGTACAGGTCAGTACCCCCTGCGGGGCCGGAGGGGATGAGGCACTTCCTGGAGGGGCTGACTTTCCCGAAGGTGGATGGGGAGCTGGCAGAAGGACTGGGAGACCCGATCGGGTTGGAAGAGATAGTGGAGGGTCTGAAGGCCATGCAGGCAGGTATGGGCCCGGGACCGGACGGGTACCCAGCGGAGTTCTATAAAAGGTTTTCCGGGATATTGGGACTGGTGCTGATGAAGGTGTTTAATGAGGCAAGGGAAAGGGGGGGTTCTGCCCCAGACGATGTCACAGGCCACAATTTCACTTATCCTGGAATGGGACAAGAACCCGGAGCTATGTGGGTCCTACGGGCCGATTTCCCTGTTGAACATAGATGCCAAACTGCTGGCCAAACTTTTGTCCTCCAGGATTGAGGATTGTGTGCCGAACATTATTGTGGAGGATCAGACGGGGTTCGTTAAGGGCAGGCAGCTCGTGGCCAATGTACGAAAGCTGTTAAACATGATCATGATGCCCCCGGAAAGTAGGGAGGTGGAGGTAGTGGCCGTGATGGATGCGGAGAAAGCTTTTGACTGGGTTGAGTGGGATTATTTTTGGGAGGCCCTGGGGCGGTTCGGATTTGGGAGGGACTTTATTGACTGGGTCAGGTTTCTGTACCCGGCACCTGTGGCAAGTGTACAGACGAACAGGACGACTTCGGACTATTTTAGACTGCACGGGGGGGGCGAGACAGGGATGCCCCCTCTCCTCACTGCTGTTTGCGCTGGCTATAGAGCCGCTGGCAATTGCTCTGAGGGCCTCAAGGGGCTGGAAGGGGCTCGTCCGGGGGAGGGGGAGCACAGAATCTCACTGTATGCGGATTACCTGCTTTTGTATGTTTCGAATCCAATTGAGGGGATGGAAGAAATTATGGGAATTGTGGGGAATTCAGCTGCTTTTCGGGGTATAAGCTCAATATGGGGAAGAGCGAGATGTTTGTAGGCCAGGCGAGGGATCAGGAGAGGCGACTGGGGGAACTGCCGTTCAGAGTAGTAGGGGGACATTTTCAGGTACCTAGATATCCAGGTGGCGTGGGATTGGGGCTGGCTACATACATTGAACTTGGCCCGGTTGGTGGATCAGACGGAAGATGACTTCCGGAGATGGGATGCGCTCCCGTTGTCTCTGGCGGGCAGAGTCCAAGCGGTGTAAATGATGGTCCTCCCGAGATTCCTGATTGTTCTTCAATGTCTCCCCATCTTCATCCCGCGGTCCTTTTTTAAGCGGGTCAGTAAAGTTATTGTGGGCTTTGTATGGGATGGCAAGTCTCCGTGAGTGAAGAGGGCAATGCTTATGCGGAGTTGGGGGGGGGGGGGGGGGGGGGGTGGGCTGGCGCTGCCGAACTTTAGCAATTATTACTGGGCAGCTAATATAGCCATGGTGAGGAGGTGGCTGGTGGGGGGGAGCCGGCATGGGTGTGCATGGACGCGGCTTCTTGCAAGGGCACAAGTCTGGGGGCGTTGGTAACATCGCCTCTGCCATTCCCGCCGTGCGGTGCTCCACCAGCCCCGTGGTGGTGGCGGCCTTGAGAGTCTGGGGGCAGTGGAGGAGACATGTGGGAGCAGAGGGGGCATCGGTGTGGTCCCCAATCTGAGATAATCACCGCTTTGCCCCGGGGAGGATGGACGAGTGAGTTCCGAATTTGGCGGAGAGCGGGGATTGGGAGGATGGGGGACTTGTTTATAGAAGGAAGCTTCCCGAGTATGAGGGCGCTGGAGGAGAAGTTTGCATTGGCGGGGGGAAATGAATTTTGATATTTGCAGGTGCGGGAATTTCTGCATAGACAGGTACCAACCTTCCCACTCCTGCCACTCAGGGGGATTCAGGATAGGGTGGTCTCCAGAGGTTGGATAGGTGAGGGGAGTGTTTCTTACATTTATAAGGAGGTTATGGTTTCAGAGGAGACGCAGACCGAGGAGCTGAAGCGAAAGTGGGAGGAGGAGCTGGAGGGAGAGTTAGAGGAGGGCCTTTGGGCGGACGAGCTGAGTAGGGTCAACGCGACCGCAACATGTGCCAGGCTCAGCTTGATCCAATTTAAGGTCATTCACCGGGTTCATATGACAGTGGCCCGGACAGATTCTTTGGGGTGGAGGACAGGTGTGTGAAATGTGCGGGGGGGGGGGGAAGGGCAGTGAACCATGTCCACATGTTCTGGACATGTCCAAGGCTGAGGGGATTTTGGCAGGGGTTTGCCGACACCATGTCCACAGTATTAAATACGAGGGTGGCACTGAGTCCAGAGGTGGCAATTTTCAGCGTGTCACAGGATCCGGGAATCCAGGAGGAGAAAGAGGCGGACGTTCTGGCCTTTGCTTCCCTGGTAGCCCGGAGGCAGATATTACTGGCATGGAGGGACTCGAGGCCCCCGAAGTCAGAGACCTGGCTATCGGACATGACTGGCTTTCTCTGTTTGGAGAAAATCAAGTTCGCCTTGAGAGGGTCTCTGTTCGGGTTCGCCGGGAGGTGGCAACCGTTCGTCGACTTCTTTGCAGAGAATCAATCATCAGCAGAAAGGGGAGGGGAGCTATGACAATTTCTATGGTTAGCGTAGATTAGGGGGTTAAGTAATGGTGGGACCTGTGGGGGAGGGAGGTGGTATTTGCCCTATGTTTATATTTTTATGTACATTGCTTATATTGCTGCTGTTTCAATGCCCAAAAAAACCTCAATAAAATGTTTATTAAAAAATGAGACAAAATAGAATATGAGAGCAAACTGGCGAGAAACATAAAAACCGACTGGAAAAGCTCCTCTCGGAATGTGAAAAGGAAAAGATTAGCAAAGACCAATGTGGGTCCATTCCAGGCAGAGACAGGAGAGTTTATAATGGGGAATAAGGAAATGGCAGAGAAACTAAACAATGTGTGTCTGTCTTCACGGAGGAAGACACAGAAATTGTCCTAAAAACACGAGAGAACCAAGGGACCAGTGAGCACGAGGAACTGAAAGAGATTAGTATCAGTGAAAAAGTAGCACTGGAGAAATTAACGTGGTTGAAAGTTAATAAATCCCCAAAAGCTGATGCTCTACATCCCAGAGTGTTGAAAGAGGTGACTGTAGAGATAGTGGATACATTGGTGATCATCTTTCAAAATTCGAAAGATTCTGGAATGGTTCCTGCAGATTGGAAGGTGGTAAATGTAACCCCACTATTTAAGGAGAGAGAGAAAATGGGGAACCACAGACCCATTAGCCTGACATCAGTAGGAGGGAAAATTCTACAATCTATTATAAAGGATGTGATAACAGACGAATTAGGAATAGGGGCAAAATTCTCCCACCCCCAGCAGGGTTGGAGAATCGGCTGGGGCCGCCGAAAATCCCGGCCCCGCCGTGGCAGAGATTCTCCGCCACCCGGGAATTGGCGGGGGCGGGAATCGCGCCACGTTGAACGGCGAGCCCCCTGCGGCGATTCTCCGGCCCGCGATGGGCCGAAGTCCCGCCGCTGGGAGGCCTCTCCCGCCGCCGAGGTTTGAACCACCTCTGTGGCGGCGGGATCGGCGGCGCGAGCAGGCCCCCAGAGTCCTGGGGGGGGGGGGGGCGCAGGGCGATCGGACCCCAGGGGGTGCCCCCACAGTGGCCAGGCCTGCGATCGGGGCCCACCGATTGGTGGGCGGGCCAGTGCCATGGGGCACTCTTTCTCTTCCGCCGCCTCCATGGCGGAGACAGAAGAGAATCCCCCAGCGCGCATGCGCCGGTGGTGATGTCAGCGGTAGCTGCCTCTGACGTCACCACCGGCACATGCGCGAACCGACGAAGGCCTTTCAGCGGCGGGCCTGTAAGGCCGCTGGTGTGGGTTTTCGCGCCAGTCGGCGTGGTGCCAACCGCTCCGGCGCGGGCCTAGCTCCTCAATATGAGGGCTTGGCCCCAAAGGTGCGGAGAAATACGCACCTTTGGGGAGGTCCGATGCCGGAGTGGTTGACACCACTCCCCAATGCCAGGCCCCCCCGCCCCGCCGGGTAGGGGAGAATGCCGCTCCAGGAGTAGGCCACTCAGCCCGTCGAGCCTGCGCCACCATTCAATAAGTTCACGGCTGATCTGATTGCAACCTCAACTCCACATTCCCGACGACCCCCCGATAACCTTTCACCTTCTTACTTGGCAAGAATTTATCCAGATCTGCTATAAAAATATTCAAAGTCTCTGCTTCCACTGCCCTTTGAGGAAGAAGGTTGCAAACACTCGCAACCCTCTGTGAAAAATGGGCAAGCTGTTACTTTTAAAGTGACTCCAATTTCTTGATTCTCCCACAAGAGGAAACATCCTTTCCACATCCACCCGGTCGAGGCCCCTCAGGATCTTAGAACATAGAACATAGAACAGTACAGCACAGAACAGGCCCGTCGGCCCTCAATGTTGTGCCGAGCCATGATCACCCTACTCAAACCCACGTATCCACCCTATACCTGTAACCCAAAACCCCCCCTTAACCTTACTTTTATTAGGATACTACAGGCAATTTAGCTTGGCCAATCCACCAATCTTATACGGTTCAATCCCGTACCAGCCTCCCCGGACAGGCGCCGGAATGTGGTGACTAGGGGCTTTTCACAGTAACCTCATTGAAGCCTACTCGTGACAATAAGCGATTTTCATTTCATTTAATTTCATCAAGTCACCTAAACTCCATCGGACACAAGCCCAGCCTGTCCAATCATTCCTCATAAGACCAGCCTCCAATTCCAGGTATGAGTCCAGCAAACCTTCTCTGAACTGCTTCCAACACATTGACATCATCCCTTAAATGAGAGCAATACTGTACACAGTGCTCCAGATGTGGTCTCACCAATGTCCTGTATAACTGAAGCATAACCTCCCTACTTTTGTATTCAATTCCCCTCACAATAAACAATAACATTCTATTAGCTTTCCTAATTGCTGTACCTGTATACTCGCCTTTTGTGATTCATGCTCTTGGACACCCAGATCCCTCTGAATCTCAGAGCTCTGCAATCTCTCACCATTTAGATAATAAGCTTTTTTATTCTTTTTGCCAAAATGGATACTGTTTTCCCACATAATACTCGATTGGGGAGATTTTTTCCCACTCATGTCACCTATCTGCATCCCTTTGTAATCTCCTTATGTCCTCTTCACAATTTACTTTCCTCCCTATCTTTGTATCATTGGAACATAGGAGCCGGAGTTGGCCATTCAGCCCGTCGAGCCTGCTCCACCATTCAATACGATCATTGCTGATCATCCACTCCAATGCCTTTTCCCCCACACTATCCCCATATCCCTGTGTCATTGGTATTGAGAAACCTGTCAGTCTCAGCTTTAAACACACTCAGTGACTGAGCTCCCACAGCCCTCTGGGGTAGAGAATTCCAAAGATTCACAACCCTCTGAGTAAAGAAATGTCTCCTCGGAGACCGGTCCTAAGTGGCTTCACCCTTATTTTGAAATTGTGTCCCCTGGTTCCAGACTCTCCAAACCGGGGAAACATCTCGCCTGCACCCACCCTGTCTATTCCTTTCAGTATCTAAGAAGTTTTGGTGAGATCACCTCTCATTCTTCAAAACTCCAGTGAGTACAGGCCCAGTTTCCCCAATCTCTATTCATAGGACAGTCCTGCCATCCCCTGTGGTCTGTGGTTCCCTGTTTCCCTCTCTCCCTCCTTAAATAGTGGGCTTACATTTACCACCTTGCAATTTATAAAATTTTGAAAGATGATCACCAATGTATCCACTATCTCTCCAGCCGCCTCTTTCAACACTCTGGGATGTAGAGTATCAGCTTTCGGAGATTTCTGATTTATTTCTTTATTGCCACGTGTACCGAGGTACAGTGAAAAGTATTGTTCTACGTACAGTCCAGACAGAGCATTCCATACATGGAAAAAATACCATTTATTAACTTTCAACCACATTAATTTCTCCACTACTAGTTTTTCATGATTACCAATCTCTTTCAGTTCCTCATTCTCACCAGTCCCTTGGTGTTCTCATGTTTGGGGGAAATTTCTGTATCTTCCTCCGTGAAGACAGACACACATTGTTTAGTTTCTCTGTCATTTCCTTATTCCCCATTATAAACTCTCCTGTCTCTGCCTGGAATGGACCCACATTGGTCTTTGCTAATCTTTTCCTTTTCACATTCCTATAGGAGCTTTTCCTGTCGGTTTTATGTTTCTCGCCTGTTTGCTCTCATATTCTATTTTCTCTTTCTTTATCAGTCTCTTGGTTTGGTTTTCAGCAAAGGATGACCAAGTTCCCAATCCTCAGGCTTACTACGATTTTGGCCACTTTATGAACCTCTTCCTTTGATCTAATGCAATCTTTAACTTTGCTTATTAGCCACGGTTGCAAAACTTCTGTTGGATTTTTGTTTATTAAGGGAGTCTATATTTTATGTAAATATGTAACAATTCCTCAAATATTTGTGATTGCCTGTCTATCGTCATAGCTTTTATTGTAATTTCCCAATCTAGCACAGACAACTGTGAATACAGGCCCAGTTTCCCCAATGTCTCACCATAGGACAGTCCTCTGGTAAAATGTGCAGTGGCCTGTATTTTCGGCTCGATAAAATCAGACACTTTAAATTAAAAATTGGCCATTTTAAATGGAGCCACAGCAGCTCCAGCAACCAGCCTGAATACACTGAACTCCGACAAGCTGCCAGCACATGTCTGGAGCTGCTCTGCTCTATCAATCACCAATCAAGAGATAATTGGCTCTGTTCATCGATTGATTGTTTTGAATAGACAAAGTTACATAACAAACAATGCACCGGGAAATGGACTCCGGTGGACAGATTCCCGGTGTCCTGCTGAGTGGCCATTAGTAACCCCATTGGGTGGTGCCACTCCCACCCTGTGACCTCATCGGCTGGGGTCAGAGAACATTCTGGAAGGAACACAGAAAGGGCATAATGATCGAACCCTCGGACCGCCCAGCAGTGAAGACTCCACACACAGGTAATCGAGACGACTGACCAGAGACGGAAAGAAGCAGCGGCGAGACCCATCTTCTCAGAAGAGGACCCAGAGGAGATTGAGATACAGAATCGAACCCGCAGCTCGAATGAGTCAATCGGCTCGGGTACTATTGAGAATCTTGGGACTGTAATTAGTGGGATAATTTAAGGGTAACTGCTTGTGGAATAAAGTTATGTGATTTATACACTCGGTTGTCCTTTGTTTACCTAGAATTGTGGAAGATGATCACCAATGTATCCGCAATCTCTCTAGCAACCTCTTTCAACTCTCTGGGATGTAGAATATCAAGCCCCGGGGACTTATCAATATTCAATCCCATTAATTTCTCCAATGCAGCCTCTTCGTCATCCTTTATTCCTCATTCTCCCTAGTCCTTTGGCTCTCTGATGTTGGGAGATTTCTTTGGCTGAATTCTCCATTCCTGAGACTAAGTGTTGATACCGGGGCAGGATTTGCGAGTTCTATGATGACAAAACTGGCGCCGCACCTGGTCCGATTCAATGACTGGCACCGGCACCACATGGAACACAATCCATTCCAATGAGAAACGGTGCCGGATTTGCTGGATTCACGATTGACACTCAGAAGGCTGACAAGCAGCATAAACACACTTCACTCCACATATACACCATCCCAGCCAACGAGGTGGCAGTAAGGAGAGTGGCACCCCGCTTTACGGACACCGGGCTTGAGCCCCGGCTGGACGCAGTGGAGTTGAGGTGGGCAACCCTGTACCGTGGCCCGGGAAGGAGGCTGCCTGGGTGCAGGTGGCAGAGGCAGTACCCTCCGTGCGCAACACCGTCCGGACAGGCCAACAGTGCTGTAAACAACTGTACAACCTCCTCAGGGTGGCCAGGGTAAATAGGCAGCTCTGTGCCTCTGGCACCAAACCCGTCCCATGCTGTTTCTTAGCTCCACCCAAACAGATTCCACATTGTGTATTCCGGATCTTAGATCCTCCCTTATTAATGTACTGATGCCGTCCCTTATTATCAGTGCAACACCACCTCCTTTTCCTTTTTGCCTGCATCATCAGCACACTCAACAATCATACCTTCAGACCCATCATCCAAGTCATTGATATAAATTGTGAAAGATTGACTCCCCAGCACTGATCCCTGTGACACACCATTTGTTACATCTTGCCAACCTGCAAATTACCTGTTTATGCTTAGTCTCAGTTTTCTGCTCACTAGCCAATCTTTCACCATGAAAGATAGTTCTACAGTTAACAGCTACAAAATTGGGAAAGGAAAAGAACTGAACCCTCGGGAATGAATAATCACTTTGCACTGATGCTTTTAAGGTGTAGGTTTCCTCCAAAAATAATATTTAGTTAATGTTGCTTCTCGTTTGTTCGTTGCAGTAAAAGTTATAAAACCTTATGTCCTGTCATGTGATCCTTTAATTTGTTGACTGGGGATTTGATTTTTGTTTTGAAGTTACTGATCTTTACAGAGATCCCAATCCACAAGTTTTGACTTCCATTTGAGCCTCGGGCACCTTTCTGTCTCGTTATTGATCGTGTCAATGACAGCGAGGCAACTGAGCTGAGGGCTGAATGTAGCTGAGAAGAACAGGGCCTGTGCCCCAGTTGGGAATCTGCCATGGGTGTCACACTAATGGAGGTGTGACTGGGAAATCAAGGGATGGGGATGATCAGGGCTGATGGTGTCTTGAACCCAGGGTTCAGTGCTCCTGTGTCCAAAGTGGGGAGTCACGGGAACAGGCTACAGAGGAACCGAAGAGAAACATTTGGGTCCCGAACATTGTGAACATCCTTTCATGGTTATTCTTTTACTCTACTTGTGGATCAAAGACAACCAATGTTCCGATATTTTTTAATAAAACCATGTTCTGTTTCATTAATAAACTTGTTTCATTGAAAATATTTGAATTTTGTTGGTATTTTTCTGTTTAAATTCATTCACTTTGGGGAAAGTGGGTGAAAGGGGTGACAGGCTCTTTAACTGAAAGTGAGTCTCTCTTAAGGGCAGCACGGTAGCACAGTGTTTAGCATAGTTGCTTCACAGCTCCAGGATCCCAGGTTCGATTCCCAGTTTGGGTCACTCTGTGCGGAGTCTGCATGTTCTCCCCGTGTCTGCATGGGTTTCCTCCGGTTTCCTCCCACAGTCCAAAGAGGTGCAGGTTAGGTGGATTGGCCATTCTAAATTGCCATTAGTGTTCAAAAAGGTTAGGTGGGGTTACGGGGATATAGGGTGGAGGTGTGGGGCTTAAGTGGGGTGCTCTTTCCAAGGGCCGGTGCAGACTCAATGTGCCAAATGGCCTCCTTCTGCACTGTAAATTCTATGATTCTTAAGCTAATTGTAAAGGAGCCAGAGGGGGAGAGGAGATTTTAGTTTTCTTTTGACACAATTGTTTGAAAATATGGTTCAGAGAGTCAATTGGGATTGACTCATTTATTGAGTCTTTTTCAGGAAGTAACAAGGGATGTCAATAAAGGAGAACCTGTAGATGTGGTTTCTCTATGTTTCCAGAAGGTATTCCCAAGGTGTCACATCCAAGGTTATTACACATAATAAGAAATCAGGGTGGTGGGGTGGGGAGGAAGGAGCAACATATCAGCATGGATGGAAGGTTGGTTAGCTAACAAGAAACAGAGAGGGGGCATAAGTGGGTTATGTTTGGATTGGTAAGACGTGACAAGTGGAATGTCACAAGGATCAGTGCTGGGCCCTCAACTATTTTACAATCTATATAAATGAGTTGGGTGATGGGATTGAATGTATGGTGGCTAAATTTGATGATGGCACAAAGACAGGTAGGAAAGTAATTTGTGAAGTGAATTTAGGGAGTCTGCAAATGACAAATAATAATCATAGACAACAGATAGGTTAAGTGAGTGGGAACAAATTGACAGACGGACCATTACTTGGGAAAATGTGAACATGTCCACTTTGGCAGAAAGGGTTAAATAAAACAGAACATTTAAATGGAGATTGCAGAACTCTGAGGTTCAGAGGCATCTGAATGTCCTGGTACAGGGACCACAATAAGTTAGTTTGCAGGTACAGCAAGTGATTAGGAAGGCAAATGGAATATTGTGATTTGTTGCAAAGGGGCTGGAATATAAACGGAGGGATGTTTTGCTGCAGTTGTACAGGGCCTTGATGAGACCATATTTAGAGCACTGTGTACAGATTGGGTCTCCTTATTTCAGAAATGAGATCATTGCATGAGAAACAGTTCAGAGGAGGTTGACACTCTGGATTCCTGAAATTAGGAGGTTATCCTCTGAGGAAAGGTTTGACAGGTTGGGACTGTATCCATTGCAGTTTAGAAGAATGAGAGAGGAACTCATTGAAACACATGAAATTATGAGTGGAACTGACACAGAGAATGCAGAGAGGATGTTTCCCTTGTAGCAGAGACTAGAACTACATTTAAAAGGGGTTTCCCATTGAAGACGCAGATGAGGATATTTCTTTCCCCTGAGGTCTATGGGTCTGTGAATCTCTCTTCCCCAGGGAGTGGTGGAGTCAGGGTCATTGATGGACCACCAGAAGTTGCTGGCGAAGATCCTGGCTACCAGGATAGAGGATTGTGTGCCAGAGGTAATTCATGAAGATCAGACAGGGTTTGTCAAGGGGCGGCAGCTCAACACGAATGTGCGGAGACTGCTCAATGTTATCATGATGCCGGCAGTGGAGGGGGAGGCGGAGATAGTGGTGGCGCTGGATGCAGAGAAGGCGTTTGATAGAGTTGAGTGGGGGTACCTATGGGAGGTGCTGGAGAGGTTTGGATTTGGGGAGGGATTCATCAAATGGGTGAGGCTGCTTTACGCGGCGCCGATGGCAAGTGTAGTCACAAATGGAAGGAGATCGGAGTATTTTAGGCTTTATCGTGGGACCAGGCAGGGGTGTCCCCTGTCCCCCCTGCTCTTTGCACTGGCGATTGAACCGCTGGCCATGGCGTTGAGGGAGTCAGGGAAGTGGAGGGGTCTGGTGCGGGGGGGGGAGGAGCACCGGGTATCGCTGTATGCAGACGACCTGCTGTTATATGTGGCGGACCCAGAGGGGGGAATGCCGGGGGTGATGGAACTGTTAGCGGAATTTGGGGGCTTCTCGGGCTATAAGCTGAACTTAGGAAAGAGCGAGGTATTTGTAGTGCACCCGGGAGATCAGGTGGAGGGAATTGGGAGGCTCCCCTTCAGGAGGGCAGTGAAGAGTTTCAGGTACCTGGGGGTGCAGGTGGCCAGGAGTTGGGGGGCTCTTCATAAGCTTAACTTCACCAGACTAGTGGAACAGATGGAGGAGGAATTTAAAAGGTGGGACATGGTGCCGCTATCGCTGGCGGGCAGAGTGCAATCCGTCAAAATGACGGTTCTCCCGAGGTTCTTGTTCCTCTTCCAGTGCTTGCCCATCTTTATCCCTAGGGCCTTTTTTAAAAGGGTGACCAGCAGCATCATGGGATTTGTTTGGGCGCATGGCACCCCGAGGGTGAAGAGGGTCTTCTTGGAGCGGAGTAGGGATGGGGGGGGGCTGGCGTTGCCCAACCTCTCGGGGTATTACTGGGCGGCCAACGTGTCGATGGTGCGTAAGTGGGTGATGGAGGGGGAGGGGGCAGCATGGAAACGGATGGAGAGAGCGTCCTGTGGGGATACAAGCCTGGGGGCCCTGGTAACGGCGCCGTGGCCGCTCCCTCCCACGAGGTATACCACGAGTCCGGTGGTGGCGGCTACCCTCAAGATTTGGGGGCAGTGGAGGCGACATAGGGGAGAAGTGGGGGGCTCGATGGAGGCTCCGTTAAGGGGGAACCATAGGTTCGTCCCGGGGAACATGGATGGGGGATTTCGGGGATGGTATAGAGCGGGCATTAGACAGCTGAAGGACCTGTTTATCGACGGAAGGTTTGCGAGCCTGGGGGAGTTGGAAGAGAAATTTGGGCTCCCGCCGGGAAACATGTTTAGATATCTGCAGGTAAAGGCATTTGCTAGACGGCAGGTGGAGGGATTCCCTGCGCTCCCCGCGAAGGGGGTGAGTGACAGGGTGCTCTCGGGGGTCTGGGTCGGGGAGGGGAAGATATCCGATATCTACAAACTTATGCAGGAGAAGGAAGAGGCGTCAGTAGAGGAGCTGAAAACGAAGTGGGAGGGGGAACTGGGGGAACAGATCGAAGACGGGACATGGGCTGATGCCCTGGAGAGGGTAAATTCTTCCTCCTCGTGTGCGCGGCTTAGCCTCATTCAATTCAAGGTGCTGCATAGGGCCCACATGACTGGGACGAGGATGAATAGGTTCTTTGGGGGTGAAGATAGGTGTGCCAGGTGCTCAGGGAGTCCAGCGAACCATGCCCATATGTTCTGGGCATGCCCGGCATTGGAGGAGTTCTGGAAGGGGGTGGCGAGGACGGTGTCAAGGGTGGTGGGATCCAGGGTCAAGCCAGGATGGGGACTCGCGATCTTTGGGGTTGGGGTAGAGCCGGGAGTGCAGGAGGCGAAAGAGGCCGGTGTGCTGGCCTTTGCGTCCCTAGTAGCCCGGCGAAGGATTTTGCTACAGTGGAAGGACGCGAGGCCCCCAAGCGTGGAGACCTGGATCAATGACATGGCGGGCTTTATTAAGCTTGAGAAGGTTAAATTCGCCCTGAGAGGATCGGTGCAAGGGTTCTTTAAACGGTGGCAACCTTTCCTCGACTTTCTGGCTCAACGATAGGGTACTGGGACAGTAGCAGCAGCAACCCGGGGGGTGGGGGGGGGGTGGGGGGGGTGGGGGGGGGGGGGGAGACGTTGATTATGTTAGCTTATTTTATTTAAATTTGATTTATCTAATTTTAATTTATGGTTAAGTTCTCTTGTTTGGGGGGGGGGGGGTGGGGGAATGTGATACATGTGATGTTACGGTATGGGGGGAATTGTGGGTGTTATGGGGCTGTTAGTTGCATATTACTGCTTTTTGCTATACTTTTTGTTATATTTTCTGCAAAAAATTCCAATAAAAAAAAAATTAAAAAAAAATAAAAAAAAAATTGATGGACCACCAGACGGACAACCAGCCTCACTGAAGTTCTCAACATGAGAGTTTTAAATGGATTTTCAATGGCCCCTCTCTTTATCCTGAACCCTCAGGAGGAGTCCAACAGGTGAGAAAAAACTCAGAGCTCTGGCCTCACAGTTGCCTAATCAGAACAGAGATGACAACTTGCCAACAGCTCCCAGATTGTGCAGAAAGAGGAAGGTATTTGGTCACAAGCCCTCAGCTGAGAGAGAATCTGCTTTAGCTTCCAGTGGAACTTTCACAGGCTGGCTGGAAACATTTTAAATCACCAGGCAGAGAGATAATAGAGGGAGTCCAGACTTGCTGTGTGCTGCCTTTTAGGTGTAAAGTGAATTAAAATGGAGATTGCTTCTTCTCCTCGCCTTCCCTTTCCACCAATCAGAATGAAGAATGGGGTAAATCTCGGAATTTTAGAAGAGCTGATTGACTGCTAGCCAAGTCCATCAAAATGACAACACAGACCCTACCACACAGCACAGAGGGGAATCCCTTTGGCCAGTTCAACTAACAGCTTGCAGCTGGGGGTTTCCAAAGTCTGTAGTTCAAACCCAGAATCTGCAATAGTGCAGCATCCAGCAAGACAGTAATAAAAAGGGAGACATGGATCAGACAAGGATTTTAAAAAGATTCCTTACACATGGACCAATTACAAAGCCTGTCATTGAACCATCTGTACCCGCCCAAGCCACATCAAACTCTCAAACAATTGTCTTCCCCACGCTCCGTCCCCGGTACAGGGAGTCAGCATTCCCATGCCAAGCAGTGAAAACATGGTGGCCTTGACACCCAGGTGTTGTCTAGGATTCCAGGACTCTTGTTTTCTCTGTCCTCTGGGAGCTGTTTATCTCCCTGTTCCCACACAGAAAGACGTCTATTCTCAGCATGGCTCGATTTCTGCTGGAGTTTGTTTCCTTTTACACCTTTCAGATCAATAAAACATTTGGTCAGTGAAGACCCAAACCACAATTTCCCATCCTGTCACCTGTCAACCATCCTTACCCAGAGCGTAATCACAACAGGAATAAAAACAGGAGAAGTGTAACAATCAAATTCAAAATAAATCCACAGGCAGTCATAGAATTGAATTTAATGTTCACTAATTAGCAAGAAAACCCAAAGTAGAGAGTCCTCCAGGAATCTTACAGTCCACATCTTGAGGGGGGGGGGGGGGGGGGGGGGGGGTTGGAGTCTTTCTGAACCCTCACTCAATGTCACTTCATTATTTTCTATTTCTGTTCTGGCTCCACCTGGGGTAACATCTACTCCATCCTTTCTTCTCCTAAACGAGCACGGTAAGTTCCAGGTTCCTGGTACATTGGGACAGATGCTTCAAGGAACAGATCAAACATGGTTGTAAAAGATTCTCCAACTGTCTCTTTGTGGACAGTTCTTACTCAGTATTATTTCTCCCAAGCCCTTGTCCCATTATCACTTTAATTTCACTCCCACTTTGCCCATGTCCAGTGTGTTTAATTCTATCCGGATTGTTTTAAAGTCAGTTTCTCTCTGGAGTGTGTGTCAATGTCTTGATGATGTCACAATGGTGTCTCAATCCCCTGGCCCCATTAACCATTTCATCTCCTGCTGTGTCTCCAGTAGCTGTGTGTGTTTGGGACCCGGTCTTCAGTCCATTTCACCGTGAATTTAGGCTTGTTATTTTTCACATGTAACAAATCACATCTGCACACCCACACCGGGATCCCAAAATCATGTCACATATACTTAACTCTCAGATGCTCTGATGAAAAGATCAGAGTGAGTGTCTGTCTGTCTTATCTGCCCTGTTATGGTGCTGATATTTCATGTTGTGGCCGGGCTTTCAAATGTGGGTTTCTTTAAAACAAAGTTCATGGGCCAGGTTGTAAATATACCTGGGTGGCACAGTGGTTAGCACTGCTACCTCACAACACCGAGGATCAGGGTTCAATCCCGGCCCCAGGTCACTGTCTGTGAGGAGTTTGCACATTCCCCCATGTCTGCGTGGGTCTGACCCCCACAACCCTAAAGATGTGCAGGTTAGGTAGATTGGTCACACTAAATTGCCCCTTTATTGGAAAAAAATAATTGGGTACTCTGAACTTTTTTTAAAAAGCATGTCAATATTTCCAAGAGATAGTGCTCAACTTATTCATCCCATCTACACATTCCAGACTTTCACTAGAGCGTAGGTGGATACCAGATTGATATATTCCATTCAACCACACCCAAGGTAAACATTCCAATCATTTATTGTCCAGGACAATATTCCCAGTATCTTTCAAACAGAAATTAAACATTCCCGTCCGATCCCAGGTATTAACATATTCTGTTTGTTTGTTCAGGTCAGGCTGGGATTGTTCACCTTGGAGCAAAGGAGGTCGAGGGGAGATTTGAGAGAGGTGGACAAGATTATGACAAGTTTATTTGATTTGATTTATTATTGTCACATGTATCAGTATACAGTGAAAAGTATTGTTTCTTGCATGCTGTACAAACAATGCATACCGTACATCGGAAAGGAAGGAGAGACTGCGGAATATAATGTTACAGTCAAAGCTAGGGTGCAGAGAAAAGATCAACTTAATACGAGGTAGGTCCATTCAAAAGTCTGATGGCAGTAGGAAGAAGCTGTTCGTGAGTCTGTTGGTATGTAACTTCAAACTTTTGTATCTTTTTCCTGACGGAAGTAGGTGGAAGAGAGTATGTCCGGGGTGCGTGGGGTCCTTAATTATGCTGGCTGCCTTTCCGAGACAGCAGGAATTGTAGGCAGAGTCAATGGATGGGAGGCTGGTTTGCGTGATGGATTGGGCTACATTCACGACCTTTTGTAATTTCCTGCGGTCTTGGACAGAGCAGGATCCATACCAAGCTGTGATACAACCAGAAAGAATGCTTTCTATGGCGCATCTGTAAAAGTTGTTGAGAGTCATAGCTGACATGACAAATTTCCTTAGTTTTCTGAGAAAGTAGAGTCGTTGGTGGGCTTTCTTAACTATAGTGTCGGCATCGGGGGACCAGGACAGATGGTTGGTGATCTGCACACCTAAAAACATGAAGTTCCCAACCCTTTCTACTTTGTTCCCATTGATGTAGACAGGGGCATGTTCTCCACTACGTTTCCTGAAGTCAATGACAATCTCCTTTGTTTTGTTGACATTGAGACATTAGGGGCAGCAGGGTAGCATGGTGGTTAGCATAAATGCTTCACAGCTCCAGGGTCCCAGGTTCGATTCCCGGCTGGGTCACTGTCTGTGTGGAGTCTGCACGTCCTCCCCCTGTGTGCGTGGGTTTCCTCCGGGTGCTCCGGTTTCCTCCCACAGTCCAAAGATGTGCGGGTTAAGTGGATTGGCCATGCTAAATTGCCTGTAGTGTCCTAAAAAAAGTAAGGTTAAGGGGGGGGGGGGGTGGGTTTGTTACGGGTATAGGGTGGATACGTGGGTTTGAGTAGGGTGATCATGGCTCGGCACAACATTGAGGGCCGAAGGGCCTGTTCTCTGCTGTACTGTTCCATGCTCTATGAGGGAGAGATTATTGTCGTCGCACCAGTTCACCAGATTCTCTGTCTCATTCCTGTACTCTGTCTTGTCATTGTTTGAGATCCGACCCACTACGGTGGTGTCATCAGCAAATTTGAAAATTGAGTTGGAGGGACTGTGGGTGGGGGAATATTTTGATGCAGTGAATGGTAATGAACTGGAACTCGCCATCTGTGAGGGAGAGATGTTATGTGGAAATGAAGGAAATGGAGGATTTCAAACGGAAATTGGATCGGCATTTGAGGGAACTAAATTGCAGGGCTGCAGGGATGGAATGGGGCACTGGGAACATATCAGCCATGACAGAGTCAATGGATGGGAGGCAGGTTCATGTGATGGACTGGGCTGTGTTCACGACTCTCTGTAGTTTCTTACGGTCTTGGGCCGAGCAGTTGCCATACCAAGCTGTGCTGCAGCCAGATAGGATGCTTTCTATGGTGTATCTGTAATTTTTTTTCTTTCTTTTTAAAATTTTTTTTTAGATTACCCAATTATTTTTTCCAATTAAGGGGCAATTTAGCGTGGCCAATCCACCTACTCAGCACATTTTTGGGTTGTGGGGGCGAAACCCACGCAGACATGGGGAGAATGTGCAAACTCCACACGAACAGTGACTCAGAGCCGGGATCGAATCTGGGACCTCAGCGCCGTGAGGCGGTTGTACTCACCACTAGGCCACCGTGCTGCCCTTGGTGTATCTGTAATAATTGGTAAGATTCAATGTAGACATGCTGAATTTCCTTAGTTTCCTGAGGAAGTATAGGCGCTGTTGTGCTTTCTTGGTCGTAGCGTCGATGTTGGTGGACTGGGACAGTTTGTTGGGGATTTGCACACCGAGCAATTTGAAGCTGTCAACCATCTCCCCCTCGGCACCATTGATGCAGACAGGGGTGTGGATGATATTTTGCTTCCTGAAGTAAATTACCAGCTCCTTAGTTTTGCTGACATTGATGGGGATATTGTTGTCATTACGCCACACAACTAGGTTCTCTATCTCCCTCCTGTACTCTGACTCATCGTTGTTTGAGATCTGACCCACTGCAGTCGTGTCATCGGCAAACATGGAGCGGGAGCCAAATTTTGCCACAAAGTCGTGTGTGTACAGGGAGTATTGGGAGCTAAGTACACAGCCTTGTGGGGCCCCTGTATTGTGGACTAATGCAAAAGAGGAGGCACTGTTGTTTATCCTTACTGATTGTGGTTTATGTATCAGGAAGTCGATGATCCAGTTGCACGGGGAGGAGCCAAGTCCTAGGTTTTGACATGAGCTTGGCTGGGATTATGGAGTTGAAGGCAGAGCTGTAGTTAATGAACAGGAGTCTGACATAGGAGTCCTTGTTGTCGAGATGCTCCAGGAATGAGTGTAGGGCCAGGTAGATGGCGGTGGCATCTACGGGGGACAGGTAGGGCCATGGCGACTCCGGTGAACAGGTAGGGCCATGGTGTCTGCGGTGGACAGGTAGGGCCATGGTGTCTGCGGTGGACAGGTAGGGCCATGGTGTCTGCTGTGGACAGGTAGGGCCATGGTGTCTGCGGTGGACAGGTAGGGCCATGGCTTCTGCGGTGGACAGGTAGGGCCATGGCGTCTGCGGTGGACAGGTAGGGCCATGGCGTCTGCGGTGGACAGGTAGGGCCATGGCATCTGCGGTGGACAGGTAGGGCCATGGTGTCTGCGGTGGACCGGTTGCGGTGGGATGCGAATTGCAGTGGATCGAGGCACTCTGGGAGTCTGGAGTTGACGTGTCTCATGGCCAACCTCTCGAAGCTCATCATAATGATCGATGCCAAGGCCACCGGATGGTAGTCGTTGAGGCACGTTGCCTGGTTCTCCTTTGCCACCGGTATGGATGGTGGTCTTCTTGAAGCAGGTGGGAATCTCAGAACGGAGTAGGGAGAGGTTAAGGATGTCCGGAAACACATCCGCCAGTTGGTCCTCACAGTATCTGGGTGCACGACCAGGGATCCCGTCAGGACCTGCCGCTTACCAAGGGTTCACTTTCAAGAAGGCCGATCTGACTTTGGAGGCTGTGACGGTTGGTATGTCACAGGTTTGTGTGTCCAAGGTTGCTGGGGCAGTTGACAAAGGTTTGTTGGTTTCCTGTTGAAGTGAACAGAGAATGCATTGAATTTGTCGGGAGGGGTGCCCTGTTGCCAAAGCTTCTTCATGGCTTTGCAGCTCATTATGTTGTTGAAGCCTTGCCACAGCCGACCAGAGTCCATGTCATTAGTCTGTGACTCTAGCTTAGTCTGGTATTGTTTCTTGACATCCCTGTTGGCTTTGTGGTGGTCGTACCTAGATTTCTTGTATAGGTCAGGGTCGCCTGTCTTGAATGCCTCAGACGTGGCCTTCAGTACGGAGTGAATCTCCCGATTAAACCATGGTTTCTAGTTGGGTAACATAGATATTACTTTCTTTGACACACAATCTTCTACACACTTGCTGATGAAGTCTGTGATGGTGCTGGCAAACCCGTTTCGGTTGGCTGCTGAGTTCTTGAATATGGACCAGTCCACTGACTCCAAGCAGTCGCGTAGGAGCTCTTCCTTTACCGCGGACCAGCATTGCACGACCTTCTTAACCGAATTCTCCTGTTACGTTTCTGCTTGTATGCCAGGAGAAGGAGATCCATCTTGTGGTCCGATTTTCCAAAGTGCGGTTGGGGGATGGATTGAGAGGCACTCTTGATGTTTGTGTAGCAGTGGTCAAGGATGTTGGGGCCCCTGTTGGGACAGGAGATGTGGTGGTGGAATTTTGGCTGTACACTCGAGGTTGGCCTGGTTAAAGTCCCCGGCTGTGATGAACAAGGCCTCCAGGTATTCTGCTTCATTGTTAGGTGTGACGTCGCTCGTGTTTGATCAGGTTGGATGAGGTTCTAAAGCTCTTTGTGCAGTGAGAGCAGCTGAACGGTCTCTCCTCAGAGTGAATGCGCTGGTGGGACATCAGTAGCTGAGAACTTTTGAAACCCTCCTGCAGTCAGAGCATTTAAAGGGTCTCTCATTGGTATGATTGACATTGTGGCTACGCAGGCCGGATAATTGAGCAAATCCCTTATCACACACAGTGCAGATGAATGGCTTCTCCCCGGTGTGAAGTCGCTGGTGTGTCTGCAGGTTGGATAACTGAGTGAATCCCTTATCACACACAGAGCAGATGAATGGCCTCTCCCCGGTGTGAGCACTCTGGTGTCTCTTCAGGGAAAATAACTGAGTAAATCCTTTATCACACACAATGCAGATGAATGGCCTCTCCCTGGTGTGAACTGTCTGGTGTCTCTGCAGGTTGGGTAACTGAGTGAATCCCTTCCCACACACTGTGCAGATGAACGGCCTCTCCCCAGTGTGAGATCTCTGGTGTCTCTTCAGGGTGGATAACTGAGTGAATCCTTTATCACACACACTGCAGATAAATGGCCTCTCCCCAGTGTGAACTCGCTGGTGTCTCTGCAGGATGGATAAACGAGTGAATTCCTTTCCACAGTCAGAGCAGGCAAACGGCCTCTCCCCAGTGTGAACTCGGTCGTGTCTCCGCAGGCCGCCAATGTCAGTGAATCCCTTTTCACACTGAGAGCAGGTGAAAGGCCTCTCTCCAGTGTGACTGCGTTGATGCCTTTCCAGCTCGTGCGGGTATGTGAAACCCTTCCCACAATCCTCACATTTCCATGGTTTCTCCATGGTCCGGGTGATCTTGCATCTCACCATGTTGGACGATTGTCCACATACAGAATATGTGTACAGTCTCTCCCTGCTGTGAATGGTGCAGTATTTTTTCAAGCTGTGTCACTGGTTTAAGCTCTTTCCACAGTCAGTGCTCTTGAACAGTGTCACACGGGTGTGTGTGTCTCAGTGCTTTTTCCAGACACACTGATGTTTAAAATCTCTTGAAGCAGACAGAATAGACAAACTTTTCTCCTTCTAGATTCAAAGGCCGATGGTCTTTGGTTCCCAAGAATTGAGTGACTCAGTTCTTGACGTGATATTTAGTTTGAGATATAGGCCTCGAACTCCACTCGTTCGAACTTCCTGCAAACAGATTTTACAATAGTAATCATTGTTCGTACAGGATAGAAATTCAGAACAGACAATTCTAGTTTCTATCGAACATTCTTTCCTCTCTCTCTTTCCCTGAAATGCTTAAATCTCCATCCCACACACTCACCCTCCATTCTCACTCTGCTCTATCTAATATTCACCCTCCCAATTCTCCCAAAGGTGCTGATTCAGGCTGATTGACAGATCCAAGCTCACTGCTTCCTGTCCTGGACACAGAGACCTGAAAATCTTCATGCAGGCTGCCAGACAGATATATGTCAATATTACTGGATGAAAAATGTGTGTAATATACAGACTGTATTCACTTACTTTCCCTCCCAATTTTCCTGAAGGCGCTGGTCAACAAATCTAAACTCACTAAAACCTGTACAAGAGGAGAGAATCTCCATATAAGGACATTTACTGATTAGAGATGGGGAAATCTGAGGAAGAATTTTATTTAGTCATGGAGTGGACATGACAGGGAACTCACTGCCCACAAGGGTTGTGGAAGTCGAGATGATCAATAATTCAAAATAAAATATGAAGAAAATAAACTTGCAGGGGAACAGAGATATCGAGGGGGAATGGGACTGACTGGGTTACTGTACAGAGAGTCAGCATTGACTTGAGTTCCCAAATGGATTCTGTCAGTGCTGCAATAACTGTCTGACTGGAAATATATAATGTAGGTAGAGTAGTATATTACAAAACTAGTGGTTCTGTCATAAAATACATCTAATACATACCATATAATACGAGATATATCTCTATCCGATATAACATTTTTTAAAATTCATTTACGGGATGTGAGAGTCGCCGGTTCAGCCAGCATTTATTGCCCATCCCCAGTTACCCTTCAGAAGGTGGTGATGAGTTGCCTTCTTGAACCGCTGCAGTCCTCGAGTTGTAGGTACATCCCCTGTGATGTCAGGGAAGGAGTTCCAGGATGTCGCCCCAGCAACAATGAAGGAAGGGCGATATATTTCCAAGTCCATCTGGTGAGTGACTTGGAGGTGAACCTCCAGGTAGTGGGGTTCCCAGGTATCTGCTGCTCTTGTCCTTCTAGATAGTAGTGGTTGTGGGTTTGGAAAGTGCTGTCGGAGGAACCTTGGTGAGTTACTGCAGTGCACATTGTAGATGGTATACACAGCTGCTATTGTTTGTTGGTGGTGGAGTGTTTGAATACTCGTGGAATGGGGAGCAGTCAAGCAGGCTGCTTTGTTCTGGATGGTGTAGAGCAGCATCTTGAGTGTTGTTGGAGCTGCACTCCGCCAGGCAAGTGGTGATTATTCTATTACATGCCTGACTGGTGCCTTGTATACAGTGGACAGGCTTTGGGGGTCAGGAGGTGCATTACTCGCTGTAGTCTTTGACCTGGTGGCCACCGTATTAACATGGCTGATCCAGTTCAGTTTCTGATCAATGGTAACCCTCAGGATGTTGGTTGTGGAGGATTCAGCGATGCTAATGCCACCTGAATGTTAAGGGGAGGTGGTTAGATCCTCCTTTGTAGGAGATGGTCATTGCCTGGTACTTGTGTAGCACAAATAAACTTGCCACTTATCAGCCAACATCTGGATACTGTGCAGGACATGCTGCATTTGGACATGGACTACTTCATTATCTGAGGGGTCACGAATGGTGCTGAACATTGTGCAGTCATCCACAAACATGTGCAGTCATCCACAAACATCCCCACTTATAGCCTTGTGATGAGAGGGAGGTAATTGATGAAGCAGCTAAAGATGATTGGGCCCAGGAGTGTGTTTTGAGGAACTCCTGGAGCTGAGATGATTGACCTCCAACCACCACAACCATCTTCCTTTGTGCCAGGTATGACTCCAACCAGCGGAGAGTTTTCCCCGATTCCCATTGACTCCAGTTTAGCTGCGGCTCCTTGATTCCATACTCGGTCAAATGTTGCCTTGATACCAAGGGCAGTGACTCTCACCTCACCTCTGGCATTCAGCTCTTTTGTCCATGTTTGAACCAAGGCTGTAATGAGGTCAGGAGTTGAGTGACCCTGGTTGAACCCAAACTGAGCGTTCGTGAGCAGGTTTTGCTGAGTACCACTTGATAGCGCTGTTAATGACTCCATCCATTACTTTGCTGATGGTGGAGAGTATTCCAACAGGGAAGTAATTGTATTCTCATTATATATCTATTATGTATTCTCATGTATTTTCTTGAATTTTGTTTAATTCCCTTTTTTCCATGTACTGAATGATCTGTTGAGCTGCTTGCAGAAAAATACTTTTCACTGTACCTCGATACACGTGACAATAAACAAATCCAATCCAATCCAATCTAATTGGTTGGGTTTGATTTGTCCTGTATATTGTTCCCTTTAATGTCAGCCATCTCCTGGGGAAACTAGCCCTTTAAATGTGAACATTAGGAAAGAGACCATCCTTTTAGCCAGACAAATAAATATGTCAAGCTGAGGGAGCAAAGGATGTCAGTGTCTTTGTGAGAGAGAGAGAGAGAGACCTGTACCAAGCTTTCCAGAGTCTGCACCCTCCCTAGATTCACTTCCTTTCTCTTCAGTTGCTGCAAGTGACCAATTGAAGGTCAGAATGAGACAATAAATGGAAAGAGGGAGAAAAGAAAGTGTTTTACTCACAGATGTGGGAGACAGGAGGACGGTTCAGTCTGTGTGCAGCTCAAGCTCACTCAGTGTTGGGGGAACAACAGCTTTGCTCGGCACAAACCTCCATGTCCAGCTTCCGCATTGAGACAATGGGGAAGTTCTGATTGGCGGAGGAGCAGAGTCCTTCCTGTTCTGCAATCTTCCTATTGGTCAATACCTCAGCAGTAAGGTCAGCGGAAGCGCAGTCCCGGGTCAGGGGAGGGGTGGACCACCGATGGCCGGAACTGTCAGCCGGTTGCCTGGAAACCTTTCCTCAAGGATATGTGGGGGAAGGGGAACAATCGGTGGGGGCGGGGCTTCTGTTCCGCGCTGGGCAATGACGTCACTGCGGAGCGGATTTATTCCTCTTGGCTGATTTATGAGGACGAGCTCCTTTGTGATGTCACAATGTGGAGGTTGGACAATGAGTTTCAGACTAAAACTTCCTCCACTGGGCAACATCTGGGAGCAAATCAATGTCTCCCCCTTTCAGAAGGTCATCAGATATAAGAGCAGAATTAGGCCATTTGGCCCATGGAGTATAATCCTTCAACCCCATTAAAAATCTGTCTTTAACTCCTCCCTAAATTTGCTCACTGTCCCAGCTCCACCGCACTCTGGGGTCGTGAATTCCACAGATTCGCAGCCCTTTGGAAGAAGCAGTTTCTCCTCAACTCTTTTGAATTTTTTACCTCTTTTCTTAAATAATCTTTATTGTCACAAGTAGGCTTACATTAACACTGCAATGAAGTTACTGTGAAAAGCCTCTACGCTCCACATTTTGGTGCCTGTACGGGCACACAGGGAGAATTCAGAATGTCCAAATGATCTAACACCACGTCTTTTGGGGCTTGTGGGAGGAAACCGAAGCACCCGGTGGAAGTGGCAAGTGACCCAAGCCGGAATCGAACCTGGGACCCTGGTGATGTGAATCAACTGTGCTGACCACTGTGCTACCATGCTGCCCATCTTATCCTAAGACTAGTACCTCTCGCTCTAGAATGCCTGAAAGACGTGCTGTTAGGTGAATTGAACATTCTGAATTCGCCTTCTGTGACCCTAACAGGCGCCAGAATGTGGCGACTTGGGGAGTTTCACAGTAACTTCATTGACGTGTTTTTTTTTAATTTAAACTACCCAAATCACTTTTTCCAATTAAGGGTCAATTTAGCATGGCCAATCCACCTGGGCTGCACATCTTTGGGTTGTGGGGGCGAAACCCATGCAAACACGGGGAGAATGTGCAAACTCCGCATGGACAGTGACCCAGATCCAGGATCAAACCTGGTACCTCGGCACCATGAGGCAGCAGTGCTAACCACTGCGCCACCTTGCTGCCCCATTGCGGTGTTAATGTAAGCCGACTTGTAACAAAAATAAAGATTATTATTATTAAGTGGGAGTAGCCCCTCCAAGGCAGCCTTCAGGATGCGCGAAAATGCAGAATCGCCGAGCAGAAACCTATTGCCAAGTTCCGCACACGAGTACTCCTTGACTGGGACCTTGGATTCATGTCGCATTACATTCACCCCCCACCATCTGACCTGGGCTTGCAAAATTCTACCAACTGTCCTGCATCGAGACAATTCACACCTCTTTAACCTGTGATTATCCCTCTCTCCAGTCACTCCATCTGGACCTGTAAAGACTTAATTACCTGCAAAGACTCGCATTCAAAAGTATCATCTTGCATCATTAACTTTGTCTGTGTATGTTTCTGGAACCGACTTCTTCATTCACCTGAGGAAGGAGCTGTGCTCTGAAAGCTAGTGATTCGAAACAAACCTGTTGGACTTTAACCCGGTGTCGTAAGACTTCTGGCTGTGCTCACCCCAGTCCAACATCGGCATTGTTACCACATTAAAGTAAAGGGGCAAAGCAGCAGCACGGTGGCGCATTGGTTAGTGCTGCTGCCTCATGGCGCTGAGGTCCCAGGTTCGATCCCAGCTCTGGGTCACAGTCCGTATGGAGTTTGCACATACTCCCCATGTTTGCGTGGGTTTCACCCCCACAACCCAAAGATGTGCAGGGTAGGTGAATTGGCAATGGTAAATTACTCCTTCATTGCAAAAAATAAATTGGGTACTCTAAAATTTAAAAAAAAGTAAAAGTGCAAAGTCTATTTACAGTTTAAGAGATACATTCCTAATAAAAAATAGTGTTTAGGCATTGTTGCTTCTAGTTTTTTGCAGTAAAAGGCATAAAACTTGAAGTTTTTGCTTTATGACTCTTTAATTTGTTCACTCGGTTTAGAATTTATCTTTTAAAGTTACTGATCTTTTCAGAAATCTTACACAGTTGATTTAGAGCTACAAGTTTCAACTTCCCATTAAGCCTCAGGCAATTTCTGTCTCTCTATTGCTCATGTCAATGACAGCCCAGCAACAGAGCTGAGGGCTGGAGATGCCGTCACTCCTTGTAGGAGCTGGAATCAGTAGAAAGAAGAACCATAGTTTCTGGTTGAGCTTTGTGTGAGCTGTCTGACCATGATGATGATATAAATAGCTAACCAGGTAATATGTTGTGATGAAGGTTTAGAAACAGACCCTGGGTAGACGACTTCATTGAAGCTGTGGGCTTGCCAGCTGTACAATGAAACCAGGCATCCAACAGCCACAGAGACCTCTAATATTGGACACTGGGTTTAACTCTGTTCTGTATTAAGCAGACCTATCTGATACTGGGGGTGATACAGTTAATCTGACCCTACTTCATTCAATTCCAAAAGTGAATAACATTGATTCAAGTACAGTGATTACTTTGTTAATCTGTGAACAAATCTGGAACATTTTTCAATGTCCTCTCCCAGTGCCAGCAGGCAGCCTGACTGAGAGAAGCTCTGTCCACAGACAGAGCAGATGAATGGCCTGTCGTTAGTATGTTGATGCTGGTGTCATATTGATATTGTTCATTCCGGGGACTTCCGGTGACAACATGTAGGTGGATGTCACACGTTAGGTGGCTCCTGCGAGTGGCTCGGATTTTTGGACTTTTATGCCCGGTTTAGGGAGTTTTTAGATGAGTTGTTGTGGGAAGTCACAGGGAGGCTGACGAAGTCCCAGAGGAAAGGTGCTGGAAAGAAGGGGGCGAGCGAAGGTCCGCCGGCGAGTGCTGCTGTGAGTCCTGCAGGAAGGAAGATGGCGGGGGCTGGGTCGCCGGGTGGGGCCGCTCCCCTCACCAGGGAAACTCTGACCGAGGTGATGTCAGAGATTCAGACATAAGTAGATATTACCCCTTTGAACTGAATTGGCCACATTCCTCTCGGAGGTCTGTTCTATTCTCTGAGCCATCACCCATTTGTCCCGGTTGATCCTCAGTCGTCGCTGAAACGGAATCTTCGATGCTTGGTTCTTATACTCCTTCTGACCCGTGTCCCAGACAGGTCAAATTTACTCTACTTCGAACTGTTGAACGACCTCTTTCTTCTAACCACAGAGCCATTCGTCAGACATTGTGGTTAAAGGTGTCAACTCAGGCTCTGCTCGGCATTTCACAATCTTTTCCATCAGTGTATTGCAGAGTCTAAATAGGTCACCGGTCAAAAGGTAACAGGTCTCATTTCACGTTGACCAAAACCTTCCCATCATGCCTGCAATCAGTCATTTTAGCACAAACAGGGCCTTATTGCCACAGTGGAGTTTGAAAGGCTGTTTGCCAAGCGTTTGGAGGTGCTTTGGAGGGAGATGCTGGCTTCACTTTAGAGTGGGTGGAGGAGGCGATTGCCCCGGTAAAGGCGGCAGAGATGAAGACGTCGGTCGAAGTGTGGGAGCAAGGAGAGAAGTAGAAGGGGGTGGAGGAGACACTGTCACAACACAGCAACCAGTTTGCCTCGATGGGTGAGGAGCTGTGGAGAGTAACGGGGGTTAACAAAGACTCAGAGCGAAGGTAGGGGACCTGGAGAACTGGTCAAGGAGGGAAAATATGAAAATCGTGGGCCTGCCTGAGGAGTGGGGGGCCTGAGGCCGACCGAGTACTTTGCAAAGATTTTTGCTGAGTTGGTGGAGGAGGAAGAAGATCCACCCGCTACGGGTTAGACAGGTCACATAGGTCACTTAGGCCGAAGTCTGGAGTGAATGAGCCACCACGGGCGGTTATAGTCGGCTTCCACAGCTACCACGTGAAGGTGAAGGTTTTGAGCTTGGCATCCTAGCAATGCCATGTAGGCACCATGGCAGTGCCACCCAGGTGCCAGCATGGCAATTCTGGGGTGCCCAGGTAGCATAGTCAGGCTGGCAGGCGTACTGCCCGGGTACCACGCGGGCAGTGCCAAGGTATCAGGCTGGCATTTTGCTCGCACCGGGGATCAAGCCCGGGGATGCACTGCCCATGTGAGGTGGGGTGGAGAGGCCCGAGGACCCCGTTATAGGTGAGTTGGGACATTGGGGGGTCCGGGGGTCGAGTCAGGGGGTCAAGGCGGCTTCACTGAGCATTATTCCTGCACTGAGGGGCTTTCCTTTTGGAGATCCTCAATGCAGGAATAATGCTGAGTGCAGCCTCGGGTGGCATTCCCCACCGGAGCAGTTAAAAAAAGCAGAATGCCAATAGTTAGTGGATGTGAAGTGGGAAGGTGTTGGGAGATGCAGATACCAAGATCTGACGGAGTAGCTGGTGAGAAGGCGGGTGGCCTTTGGATGGGTGAATGGGGTATTGTCCGGCAGCAGAGTGAGATTTGGAGTGATCGACCCAGCAAAGCTGAGAGTGACTCATAACTCAAAGACTTTAATTTTGACGCGGCGGAGGCGTTCGTTAAGGCTGAAGGACTGAGACTGAGATGAGAGTTGGGATTTGGGCTTGGTTGGTGAGGACGGGGATTGTGTTCTCTTAATGAGGGTTTTCTATTTGATTGGGGTTTGGTTTCTGTCTCTTAAATCGGGGGGTGGTTTATGTGCCTGTGCTGTGTTTTTTTCCTTATGAGTGCGGTTCTGTATTGTTTCTTGGTATCAGGGAGGTGGGTTTTGGGCACATGGGGCTGGGTTACTGAGGAGGGGGTGGGGAGGAGAGGGGGCTCTGGCAGGGGTCGCCACACGAGGAAACGTAGGTTGGCTGGTGAACGGGAGTGTGGTGGGGAGGGGCTGTGGTCATTGGAGCCTGGTCGAACAGGTTTCAATGGACCCGGGAGGTGTGTGAATGGTAGGGGGAGGGAATCAATACTGGGTGAGGTGTTTGCTACAGGAAGTGGATGGGGGGGGGGGGGGGTTCTGGGAGGGGTAAGGGGATTGATGGTAACCAAAGGAGGGTGAGGGGGAGAGTCTGGCCAGATGGGCACGGCCTGGGGTAATCATAAAATTTACAGTGCAAAAGTAGGCCATTTGCCCATTGAGTCTGCACCGGCCTTTGTAAAGAGCATCCTACCTAAGCCCACACCTCCACCCTTTCCCAGTAACCCCACGTAACCTTATTTTTTGGACATTAAAGACAATTTAGCGTAGCCTATCCACCTAACATGATGTGGAGATGCCGGCGTTTGACTGGGGTGAGCACAATAAGAAGTCTTACAACAGCAGGTTAAAGTCCAACATGTTTGCTTCAAACACTAGCTTTCGGAGCATGCTCCTTTCACCTGAGGAAGGAGCAGCGCTCCGAAAGGTAGTGTTTGAAACAAACATGTTGGACTTTAACCTGGTGTTGTAAGACTTCTTACTGTATCCACCTAACAGGCACATCTTTGGACTGTGGGAGGAAACCGGAGCACCTGGAGGAAACCCACGCAGACACGGGGAGAACGTGTAGACTTCGCACAGACAGTGACCCAAGCCTGGAATCTTTTTTAAAATTATTTTTTAATTATTGAGAATGTTTTACAAAGTATATAACAACAAACAGTAACACGCAACAATAAAACAACATAATAAGCATAGCACCCCCAAGACCGTAGCAACGCATAAGCCTGGAATCTTTTGTCCTCTCTGGGGACTGCCATTAGCACTCTTTCCCCTTGGTTTCTGTGGCCATTAGCACCCAGTTTCCCAGGGTTTCTGTGGATATGAATCATTTTCATTGTCACTCCACAGTATAAATACTTCCCATTTTCTCTGTCTGTTAGCTATGACAAAGAGTCATCGGACTCGAAACGTTAGCTCTTTTCTCTCCATGCAGATGCTGCCAGACTTGCTTAGATTTTCCAGTATTTTCTCTTTCGTTTTAGATTCCAGCACCTGCAGTAATTTGCTTTCATTCAATGAGATCATTGGCCGATCTACATAAGCATCATTTTCCCACACTATGCCCCACATCCGTTGAGATCTTTAATATCTAGAAACCTATCAATTTATATCTACAAATCCTTAATGACTGAGGCTCCACACTCTTTCGGGGTAGAAAATTCTTAATTTTGCTGCATAGACCCCATAACCCTCGACTCTCTTATCAATCAGAAATTGGTAGAACTCATCCTTGAAATATTAAATTCCACTGATCCCCGTAGAAGAGAAATCCAGGGACAAACAACCCTCAGAGGAAAGTTGGAAAGATATAATGTAGCTACAGTACAATATATGTTTTTTAAAAATTAAATTCAGAGGACCCGATCAATTTTTTTTCCAATCAAGGGGCAATCCAGGATGGCCAATTCACCTATCCTGCACATCTTTCTGGGTTTATGGGGGGGGGGGGGGGGGGGGGGGGGGTGAGACCCGCACAGACACGGGAGAATGTGCAAACTCCACACGGAATGTGACCCACGGCTGGGACGGAACCTGGGTCCCCAATGCCGTAAGGCAGCAGTGCTAATCACTGCGCCACCGTGCTGCCCTCTACAGTATATTACACAACTAGAAATAATATTAAATGAACTTTATTATAGAACCATCAATATATCTAATCTATATCACATAACACTAGACATATCTTTGTCCGATATTAATTTACTGTCCCTTAAATGTCAGCCATTTCCTGGGGAAAGCAGCCCAGGGGTGGGGAGTGGGGTTGGGGGGTGGGGAGTGGGGAGTGGGGTGGGGGGTGTGGGTGGGGGGGGGGGGGGGGGTGTTGGGTTACGGGTATAGGGTGGATACGTGGGTTTGAGTAGGGTGATCATTGCTCGGCCCAGATCGAGGGCCGAAGGGCCTGTTCTATGTTTCAGTCTGTGAAACTCAATTTTCATTCACACAAAGCCCGCGCGCTGATTGGCTGGAGGATCAGGGTCCTTCCGGTCCTCCAATTCGTCCCATTGGTCAACACCTCAGCAGGAAGGTCAGGTTGTTGACTCCTCTCCGCACATGCTCAGTTCCCCCACTCCCTTGGACATGCGCAGTCCCGGGCCACCGACCCATGTGGCGGAGAGAGCCGTTTCTCCAGTCCGGGGAATTGTGGGAGCCGGGGCCGCCATTACTCATCTGGAGCCCAGTCTCCAAACTCCTGAGACTGGGATGAAAAGTGGGGGTACGGGAAAATCACTGGATTCGACTGTGACGTCTCCCTTTGCAGAACAGTTTGTTAACTTCAGGTGTAAAAATTTAGACATCTGGGTGACATATTGGGGCGGGAATAGGTGAGAGTGAAACTGAACCCGAGAGCCAGCACCTTCAGGGAAGGAGAATTGAGGGAAAAACAGGAGGAGGATAGTGTGTTACAACCAGTAGGGAGGAGGTAGAGATTGGAGACACAGATTTATTGTTTGAGACAAAGAGTGATTCTGCTGTTGTTGCTCTCCCAAACCTTATTGATGCTGAAGGTTGGGGATTATTTTTGCTGATGTTAGAGACTCCTGTAACTAAAATGGAGTTTAAAATTCTGGATTCAGGTCAAATGAACCACATTTGAATTGCATACCCTGTGTCCTGTCCTTCCTGTAGTTCAGTTGTGTCTGCTGATTGCTGGGTGATCAGTGTCTCTTTAAGAACTGCTGTTTGTGATCTCTCCACATTCATTCAGGGACTCTCAGCTGAAATTATTTTAGAATAAAACAGTTCACTTTCAGAATCGCATCCAAACAGATCCATTGGTGTGAAATTAACAATACCAAGTCGGAAATGTTCCACTGATTGAAATGACATAGAATGGACATCAAATAAACATGCCATAAGGTCCACCTGGTCTGTGATGGTTTTAATGCTCCACATATGTTTCCTCCCAGTCTTCTTCACCTTCACTGTCAGTCAGAGCTCAGTGGATAACACTCATGCCTCTGAGTTCCAAAGGATATAGATTTAAGGTGAATGGTGGAAGATATAGGGGGATGTCAGAGGTAGGTTCTTTACCCAGAGAGTAGGGGGGCATGGAATGCACTGCCTGTGGAAGTAGTTGAGTTGGAAACATTAGGGACCTTCAAGCGGCTATTGGATAGATACATGGATTACAGTAGATTGAGAGGGTGCAGATTAATTTGTTCTTAATCAAGGACAAAAGTTTGGCACAACATCTAAGGCCTAAGGGCCTGTTCTGTGCTGTATTTTTCTATGTTCTGGGTTCATTTCTCAATCAGGACTTGAGAACAAAACCCACGGCTGCCATCTAGTGCAGTGCTGAGGGAGTGCTGCTCTTTTCGAGGTACCATCTTTCAAATGATGTGTGAAACTGTGGTCCCATTTTCCTCCTTTGGTGAATATAAAATATCCCACATCATTCTTTTTGAAGAGCAGGAGAGTTAAGTAGGGTAAAATTAACCTGTCTCACGACGGTCTAAACCCAGCTCATGTTCGCTATTTGTGGGTCAATATATATCCTTCAATCAACATAACTAAAACAGAACATTATTATCCTCTTGCTGTTTATGGGATTTTGTTAACTGTCAATAGGTTGTAGGAAGACTACACACAGATACAGACAGGTTAAGTGAGTGGGTAACAATTTGCAGACGGAATATAATGTTGGGAAATTTGAATGTGTTCACTTTGGCAAGAAGAATAGAGAAACACAATTCTATTTAAATGGAGAGCGATTTCATTACTCAGTGTTACAGAGGGATCTGGGTGTCCTGGTGCAGGAATCACAAAATGTTAATATGAACGTACATTAAGTGATTAAGAAAACAACTGAAACATTCGTGTTTCCCACAAGGGGAACGAAAGTTACAGCTGTGCAGTGCCTTGGTGAGACCACATCTGGAATATTGTGCACTATTTCTTCACTTTGTTTAAAACACAAAAATTGAATTGTGTTAACAGCAGTTCAGAGAAGGATCACTCGACTCATTCTCAGGATGAAGGGCTTCTCTTGTGCAGAAAGGTGGAACATGTTACGTCCTTAGCCACAGGAGTTCAGAGGAAGAAGAGGTAATACAGGGGCTGGTTTAGCACAGTGGGCTAAACAGCTGGCTTGTAATGCAGACAATGCCAGCAGTGTGGGTTCAATTCCTGTACCGGCCTCCCCAAACAGGGGCCGGAATTTGGCGACTAGGGGCTTTTCACAGTAACTTAATGAAGCCTATTTGTGACAATAAGCGATTATTAGGGGCAGCAGGGTAGCATGGTGGTTAGCATAAATGCTTCACAGCTCCAGGGTCCCAGGTTCGATTCCCGGCTGGGTCACTGTCTGTGTGGAGTCTGCACGTCCTCCCCCTGTGTGCGTGGGTTTCCTCCGGGTGCTCCGGTTTCCTCCCACAGTCCAAAGATGTGCGGGTTAGGTGGATTGGCCATGCTAAATTGCCCGTAGTGTCCTAATAAAAGTAAGGTTAAGGGGGGGATTGTTGGGTTACAGGTATAGGGTGGATACGTGGGTTTGAGTAGGGTGATCATGGCTCGGCACAACATTGAGGGCCGAAGGGCCTGTTCTGTGCTGTACTGTTCTATGTTCTAATATTATAGAAACATTTACAATCCTAAGGTGATTCAACAGGGTGGAAATTAGGTGGATGTTTCCAAATATGAGAGAGACTAGAACCAGGGGACATAGTTTACTGATATGAGATCCACCATTCAGGAGGTGATTGAGGAGAATGTATTTCTCACAGAGGGTGTTTAGTCTGTGGAATTCTCTTCATCAGAGAACAGTGGGGCTGGGTCATTGAATATATTCAGGGCAGAGTTAGACAGATTATTGACAAAGGAGTCAAGGGTTATGGGGGTGAGACAGGAAAGTGGAGTTGAGATCTCAGCCAGATTAGCAATGATCTTATAGAATTGGGCAGCTGGTTCAAAGAGCTGAATGGCATACTCCTGTTCCTATGTTCCTATCTTGTTTTGCCTAAATTTGCTGCCACGTTTCCTACACAACAGCGACTACACTTCAGAAAGTACATCATTGGCTGGAAAGTGCATCGAGAACTCCAGTGGCCCTGAAAGCTGTTATCCAAGTCCAAAGCTACGTTAGAGTATCTGACACTTAAAGGGAGATGCTATTGAAGATATTTCATCACCGAGCTTATGTACAGTACAAATTATTAATTACACAAATGTGTTAATGAGGTGAAGTCTAACAGCCAATTATGATAAAGTGGCTGACTCCAACTATTCTCCATGGAATCACCACTCTTTTTAGTGACTACAATGTACTGACATCACCAAACCTATACACGTAGAGCTTCCATACTCATCGATCCCCAAACAGGCTGAATGTGCCCTACACCCAAAGTGGGGAGTCACAGGAGCAGGGGACAGAGGAGCCCAAGAGAAACCATTTGGGTCCAGAACATTGTAAATATCCTTTCAGTCTGGCTGTCTTTGAGCCTCACTTTCTGCTTTTTATAACCATGTGTGGTTTCATTAATAAACTTTTATCAGGAAAAATATTTGATTTGTATTGACTTTTCTTGATAAGGATAGAGGGTAAGAGGGGTTGACAGGCTCTTTAACAAAAAGTGAGTCCCTCTAAGGCAATGTTTTTCAAACGGTTTTACTTAGTACCCATTTTTGCCAACTGGTCGATCTTCGCGACCCACATCGGCCGAAATTTGGAATCCACGTTGGCCGATCTTTGCGAGCCACGTCGGCTGACCTATGTTACTCTCAATGGCCGACCTTTGCGGCCCAGCATTTTCACTGACCTTTAATGTGACAAGTGAGCCTGCTTGATCCTCACGATCTCACTTGCTTTGTTATTCAATGTTTCATTCCTGATAATGACTTCAGCAGGTTATTTAAGATCTCACTGCATCCACTGAAAAAAATGAAGACATTTATCCTCAAATTCGCCATGTTTCATCATCAAATGTCTTTGAAGTTTTGAGGGTTTTAAACTTTCATTTCCCAGTGCTTCCCTGCATATAGCACACTTTGAATCCTGATTTGCTGTGGGACAATAAATAACACATACCTCAAGTAATCATCTTTATGTTGCTTTGTTCCTGTTCACAGCTTCTTCTTCATGGGATGTTCACCAGAGGCCCTGGAGCTCAAAATGGAGGAATCACTCTCGTGCGCCCAGAGTACGTGATGTCAGTGTGGCCTGCTGTCTGCCACCATGCGAGACAGAAGACTCCAGCCATTTAAAACAAAATTCTGCTCCTGGGTCAGCGCACTGACATCAGGAGGCCACGTTCTACCCCGCTGGGCTCCGGGCCTGCACACTGCTGAAGGGGCACCTACGCAGGGAACAGCCGGCATTCTAAAAACCGGTTGCACCGTTAAGCACCAATTCCCTTGATCCGGAACGCCACGGCACGACCCTCCCGATACCCGCCCAGGACCCACCCACGGGTCGTGCCGCTGGATTTGAAAATGACTGCTCCAAGGTAATTGGCAAAAGAGCCAGTGGATAGATGAAATTTTATTTTTTGACACAGCGAGCTGTTCTGATCTGCCTGAAAGCTGATTCAATAGTATCTTCCCAAAGGGTAAACACTTCAAAGAATTTTCAGGGCTGTGGGGAAAGAGCAGAGCAGTTGGATGAATCAGTGAGTCCTTCCAAAGAGATAGCAGGGGCATGATGGGCCAAATGTTCTCTTCCCGCACCAAATGAATCTGAGCCTCGGATAGAACGGGAATAGAACAGGGCAATCATTTAGAACATAGAACAGTACAGCACAGAACAGGCCCTTCGGCCCTCAATGTTGTGCCGAGCCATGATCACCCTACTCAAACCCACGTATCCACCCTATACCCGTAACCCAACAACCCCCCCTTAACCTTACTTTTATTAGGACACTATGGGCAATTTATCATGGCCAATCCACCTAACCCGCACATCTTTGGACTGTGGGAGGAAACCGGAGCACCCGGAGGAAACCCACGCACACAGGGGGAGGACGTGCAGACTCCACACAGACAGTGACCCAGCTGGGAATCGAACCTGGGACCCTGGAGCTGTGAAGCATTTATGCTAACCACCATGCTCTTCCACTAGATATTCCACACCCAACTTCTGATGTTGAGCTTCAAACTCCACCTCCTCTGTGGTAACCCAAGCAAAGTGTGTGGGAGCTCAGTCATTGAGTGTGTTTAAAGCAGACACTGACAGATTTCGAAATCCCAATAACACAAAGGGAGATGGGGATAGTGTGGGGAAAAGGCATTGAAGTGGATGATCAGCCATGATCGTATTGAATGGTGGAGCAGGCTCGATGGGCTGAATGGCCAATTCCTGCTCCTATGTTCCAATGGTAGAAAGATAGGTCGGAAAGTAAATTGTGAAGAGGACATAATGAGGTTACAAAGGGATATAGATAGGTTACATGAGTGGGAAAAGATCTGTAAAATCTAGTATTATGTGGGAAAATGTGACATTGTCCATTTTGGAACAAAGAATAAAAAGCTTATTATCGAAATGGTGAGAGATTGCAGAGCTCTGAGATTCAGAGGGATCTGGGTGTCCAAGAGCATGAATCACAAAAGGCGAGTATACAGGTACAGCAAGTAATTAGGAAAGCTAATAGAATGTTATTGTTTATTGTGAGGGGAATTGAATACAAAAGTAGGGAGGTTATGCTTCAGTTCTACAGGACATTAGTGAGACCACATCTGGAGCACTGTGTACAGTATTGCTCTCATTTAAGGAATGATGTCAATGTGTTGGAAGCAGTTCAGAGAAGGTTTACTGGACTCATACCTGGAATTGGAGGCTGGTCTTGTGAGGAATGATTGGACAGACTGGGCTTGTCTCCGATGGAGTTTAGGTGACTTGATTGAACTGTATAAGATCCTGAGGGGCCTTGACAGGCTGAATGTGGAAAGGATGTTTCCTCTTGTGGAAGAATCTAGAAATTGAAGTCAATTTTAAAGTAACAACTTGCCCACTTAAGGCAGAGGAGATCTTTTTCTCTCTGAGGGTCGCGAGTCTTTGGAACTCTCGTCCTCAAAAGGGCAGTGGAAACAGAGTCTGTGAATATTTGTAAGGCAGAGCAGGATAAATTCTTGCCAAGTAAGAAGGTGAAAGGTTATCGGTGGGAATGTGGAGTTGAGGTTGCAATCAGATCAGCCGTGAACTTATGGAATGGTGGAGCAGGCTCGAGGGGCCGAGTGGCCTACTCCTGCTCTGAATTTGGATGTTATCACATCCTTTATAATAGATTGTAGCATTTTCCCTCCTACTGATGTCAGGCTAATGGGTCTGTGGTTCCCCGTTTTCTCTCTCACTCCTTAAATAGTGGGATTTTATTTACCACCTTCCAATCGGCAGGAACCATTCCAGAATTTATAGAATTTTGAAAGATGATCACCAATGTATCCACTATCTCTACAGCCGCCTCTTTCAACACTCTGGGATGTAGAGCATCAACTTTTGTGGATTTATTAACTTTCAATAACATTATTTTCTCCAGAGCTACTTTTTAATCTCTTTAATCTACTTTTTAAAATCTCTTTCAGTTCCTCGTGATCACTAGTCCCCTGGTTCTCCAGTGTTTTTGAAATGATTTCTGTAGATCAGACAGACATTATTTTTCATTTTCATTTCATTTTTCACATTGTTTAGTTTCTCTGCCATTTCCTTATTCCCCATTATAAACTCTCCTGTCTCTGCCTGGAATGGACCCACATTGGCCTTTGCTAATCTTTTCCTTTTCACATTCCTATAGAAGCTTTTCCAGTCGGTTTTTATGTTTCTCGCCAGTTTGCTCTCATATTCTATTTTCTCTTGATCAGTTTATTGATCCTTCTTTGCTGAATTCCAAAACAAGTTCCCAATCCTTAAGCTTACACTTATTTTGGCCATTTTATGAGCCTCTTCCTTTGATCTAATGGAATCTTTAATATTTCTTGTTCGCCACAGTTGCATCAATTTTCCTGTCTCAGATTCCCTGAGAGAGAAAGAGAAGAGAGAACAAAATGCAGTCCTGGATGTAATTGAAGCAGAAACAATAACTGCAAAATCCATCACTGTAATCAATTGTGAACTTGTTGGTGTCTCAGCAGGGACGAGGAGACACAGAATCATTTCCCACACTAAGAGCAGGTCAATGGCCTCTCCCCAGTGTGAACTCGCTGGTGTCTCCGCAGGTTGGATAAGTAAGTGAATCCCTTCTCACACTGAGAGCAGATGAATGGCTTCTCCCCAGTGTGAACTCGCTGGTGTATCTGCAGGCTGGATAACTGAGTGAATTCCCTCTGACACACAGAGCAGATGAACGGCTTCTCCTGATTGTGAACAAGTTGGTGTCTTCTCAGGTTGGGTAAGTCATTGTATCCCTTTTCACACTGAGAGCAGGTGTATGGCTTCTCCTCAGCATGAACAAACTTGTGTCTCCGCAGATTAGATAAGTGAGTGAATCCCTTCTCACACTGAGAGCAGGTGAACGGCCTCTCCCCTGTGTGAACTCGCTGGTGTGCCCGCAGGTTGATTAACTGACTGAATCCCTTCCCACACTGAGAGCAGGTGAACGGCCTCTCCCCAGCGTGAACTCGCTGGTGTATCTTCAGGCTGGACAACTGAGTGAATCCCTTCCCACACTGAGAGCAGGTGAACAGCCTCTCCCCAGTGTGAATTCGCTGATGTAAATTCAGGCGAGATAACTGAATGAATCTCTTCCCACACTGAGAGCAGGTGAACGGCCTCTCCCCAGTGTGAATTCGCTGATGTAAATTCAGGCTAGATAACTGCGCGAATCCCTTCTCACACTGAGAGCAAGTGAATGGCCTTTCCCCTGTGTGACTGCGTCGATGAATCTCCAGCTCTGATGGGGCTCTGTATCCCTTCCCGCAGTCCCCACATTTCCACCGTTTCTCCATATTTTGGGTCTCCTCGAGTCTCTCCAGGGTGGACTATCAGTTGAAGTCTTGACCACACACAGAACACGTGTCTGGTTTCTCCCCGCTATGAAAGGTGCAATGTTTTTTCAGGCTGTGCAACTGGTTAAAGCTCCTTCCACAGTCAGTGTGTGTGTCTCGGTGCTTTTCCAATCACAATGATGTTTAAAATCTTTTGAAGCCAACAGGTTGGGCAAACATTACTCCTTCTACATAATGGCTGATGAATCGAGTGACTGTCAGAACTAGATGTGATGTTTGAGATTTCGGTCTATAAATCCCATCCTTTTTTTAACATCCTGTAAAAGGAGTTTACAAAAGACATCACTGTCAGTACAGGATAGAAAATCAGAACAGACTATTTTAATTTCTCTGGAACATTCTGTCCTCTCTCATTCCCCAAAAGCTGTAAATCTCCATCCCACACACTCTCTCTCCATTCTCACTCTGCTGTATCTAATATTCACCCTCCCAATTCTCCTGAAGGTGCTGATTCAGGCTGATTGACAGATCCATGCTCACTGCTTCCTGTCCTGGACACAGAGATCATAACAAACAGGAGCTGTAGTCGGCCATTCAGCCCATCGAGCCTGCTCAACCATTCAATGGGATCATTGGCCGATCTACATCAGCACCACTTTCCTACACTATGCCCCATATCCCTCGATATGTTCAATATCGAGAAACATGTCAATTTCTGTCTTGAAAATACTTGATGACTGAGGCTCCACAGTCCTCTGGGGTAGAGAATTCCAAAGCTTCACTACATTGTCTTCAAATTCATTGAAGATCCCGGCCCCGTGTCACTGCCGTGTGGAGTCTGCACATTCTCTCCGTGTCTGCATGGTTCTCACCCCCACAACGTAAAACGATGTGCAGGGTCAGTGAAGTGGCGATGCTAAATTGCCTCTTAATTGGGAAAAAGAGAATTGGGTACACTGAATTTTTTTTTTTTTTAATTAATTTACAGGATTTGGGCGTCACTGGTTCGGCCAGTATTTGTTGCCCATCCCTAGTTGCCCTTCAGAAAGTGGTGGTGAGTGGCCTCCTTGCACACCCACTGTGCTGTTAGCGAGGGAGTTCCAGGATGTTGCCCCAGCGACAGTGAAGGACGGCGATATATTTCCAAGTCGGTCTGGTGAGTGACTTGGAAGGGAACCTCCAGGTGGTGGGGTTCCCAGGTATCTGCTGCTCTTGTCCTTCTAGATGGCAGTGGTCGCTTTGCTGAGCACCTTCGGTCTGAGCGCATTCAGGACCCTGACCTTCCCGTTGCTTGCCATTTTATTTATTTATTTATATAAATTTGGAGTACCGGGTTTTCCAAATAAGGGACAATTTTACCATGCCAATCCTCCCACTCTGCACATCTTTAGGTTGTAGGGGCAAGCACGGGGAAAATGTGCAGACTCCAAATGGACAGTGACCCAGAGCCGGGATCGAACCTGGGACCTCAGCACCGTGAGGGAGCAGTGATTAACCACTGTGCCACCGTCCTGTCCCTGCTTACCATTTTAACACAAGACCCTGCTCCCATGCCTGTCCTTGGCTTGTTGCAATGTCCCAGTGACGCTGAACGCAAACTGGAGAAACAGTAAATGTTCCGGTTAGGTACACTACAGCCTTCTGGTCTCAATATCGAATTCAAAAACTTCAGATAATTAACTCTACCCCACCTCAACCTCTTTGTTTTCATTCCATTTCATTTTAACTGTCCATTACCTGTTATTTCTTTCCTGTCTTTCTTCATAAAAATATATATTTCCCCCTCACTCTTTCCCCCTATCTTATCCCCCCTTTCTTTACCTTTTGCTTCCCGCTTCCCCCCTTTTTCTCATTTTACCTCTCTCCCAACCATGCCCCCCTCCCCCCACATCTACATCTGTCACAGCTTACCTTCTGATTTTAGTTTCTCTGCAGTTTGGTCTTTCTCACCTTTTATTCTCTCTGGGGACTGCCATAATAATCTTTATTTTTTTAATAATCTTTATTGTCACAGGTAGAATTACATTAACACTGCAATTAAGTTACTGTGAAAAGCCCCTAGTCACCACATTCCGGCACGTGTTCGGGTACAAAGGGAGAATTCAGAATGTCCAAATGACCTAACAGCACATCTTTTGGGACTTTTGGGAAGGAACCGGAGAACCCGAAGAAATCCCACACAGACACGGGGAGAACGTGCAGACTCCACACAGTGACCCAAGCCAGGAATTGAACCCGGGATCCTGCGCTGTGAAAATGCTAACCACTGTGTTACTGTGCTGCCCTTTCGTACTCTTTTCCCTTTGTTTCTGTAGTTATGACTGATCTTTCTTTCACTCGCCCTGCAGTATAAATATCTCCTACTGTCTATCCTTTTTACCTTTGATAAAGGGTCACCTGGACTTGAAAACATTAGCTCTTTTCTCTCCTCACAGGTGCTGCCAGACCAGCTGAGATTTTTCAGCATGTTCTCTTCTGGAAATATGTAACGTAGCTACAGTACGATATTACACAACAAAAAATAATAACAAATGTACTTTATTACACAACCAATAACATATCTAATCAGTACGATATAACAACACTACACTTATTACAATCCTCCATTAATTTACTGTCCCCTTACATAAGAACATAAGAACTAGGAGCAGCAGTAGGCCATCTGTTTCCTCGAGCCTGCTCCACCATTCAATGAGATCATGCCTGATCTTTTGTGGACTCAGCTCCACTTTCCGGCCTGAACACCATAACCCTTAATCCCTTTATTCTTCAAAAAACTATCTATCTTTGTCTTAAAAACATTTAATGAAGGAGCCTCAAATGCTTCACTGGGCAAGGAATTCCACAGATTCACAACCCTTTGGGTGAAGAAGTTCCTCCTAAACTCAGTCCTAAATCTACTTCCCCTTATTTTGAGGCTATGCCCCCTAGTTCTGCTTTCACCCGCCAGTGGAAACAACCTGCCCACATCTATCCTATCTATTCCCTTCATAATTTTATATGTTTCTATAAGATCCCCCCTCATCCTTTTAAATTCCAACGAGTACAGTCCCAGTCTACTCAACCTCTCCTCGTAATCCAACCCCTTCAGCTCTGGGATTAACCTAGTGAATCTCTTCTGCACACCCTCCAGTGCCAGTACGTCCTTTCTCAAGCCATCTCCTGGGGAAACCAACCCTTTAGTTGGGAACACTAGAAAAGAGACCATCAGGGGCAGCAAGGTAGCCCAGTTGCTAGCCCAGTTGCTTCACAGCTCCAGGGTCCCAGGTTCGATTCACGGCCTGGTTCACTGCCTGTGCGGAGTCAGCATGTTCTCCTCATGTCTGCGTGGGTTTCCTCTGGGTGCTCCAGTTTCCTCCCACAGTCCAAAGATGTGCAAGTTAGGTGGATTGGCCATACTAAATTGCCCTCAGTGTCCAAAAGGTTTAGGTGCGATTACTGGGTTACGGGGATGAGGTGGTCTTAAGTCGAGTGCTCTTTCCAAGGGCCGGTGCAGACTCAATGGGCCAATTGGCCTCCTTCTGCACTGTAAATTCTATGAATCCTTTTAGCCAGACAAATAAATGTGTCAAGCTGAGGGAGCAAAGGATGTCAATGTCTTTAAGAGAGAGATACCTGGGCCAAGCTTTGCAGAGTCTGCACCCTCCCTGGATTCACTTCCTTTTCCTTCAGTTGCTGCAAGTGACCAATTGAAGGTGAGAATGAGAAAAGAAATGGAAAGGGGGAGAAAAGAAAGTGTTTTACTCACAGATGTTGGGCACAGCAGGATTTTTCAGTCTGCATGAAGCTGAAACGTCATTAACACAAAGTCCGCGCTCTGATTGGCTGGAGGTCCAGTGTCCTTCCGGTCCTCCAACTCTTTCCATTGGTTGCTGGCCGACTGAAAAAAATGGGCAACGGATGTCACATGGTCATGGATGCCCTTTTGACCGCAATATGCTCATGCGCATAGTTTCCTCTCCTTTGGACATGCGCAGTCCGGGCTATCCCGCGCCCGGTGGATAGAGCGGTTCCCGCGGCGAGGGAAATTATGGGAGATTCAGCCGCCATTAACCAACTCCGAACAAGTCTCCAAACACCTGGGACTGGGATGAATGTGGGAGTGGGGGGCAGTGACCCCATTCCAGACACAAAGTACATGTGTCACTGGGTTTGATTCTGACATCCTCCGTAGAAAACAGTTTGTTAACTTCAGACACCTGGGTGACATATTGGGGAGGGCAACAGCGGAGTGTGAAGCTGAACCCGAGAGTCAGCAACTTCAGGGGAGGAGAATTGGGGGAAAAGCAGAAGAATAGTAGGATGAATTAGTGTTACAATCAATAGGGAAGGAGTGTGTGGAGGCAGAGACAGAACGACGCAGTATTTTCTGTCACATGATCATGAGCTTGGACAATTTTATCAAATCATTTGTGAAACCTGGATTTACAATATCCCTGTGAAACACCTTGGGATGTTTAATTACATTAAATGTGGTGTATAAATGCAAATTAATCTGTTATTGAAGGCTGTCACTTGGGCTCCTCCACTACCCAGAACACCAAGTCCCTGATCATGGACAGTCTGATTAACCAGTTTATTCACACAGATCCGACCAGCCCACCCAATCTCAGTGAATCTGCTGTTCTCAGGCTCCCTTGTAACTCCATCCCTGCTCTCACTGTGCTGAGCTCAAGTGTGAACAAAGCATTTTTGTCTTCAGATTTTTAGTGTGAGACGTTAAACCTATCAGGAGACGGTGAATAGGCCGGGTCACTGCTCTCATCAAAATACAAGGCTGAGGGGCTAATGGAGGGCTGCAAATTATGAAAGGTTTTGATACACATGAAGAATGTTTTCACTTGTAAGGGTAAGACAAAAACCAGAAGCAATGAATGTGAGATAATCTAATCAGGAATTCAGGAGAAACTTCTTCCCCAGAGAGTAGTGGGAATGTGGAACTCGCTACCACAGGGATTGGTGGAGGTGAATAACATCGATATATTTATGGGGAAGCTGGATGAACACATGAGGGTAAAATGAACAGATGGATACACTGATCGAGTCAGATGGGAAAGCATGAGAGGAGGCTCAAGTGAAGTATAAACACTGGCATGAATTGGTTGGGCTGTTTCTGTGCTGTATATTCAATGTAATTTAGCCTTGTATTGCCTTTAACTCTCACATAGTAGATTCCGGGTTAAAGAGAAACAGTTTCACTCCCAGAAAAACATTTCAGTTCATTGAACAATAGCTGGAAACAATCAGTGCCTCTTGTCAGCCAGGTGTCCGTGTGAGGAGTCAAGATATTCAATTCAACTACAAAGATCATATGTAATTTGTACCAATATATCTTTGAAGAGCAGCTCTTTCCTTTCAAATGGACTGGATTATTTGAATTGATCAGGTTTTAATCAATTCTTTAAAGTGCTTAATTATCAGTCTTATTCAAATCAGAATTTGTTTTATACAAGACAAAGTAGGCACATGATCAGAACCCCATTCACCATCTCCACCATTGATACCCAGTGGTAGCAGTGTGTCGCATCTACAAGCGACACAGTAACACAGTGGTTAGCACATTTGCTTCACATTGCCAGGGACCGAGGTTTGATTCCCGGCTTGGGTCACTGTCTGTGAGGAGTCTGCACATTCTCCCTGTGTCTGCGTGGGTTTCCTCCGGGTGCTCCAGTTTCCTCACACAAGTCCTGAGGAATTCTCCCTCAGTGTACCTGAACAGGCACCGGTATGTGGCAACAAGGGGATTTTCACAGCATCCTTTAACGGCAGCATCCATTTTCCAACGTTAGAGGTCGCTGTGGCTGTTGGATAGATTCACTGTGGCGCTCCAGTGAACGAGTCTGCCCAGGGTCCCCTTCCCTAGTCTCACCTCGCCAGCTTCCGTCCTTCATCAACCCAACCCTGTGCAAAGAGCAGCAAAGACGGGAGCATGGAGTCGAGGTGTAGATCAGCCAGGAGCTGAATGAGTGGCAGAGGAGATCCCCTTACTAAACTTCCCGTAAATGTGTTTTAATGGGGATTGGGACCAGTTCTAATGTTTGTCTGTCTATCTCAAATATTTTAACGTGTTAACATACAGCTTCAGCATCTCAGATACACATCAACCCTATTGGATGTCCCCATTTTATTGACCTGATCCAGGTTCGACTTGTTTATTAACTAAACACCTTATTATCTTCCAGGTCTTAATAATAAACAGCGGATGTGCCAGATTAAACTGGATTTCCTTTAGTTCCTCCCGTCTTTCCCAGATATCAAAAGGAAATTGGATGGGGACTTGAGGGCAATAAACTCACAGGGGTAAGGGGATAGAAGGCGCGAATGGGACTGAATGGATGATTTACACAGGGTTAGCATGGACCCGATGGGTAGAATGGCCTCCTCCACTGCCCTAATGCCTCTCTGACTATTGTTACCATCTCTGTAGAGATTGATAACTTATCAAATGAAAGGAATCTCCAATGGAAAGAAAACCAATGGACAAAATTACACATTTTCAAACTTTTACTCAACAAACCAACTAAAATCGACACAAACCTGAATTAACAGGGACTGGATATTTCACAGAACAAGAGAAATTTCACTTTAATAGTCAGTACAACAAAGATACATCCCACATTGTTCTGAGCCCTCACATTACTTCCTGTGGAAATGTTGCACCATGGACAATCTCACAGTCTTCCCAATCTCCCTCTGCAATGTCGCATCCCTCACTTCCCACCCAATGGACTTGGCCTTCGAGTCACTTCCACCAACAGCCGCATTCTAGCCAAGGTCCGTGAAGATTGTGAACACCAACAAAGGGCACGTCTGTAAATGCTCTCTCTTTCGGGTTGTGACGCTCTTATGTCCCCAGAGACTCCATTTTTGGATCTCTTTAAACTGTATGGTTGGATTTCGCATAACTGAAATAGAAGCAAGTGGTGTTTTCCGATCCACACCCCCTGCTCTCCTAGCCTTCAGCTAGCTGTCCTTTCCAACTGTGTAACACGCGACGTAACACAGTCCTTGCTGTATTCTCAGTGCACTGCTTCAACACCCAGATCTGTTGGAAGCTCCACGCTCTGTTTTGAACTGCAGGTTTCCTTATTAACTGTGTCTGTCCTTTACCCCCAGCAACCGAACCTGCTTCAGTGGGACGGAAAGTGTAACTGAATATACGATTATCTGTCTATTCAGCCTTGGCTTCTTCAGCTTTACGTTCCCAGAGCAACCTCAGGTCACATGGTCATTTCTTGGAACTGATGACCTCAGAACCAAGAAATCAATTCCTCTCCTTCAGAAGAATCTCCAGTTTCACTTTGGGTCTTAAAGGGTTCATTGCACAAAAAAGTATTTTCCCAAAATAATAATAAAACAGTACTAATAATTATTATTAATCTTACTATTAAATTATTAAAGGTATTTTCCCAAAGTACCTGGGTCATCACATGCCCTCCCATCCCCAAGGAATAAAGCTTCTGAAGTAAGCATGTTTTCAGAATCCTTTCATGCTACAACACATGTGAACATTATAAACACTGTAACAATGTCTTTATTACACACTGTTCAGATAATGGTTTCTCTTTGTCCCATTTTACAATGAAACATATCACCTTGGCAATACTATAAGCTTAACCCTGAACAAAACTAACCCTAATGTGACAATGAGGTTTGAAAGTTCAGCTTGCTCGAGAGTCCCAGTGCTCTTGTCAACAAGAGTCCATTTTACTATTGGTAGATTCACTTTCTTTGAACCTTCCCAAGAGATCTCCTTGCCCACCTCACACAGTCTTCCCAGTTTTCCTTGGTGAAGAGGTTGTGCTTCCTCAGATTCACCTGAGGAAGGAGCAGTGCTCTGAAAGCTCGTGTTTGAATGTTAACCTGTTGGACTTTAACCTGGTGTTGTAAGACTTCTTACTGCGCTCACCTCAGTCCAACGCCGGCATCTCCACATCTTAGGCAGGAATACAATTGAACTGTTTCATTCAGTTACTGTAATTCCTTATTCATACAGTTTCAAATGTTGAGGCTAATCAGAGCTTGAAGGTCTCTCTTGCCAGTACATTTATTCTCATTGCACATTCTTTATACATACAATTAAGCTTTTACATTTTTACAACAAATAAAACTCAGGCTTTTACTATAATTACTGATTCATTATGGGGGCCTCACGGTAGCATGGTGGTTAGCATCAATGCTTCACAGCTCCAGGGTCCCAGGTTCGATTCCCGGCTGGGTCACTGTCTGTGTGGAGTCTGCACGTCCTCCCCGTGTGTGCGTGGGTTTCCTCCGGGTGCTCCGGTTTCCTCCCACAGTCCAAAGATGTGCGGGTTAGGTGGATTGGCCATGCTAAATTGCCCATAGTGTAAGGTTAATGGGGGGATTGTTGGGTTACGGGTATACGGGTTACGTGGGTTTAAGTAGGGTGATCATTGCTCGGCACAACATCGAGGGCCGAAGGGCCTGTTCTGTGCTGTACTGTTCTATGTTCTATTACAGTTTCATTAATTGTAACTTAATTAAGGATCACCAGGTATTTCATCATCTGTTACAGACTTATAGCTAATTAATATAATATTTAATTAATACATTTGATTAATGCAAGATATACTGGTTCTCTACTGAGTAGTACTACACTCTGTATGCTTCACCCGGTGTCTGTCTATATATTTACATTGTGTATTTATTAAATGTCCTATTTTATCATGTATAGAGCAACCTGTCTGGACTGCACGCAGTACAATACGTTTCGCTGTACCTCAATACACGTGACAATAAATCAAATCCAATCAAAAAGACAGTTTCTCACTCGTCTTCAGATTGAACAATGAGACTTCTTAAAAATGATTCATTCATGAGAGGTGGGCATCACTGGCTGGGCCAGCGTTTACTGCTCATTCCAATTGCCCTTGAACTGCGTGTCTTGTGAGGCTAATTCAGAAGTCACTTACATGTCAACCACCACATTGCTGTGGATCTGGAGTCACGTGTAGGCCAGGCCACATAAGGAGAGCAGATTTCCTAAAGAACATGAGTGAACCAGACGGCTTTTTACAACAATCGCCAATGTCAACATTAGACTTAATTTGAGGCTTTTATTCAATTTCAATATCTGTCGTAGCCAGATTCGATCTCAGATCCCCAGAGCATTAACCTGGGTCTCTGGATTACTCGGCCAGTAACAATACCATTACACCACTGCCTCGCCCACATAGTCTTGGCAGAATATAATGTCTTGTAAATTCTCAAAATTATAAAGTAATTTATTTTTTCAAACAAATTCTGATAGCTCTACAGTTTCTGAAAACATTTTTGTTGATGGTGTTATTTTCTGAAATAAAGTCTTTACAAAATAATTAACTAATACACCAATTCACTAATGATAATCAATGTTCACTGCTGAATAATCATTAATTTATTTATTGCTTTTTGCTATGAAATCAATACACAATTAATATAGAAAAGGTACAGAAGGTGAAATGGCTGCAGGAAGCCACGTGTTAGAGGTATAAAAGGGCTGCCTTGACCTTGTTACTAATAACAGTGAATACACTATAAAAATAACAATTTTGAAACTAAATGTGATTACACATGCGCACTTACAGCTTCTTACATTACGACAGTGAATATATTTCCAAAAGTACGCCATTGGCTTTAAAACACTTTTGGAGGTCCAGTGGTAATGAGAGGTTTTATAGAAATGTACACTTGTTCCAATTGTCTGCAATCCAGGATATATTACACTCGGTGTCCTCACCAAGATCATTGATAAAGATTGAGTCTTAATTTTGTGTAATAACATCGTTGACACCATTTTGATACTCTGTGAAACCCCAGACACATCATATGCACAATGTGTTGTTGTGACTTGGAATGCACTGTCTATAAATAGTGCTGAAATCTCATTGCACTGTAACTTCCAAAAGGGAATTTGATGCATTCTGAAAAAAAAGTCGAATAATGGGATTAAATGGATCGCTATCACAAAGAGCTGGCATAGGGAAAATGGGCCAAATAGACTCCTCTGTGCTCAAGGAGCCTTGTGTACATGTAAAACGAGTGGTAATGACCTGGAACCTACTGCCTATAAAGGTGGGAGATGCAGAAATGAGGGAAGGATTTCAACAGAACATTGGATGGGCACTGAGAGAAATCAACCTACAGGGATTCGGGGACAGAACGAGGCAATGGACAGACTGATTTGCTCCACAGAGAACCAACATGGTCTCAAAGGGCTGAATGGCCCCATTCCCCACCGTCCAGATGCTGTGATCTCAGGAGAGAAATTCAGCTGCTCCAGTCACTCCAACTAACTGGAGTCCCTTATCCCTGGAGCCATTCTTGTAAATTTTCACAGTAACTTCACTGCAGTGTTAATGTAAGCCTACTTGTGACAGTAATAAAGATCATTATTGTAAATGTCCTCTGCAATCCAAGAACTTCACATCTTTCCTAAAGTGTGGCCATATATAAGGTTCCATTCCAGAGGGATAGAATTGAAAAGCAGGGAGGTTATGTTCAACTTGTTTAGAGCCAGGGTCAGGCTACACTGGGAGCACTGTCAACATTTATCATCTCCATTTAGAAAAAGGAAATAGAGGCACTGGAGAAGGTGCAACAAAGATTCATAATATACAGAACTGAGAGCACTTAACACTCGGGAAAGGCTGGGGCTGCTTTTTTCTGGAAAAGAGAAGACTGATGGGTGACCTGATGGAAATCTTTCAGTTTTTGTGAAGGGATTCAATAATCCAACAGGAATTTCAGTAGAAACCGCTTTACCCAGCGAGTGGTGAGAATGTGGAACTCACTACCACAGCAAGTGGTTCAGGGGAACAGCATGAATCCATTGAACAGGAAGCCAGATACATACATGAGGGAGAAAGGAATAGAAAGAGATGCTGATGGGGGAGATGTCGAGGGGTGGGTGGAGGATCATGTGGAGCATAAATACAGCACAGACCATGGCTAACCTCAGCCGGTATGGGAATTTAACTTGTGCTGTTGGTGTCACTCAGCAGGAAACAGCCTTCCAGCCAACTGAGCTAACCCGATCCCTGTGTAAATCTGTAATAATTGCTTAAATATTACTGATTGTCTGTCTCACACCATACTATTTAATGTAGTTTCCCAGTGCCCCTCAGACAACTTGCCCTTCATATCTGGATAGTTTCCTTCTGTGAGAAGCACCAAGATAAATTAAACAAAAGAACCATGAAACCACCATAGCCCATCTTCAAGGCAATGTGGCATGATTTTTGGGTTTACAAACAGAAATAGTAATGTAACATCTTCTAATCTCCAAACATCCTTTCACTCTTTGATCCTTGTGAAATGTGAAACCAGATATTCGCAAGAAGGCTCAGAGAGAATCAGCCCACTGGAGGCGAAGTCGTGAGACCGGCCAGTCCAGCAGAAGGAAACCCTCTGACCATCCCCATTGACCAACAGAATGAAACAAATGCAGTCCTGGATATAATTGACAACAGAAATAATAACAGCAGAATCCAATCCCTGTAATCAGTTGTGAACTTGTTGGTGTCTCAGAAAGTGCACTGAAGTGGGCAGCATGGTGGCGCAGTGGTTAGCATTGCTGCCACACGGCGCCGATGTCCCAGGTTCGATCCCGACTCTGGGTCACTGTCCGTGTGGAGTTTGCACATTGTCTCCATGTGGAGACAACTTCTCCCTGTGTTTGCGTGGGTTTTGCCCCCACTACCTAAAGATGTGCAGGGTAGGTGGATTGGCCATGCTAAATTGCCCCTTAATTGGAAAAAATGAATTGCGTTCTCTAAATTTCTATATAAAAAAAAAGTGCGATGAATTACAAAACCTCGTCACACATTGAGTGCAGGTGAATGGCCTCTCCCCAGTATAAACTCCCTGTTGTGACTGCAGATGGCATAACCGAGTGAATCGCACAAACAGACATAAACGGGTGTGAGATAATCGGGATTGTGGAGACATGGCCCAAGGGTGACCAGGGATTGGAACTGAATATATTCAGTATTCAGAAAGGACAGACAAAAAGGAAAAGGCAGTGGAGTGGCAGAGGAAATTAATGCAATAGTGGGGAAGGATATTAGCTCGAACAATGTGGAATCGGTATGGGTAGAGCTGAGTAACACCAAGGGGCACGGAAATTCATGGGCATCGTATATAGACGCCCAAACTGCAGTGGTGATGTTGGGAATGGCCTAAAACAGGAAATTCGGCTGACTGTAAAAGTTTCTATAGGGATGTGAAGAGAAAAAGATTGGTGAAGGCAAATGTAGGTTCCTTACAGTCAGAAACAGGAGAATGGATAATAGGGGACAAAGAAATGGCTGAGCAAATAAATACATATTTTGGTTCTGTCTTCACAAATCAGACACCAGAAATGTTGGGGAACGCGGGATTTAGTGATAGGGAGGAACTGAAGGAGATCAATATTAGTAGAGAAATGGTGTTGGGGAAATTGATGGGATTGAAGGGTGATAAATCCCCAGGGCCTGATACTCTGCATCCCAAAGGGCTGAAACAAGTGGCTCTAGAAATAGTGGATGCATTGGTGGTCATCTTCCAGGATTCTATAGACTCTGGAACAGTTCCTGCAGATTGGGCTGGTTTAGCTCACTGAGCTAAATCGCTGGCTTTTAAAGCAGGCCAGCAGCACGGTTCGATTCCCGTACCAGCCTCCCCGGACAGGCGCTGGAATGTGGCGACTAGGGGCTTTTCACAGTAACTTCATTGAAGCCTACTCGTGACAATAAGCGATTTTCATTTCATTTCAGATTGGAGGGTGGCTTATGTAACTCCACAATTTAAAAAGCGAGACAGAGAGAAAAAAGGGAATTATAGACCAGTAAGCCTGACATCAGCAAAATTCTAGAATCCATTATCAAAGATCTTAAAGCAAAGCACTAAGAAAACAGTGGCAACATCGGGCAGAGTCAGCATGGATTTATGAAGGAGAAATCATGCTTGACAAATCTACTGGAATTCTTCGAGGGTGTAACTGGTAGAGTTGACGAGGGCGAGCCAGTGGATGTGGTATATTTGGACTTTCAGATGGCTTTTGACAAAGTCCCGCGTAAGAGATTAGCGTGCAAAATTAAAGCACATGAGATTGGGGTGGTGTGTTGAGATAGGTAGAAAATTGGTTGGCAGACAGGAAACAAAGAGTAGGGATTAATAGGTCTTTTTCAAATTAGCAGGCAGTGACTAATGGGGTACCGCAGGGATCGGTGCTAGGACCCCAGATATTCACAAGATGTATTAATGATTTTAAAAAAAATTTAAATTACCCAATTTTTTTTCCAATTAACTGGCAATTTATCGTGGCCAATTCACCTACCCTGCACATCTTTGGGTTATGGGGGTGAGACTCACGCAGACACGGGGAGAACTTGTCTCCACACGGACTCAAAACAAGAAGGCAGACTATTAGCTGAATGGCCATAAATTAGGAGAGGAGAATTAGCAACGAGACCTGGGTATCCTTGTACACTAGTCACTGAAGGTATGCATTCAGATACAGCAGGCGGTAAAGAAGGTAAATGGTATGTTAGCCTTCATTGCGAGCGGATTTGAGTACAGGAGAAGGGATATCTTGCTGCAATTATACAGGGCCTTGGCGAGACTAGACCTGGAATGTTGTGTGCAGTTTTGGTCTCCTTATCTGAGGAAGGATGTTCTTGCTCTAGAGGGAGTGCGGCGAAGGTTTACCAGACTGATTCCTGGGATGGTGGGACTGAAGTATGAGAGATTGAATCAGTTAGGATTGTATTCGCTGGAGTTCAGAAGAATAGGGGATCTCATAAAAACCTAAAATATTGTAACTAGACCTGACAGGGTAGATGTGGGAAAGATTTTCCCGATGGTGGGGGTGTAAAGAACCAGAGGTCGCAATCTGAGGATATGGGGTAGACCATTTAGGACAGAGAGTACAGTAGTAATTTCTTCAAACAGAGAGTGGTGAGTCTGTGGAATTTGTTACCACAGGAAATAGTTGAGGCTAATACATTGTATGCTTTCAAGAAACAGTTAGATATAGCACTTAGGGTGAAGGGGATCAAAGGATATGGAGGGGAAAGCGGGATTAAGCTATGGAGTTGGATGACAAGCCATGATCATAATGAATGGCAGAGCAGGTGCGAAGGCCGAATGGCCTCTTCCTGCTCCTATTTTCGATGGTTCTCTGTAATCCCTTCCCACACTAAGAGCAGGTGAATGGTCTCTCCCCAGTGTGAACTCGCTGGTGACTCTGCAGGTTGGATAACTGAGTGAATCCCTTCCCACACTGAGAGCAGGTGAATGGCCTCTCCCCTGTGTGAACTCGCTGATGTGTCCGCAGGTTGGATGAATCTTTGAATCCCTTCCCACACTGAGAGCAGCTGAACGGCCTCTCCCCAGTGTGAACTCGCTGGTGTACCCGCAGTGTAGATGAATCTTTGAATCCCTTCCCACACTGAGAGCAGGTGAATGGCCTCTCCTCTGTGTGAACTCGCAGGTGTGTCTGCAAGCTGGATAACTGACTGAATCCCTTCCCACACTGAGAGCAGGTGAATGGCTTCTCCCCAGTGTGAACTCGCTGGTGTCTCAGCAGGGTGGATAAATCAATAAATCCCTTCCTACACTGAGAGCAGCTGAATGGCCTCTCCCCAGAGTGAACTCGCTGGTGTGTCTGCAGGTTGGATAACCAAGTGAATCCCTTCCCACACTGAGAGCAGATAAATGGCCTCTCCCCAGTGTGAACTCGCTGGTGTCTCCGCAGGGCGGATGAATTAATGAATCCTTTCCCACACTGAGAGCAGGTGAATGGCCTCTCCCCAGTGTGAACTCGCTGGTGTGTCTGCAGGTGGGATAACTGAGCAAATTCCTTCTCACACTGAGAGCAGGTGAATGGCTTCTCCCCAGTGTGAACTCGCTGGTGTGTCTGCAGGTGGGATAACTGAGCAAATTCCTTCTCACACTGAGAGCAGGTGAATGGCTTCTCCCCAGTGTGAATGCGGCGATGAATCTCCAGCTGAGATGGGACTCTGTATCTCTTTCCACAGTCCCCACATTTCCACGGTTTCTCCATGTTTTGTGTCTCCTCTTGTCTCTCCAGATTGGACAATCAGTGGAAGCCTTGTCTACACACAGAACATGTGCACTGTCTCTCCTCACTGTGAATGGTGCGATGTTTTTTCAGACCGTGTAACTGGTTAAAGCTCTTTCCACAGTCCGTTCACTGGAACACTCACTCGGGTGTGTGATGTGTGGGTCTCGGTGCTTTTCCAGTCACACTCACGTTTAAAATCTTTTGAAACCGGCAGATCGGACAAACATTTCTCCTTCTCGCCGACGATATTCAGAGCCCGGTGATATTCAGATCAGAAGGAATCAAGTGAGTTTGTCACATCGAGACGTGATGTTTGAGATTTCTGTCTATAATTCCTCCTCTTCCAATATTCTTTAAAAACAATTGACAAAAGTCACTATTGTTAGTACAGGATAGAAATTCAGAACAGACAGTTCTAGTTCCTCTGGACCATTCTTTCCTCTCTTGTTCTCTAAATGCTGTAAATCTCCATCCCACACAATCTCCCTCCATTCTCACTCTGCTGTATCTAATATTCACCCTCCCAATTCTCCTGATGGTGCTGGTTCATGTTAATTGACAGATCCAAGCTCAGCTCACTGCTTCCTGACCAGCAGAGCCATTAGAACAGGAGTAAGAGTCGGCCATTTGGCCTACCGAGTCTGCTCAACCATTCAATGAGATCCTTGACCGATCTACCTCAGCCCCAATTTCCCACACGATCCCAATATCCCTTGATATATTCAATATCTAGAAACCTATCAATATCTGTCTTATTTTTTAACAAACAATTTTATTGAGGTATTTTAGGCATATAGAAAAAGTGACATTGTATAGTACAAAAAAAGAAGTAAAGACACAAATTAAACATAGTGCAAACCATGGCTCTGTTCACGAAAGGACATCCCTCAATATCCCCCTACTCTACTCTCCCATTAGTTCCTTCTAGACGTCCGAGACTCTACCCTCTCCCACCTCTCCCCTAGAAACTACCCTGTCCTGCCTCCCCTTTGGTGGGAGACGTTGGAAGGACAGCACCAGTCTGCGTACGAAACCTCGCACCTGGAAGTATCCCTCGTTCCCTCTCGCCAGGGAACATAAGTCGTTTCCTCTCGCCAGCCCAAACTTCTCCTCCAGCGTCCTCATGCCCGGAAAGCTCCCTTCCAGGAACTGATCCTCACAATCCCCATCCTCACAGATCCCCATCCTCACAGATCCCTGCCCTCCACCACAGTCGATACCCCCGTCCATGTTCCCCAGGGCAAATCGGTGGTTGTCGCAGATTGGGGTCCACACTGATGCTCTTACCTCCCCTCAATGCCTCCTCCACTGGCCCCAGATCCAAAGAGCCGCCACCACTATCGGCTTGTGGAGTACCGTGCTGGCGGAGGCGGCAGAGGCACCGTGGCCAGGGCTGCTAAGCTAGTGCCCCTGCACGAAACAGCATCAATATCTGTCTTGAACATACTTGATGACTTAGGCTCCACATTCCTCTGGGGTAGAGAATTCCAAAGCTTCACCACATCCTCGAGTGACGAGATCCCTCCTCATCTCAGCTTTCACTCTATTTTCCTGCCTGTTCCCCATAACCCTTAACTCCATTGTCAATAAAATATGTTAAACTTGTGCTTCAATATATTCAATGGCTCCCAGATACAACTGGTCCCTGTGGAAGAGAAATCCAAAGACTAACAACCCTCTGAGGGAAGAGATGACTGGAAATATATAACGTAGCTACAGTCTTAAATTACGAGAAATAATAATACATTTACTTTATTACAGAATGGTAAATAATATATCTAACCTGTACCATGTAACAACACTGGACATATCTCTATCCATTAATAATTTAATTGCCCTGAAATGTCAGCCATCTCCTGGGGAACTCACTCCTTTAATTGTGAACATTAGGAAAGAGGCAATCCTTTTTTGAAATAAATTTCGAGTAACCAATTTTTTTTTTCAATTAAGGGGCAATTTAGCGTGACCAATCCACCTACCCTGCACATCTTTGGGGTGAGACCCACGCAGACACGGGGAGAATGTGAAAACTCCACACAGACAGTGACCCAGGGCTGGGATTCGAACTCGGGTCCTCAGCGTCACAGGCAGCAGTGCTAACAACTGTGCCACGCACCTCCCCAGAGAAACCAGAATTGTCTGTTCAGAATTTCTATCGTGGATTGACAGTGATTACTTTTTTTTTAAATTACAAAAAAATTAAATTTAGACTACCCAATTCTTTAGTCCCCCCGATTAAGGAGTAATTTTAACATGGCCAATTTACCTACCCGCACATCTTATTGGATTGTGGGGGCCAGACCCACACAGACACGGGGAGAACATGCAAACTCCATATGGCAGTGGCCCGGTATCAATCCCAGGTCCTCGGTTAACCACTGTGCCACCGTACCTGCCCCTATAGTGTTGACTTTTGTGAACTCCTTTTACTGGATATTACAAGGGGAGTATTTACAGATAGAAACTCAAATTAAACTTCACATCAAGATTTAACAGAGTCACTCCATTCATCAGGACTTGAATATCATTGGCCTGTGAATGTGGAAGAAGAAATGTTTGTCTGTTCTGTCTGCAGGAAAAGATTTTCAAGATCAGTGTGACTGAGAAAAACCCCCGATACACACACACATGACTCGAGTGAGAGTGTTCCAGTGAACTGACTGTGGAAAGAACTTTCACCAGTTACACAGTCTGAAAAAACATCACACCATTCACAGCGGGGAGAGGCCGTACATGTGCTCTCTATGGGGACAAGACTTCAACTAATCGTCAAACGTGGAAAGCGACAAGGGCACCAGCAGCATGCTGAAACTATAGAAATATGGGGACTGTGGGAAGGGATTCAGATCCCCATGTGAGCTGGAGACTGATCACCATAATCATACCAGCGACAAACCATTCACCTGTTCTGAATGTGGAAAGGGATTCACTCAGTTATCCCAGTGAGGATTTATCCTCCAGGTGGGCAATATCATTGTTCTTTTCCTTTTTGTTCTGAGAGGGGTTGCCCCGCCAGAAGTAAGCTAGTGAATGAGTGATATGGAAGCTGCAGTTGTTGAACCAGTTTTGGCTTGTTTTGTCTGGGTCAGAGATGGGGGGGCGGGGCGGGGTTTGGTTTCAATTTGTGTATCTGGGTGGGGCGTTGGCAGGAAATGGGGGTGGGACAGAGGGGTTAACTTGCTGGTGATGACTATGTATATCTGGGTGGGGCATTGGCAGGAAATGGGGGTGGGACAGAGGGGTTAGCTTGCTGGTGATGATTATAGAATTGTTTTTGTTTTACTCTCAGGGTGCCTGTGGCAGCCATCTTGTGTGGACCCTTGGCCTGTACTTTTTGAAGATTTACTCGATCATCCCTCACGGTGGAAATGTCTGATTCCATGATGGGGAAGTGGGGGTGGGAGACCCCGGATTTGGCTGGTCATCTAGAATGTAAGGGGATTGGATCGAACAGTGAAGAGGTCGAGTGTTTTCGCTCACTGAAAGAATCTAAATGCTGGTGTGGTGCTCTTGCAGGAGACTCACTTGCAATCAAGGAGATCAGACCAGGGTGGCATGGTGGCGCAGTGGCTAGCACTGCTGCCTCACGGCACCAAGGTCCCAGGTTCGATCCTGGCCCTGCGTCATTGGCTGCTTGGAATGTGCTCATTCTCCCCATGTCTGCATGGGCTTCGCCCCACAACCCAAAGCTGTGCAGGTTAGTGGATTGGCCACGTGAATTTGCCCCTTAATTGGAAAAAAAATAATCGGGTACTCTGAACATATAGAAAAAAAAATCAAGATCAGACCAGACTGCGGAGGGGTGAGCCAAGTGTTTCACTCGGGCTTTGGCGAAGGGCTCGAGCTGCTGCAATTCTGATCAATAAACAGATTCCTCTTTCGGTCACTGGGCTCATTGCAGACACTAATGGGAGATACATGGTTATCAGTGAGTCGTTGGCAGGTACATTGGTGGTGCTGGTGAATGTCTATGCCCCTAACTGGGATGATGGGTGGCACGGTAGCCCAGTGGTTAGCACTGTTGCTTCACAGCGCCAGGGACCCAGGTTCAATTCCCGGCTTGGGTCACAGTCTGTGCGGAGTTTACACGTTCTCTCCGTGTCAGCGTGGGTTTCTTCCGGGTGTTCCGGTTTCCTCCCGCAGTTCCAAAAGGCGTGCTGTTAGATAATTTGAACATTCTGAATTCTCCCTCAGTGTACCTGAACAGGCGCTGGAATAAGTGACCTGGGGATTTTCACAATACCTTAATTGCAGTGTTAATAATAAAGAATGTGGCAATTATGTGGCATTTGTGAAAAAATTGTTGGGATCCATTCCAGACCATCCAACATCGACCCAGGCACCAGAAACGACAATGGCAAACCCAGCAAAAGATTTTTTAAAACTGTTCCCATCAGCAGATTATAAAAGGATTATGGGACACAGATTTAAGGTTGTGAACAAGATCTACAGGGGAGATCGGAGGCAGTCATTTTATACAGATCTGGAACTCAATGCTTACACACAAAGGTTGATAATCTCCAAGTCCTGATAACTCGAATGGTGGTGTCAGAATTTAATGTGATGTTTGGTTGTAAGTTTCCCGTCTGCGAATCCCTTTCTAATCCCCCGTGAAAGAAGTTTACACAGGCATCACTGTCAGTCCAGAAATGTAATTCAGGAAAGATAAATATTTCTCCTGGTTTGAATTTGCTGTGTGTGTAAATCCTCCCCTACTGATCCCCTATAAAAGGAGTTTCCAAAATTAATCATAGATCATAGAATTTACAGTGCAGAAGGAGGCCATTCGACCCATCAAGTCTGCACCGGCTCTTGGAAACAGCACCCTACCCAAGGTCCACACCTCCACCCTAACCCCATAACCCAGTAACCCCACCCAACACTAAGGGCAATTTTGGACACGAAGGGCAATTTAGCATGGCCAATCCACCTAACCTGCACATCATTGAACTGTGGGAGGAAACCCACACACACACGGGGAGGGTGTGCAGACTCAGACAGTGACCCAAGCTGGAATCGAACCTGGGACCCTGAAGCTGTGAAGCAATTGTGCTATCCACTTTGCTACCGTGCTGCCCACAATCACTGTCAGACCAGAAAAGAAATCCACTACATTCTCTCCTCCTGCTCCCGGGTCCACGATGACCACTCATGCTCCCCTCTGCACACTGACCCTCGTTGTCATCAGCAGTCCCCTGATTTGAAGGATGATGTTGACTCAGGGTTGCAAGTTTCTGCCCTGGGTCTTCATATGACTGAACAGAGCCGCAGAGCTTTCGACACATGGGGCAAGATGTCCAATGAGGCAGTGAAATCCGGAGAGCAGGATTTGTTTCCTTTTCTTTCCATCTCTGCCACCGCTTTGCATCATCAATAAGACATTGGGTCTCAGAGACTAATCCAGTTTGATGGACAAGTTGTCTCCATTCTGAACAATGGGGAACAAGCTCCTCCCACTCATTGAAACATCGCCCCCGAGAGGCAAACGCGCATGCGCCCTGATGCACATCCAATAAAGATGGCGGCCGTTAACTTGAGCCGAACATGAGGAGTTGCAGTTCTGCTCGGTACAAACTGGGTCCCGGAATTTTTCTCGCGGTTTGCGGCTCACAACAGCTTTACACAACGTTTCCGCCCATCCCCGCGATCTCTCGCTCCCTCATTTTGTTAAACGCCTCTTACCAATTTCCGATCTGAAAAAACGGCCTTCTCCTTCGCTATTATCCACACTGCGCATGCTTCAATCACAGCAGGCCCCGCCCCTCATTCACTCCGATTGGTTGGAGGACCAGCCGCCCTCACCTGGTCCTCCAGTCCCGCCTTTTCTTCCTATTGGTCAGGACCTGCCGTCAATCACCCGGACATTGTGACGGTGACAGATGGTGAGAGAGGCCATTGGCTCAGGCTGACTCGCTGATTGTTCCTGTCTCTTCCCCTCCCGGTCCCCACACCTGCTGCCCTCTGACCTCCCACCCCTGTGCCTGAGGTGGGAGTGGGATCAGATGGAACTGCAGATCCTGCCCTTCATTGGATTCAATGATGTGTTCACTTCTTCACTGCAGCCTGACTTATTATTGCAACAGACACTGTGTTTGCCACTCTCAAAGTGAGTGAATCCTTTGCTGTTTATCCTCTGGGCCCCAGCTCCACTATTATTGTCCGAGACCCTGAGGTGGTGTTGGTGGCGGCCGTTAGGGTGGGGCAATTCCGGCGAATATGCCCCAGCCCTCTGTGGGCATGGCACCACATGCCATCCGCAGACCAAAACACTTTATAGTCCTCCCCTTGGCGGGAGACCACGAAACCTCCCTCCGTGGCCTCCTCCCGGGTCAGGCAGCCAAAAACCTGACGCCGGAAGGGGTATACATGGCGGAGGGAGAGGTCCCGCAGGCCACGTGTCAGCGGTGCCACCCCTGACCTGACCTCCCCCAGTAGGTTCAAATGGGGGAGGAGGAGCCCAGTGGGGAGGTAGGGCGGCACGTTTGAAAGAACCACACGTTCGGCAGTGGCCTCCAGTGGGTCCACCACCATGTGTGTCCTGCCCACCGTGAGCCCCATTTCCAGGACATGGTAGACATGGTACTGCCTGCCCGGCCCGCAGGAAAAATACAACCTTGCCGTACACCCTGGAGGCAGCTACGATGGCCAAGGGGCAGAAGATCCCGGCCATTGCACGTGTGCACACCTTGATGGTCATGGTGGGGATGGGCATAACATTTGACCCCAAGTTGCCATGGTAGTAGGCAGAAAGGTGAGGGGGCAGCGGAGGGTCTAGGGGCTGCCGCCCCGCATAGGTTCTTGGCAGCCCTGCCCCCGGCAGAGTGGAGGATGCCCCTGGGGTATTGGCCATGTCCACCCCTGGTACGGTACGGTCGTGTATGTAAGAACAGGGTAGCAGGGAAAGCAGGGAAAGGGTGGGGGGAGGGGGGGAAGGATGTGGCATCACAACAGCAGGTGACACAAGGGAAGGTGCTGCAGGGCAACAGAAGAGCGGGGCAGCGTTCTTCAGCCCAGGAGGGGCCCAAAACAATGTCCCAGGCTGCCCCACACCCGCCACAGGTGGTGAAAGGCAGGCGGACAGCGTTCTTCAGCCTTGTGGGGCCTAAAACAAAGCTCTGGGTCTTCACAACAGCCCTAAGGCCTTTTTTAAGTGGGTGAGTAGGTGGGGTGGGCCGCTTTGATAACGGCTGTTTAGCCGACAGAGGGCAGGCATGAGAAGGATGGGGTATCTGTTCATGAAAGGAAGCTTTCCCAGTTTGAAGGCGCGAGAGGACAAATTTAATCTGCCGCCAGGAAATGCCTTTAAATATCTGAAAGTACGATCCTTCCTGAAAAAACAGGTGGTGGCCTTTCCGACGCTGCCGTCACTGAGGATACGGGTCAGGGTGGTCTCTGGCACCTGGGTGGAGGAAGGGAGGGTGTCGGATATCTACCAGGAACTACAGGAAACCCCGGTGGAGGAGCTCAAAGGGCAAGTGGGAGGAGGAGCTAGGTGAGGAGTTGGAAGCGGGTCTGTGGACAGAGGTCCTGGACAGGGTTAATTCCTCCTCATCATGTGCCTGGTTCAGTCTAATTCAATTTGAGCTGGTCCACCGGGCACACATGACGGCAGCGAGAATGAGCACGTTTTTTGGAATTAAAGGCAAGGGCAGCCCAGCAAACCATGTCCACATGTTTTGGGCATGCCCAGAGCTGAGAGAGTTCTGGCAGGGGTTCGCGAGGGCAATGTCCAAGGTGCTTAACACCGGGTGGTGCCGAGTGCGGAGGTAGCGATCTTTGGAGTGTCAGAAGACCCGGGAGTTCAGGGGGCGAAAGAGGCCGACGCCTTGGCCTTTGCCTCCCTAGTCGCCCGGAGATGGATTTTATTAATGTGGAGGGACTCAAAGCCCCTGAGCGGCCTTTTTACCATATAAAAAAATGCGCCGCACTGCGTATGAACTCGCTGGTGTCTCCCCAGGTGGCCTAACTAGCTGAATCCCTTCGCACACACAGTGCAGGTGAATGGCTCTCCCCAGTGTGAACTCGCTGGTGTCTCTGCAGGGCGAATGACATTCTAAACCTCTTTGTGCAGTGAGAGCAGCTGAACGGTCTCTCCTCAGTGTGAATGCGCTGGTGCTCCATCAGTCCCTAAAACCACTTGAAGCCACTCCCAGTCAGAGCATTTAAAGGGTCTCTCCTAAGTGTTTGTGACGTGGTTCAGCAGCTTGGGTAACTCAGTAAATCCCTTCCCATCTGCAGAGCAGTTCAGCGGTGTCTCCACGGTGTGAACTTGTTGGTGTTTCATCATTTGGAATGAATGAAGTACTAAATCCATTCCCACAGTCAGAGCAGATGAATGGTCTCTCCCTAATGTGGATTCGCTGGTGTTTCTGTAGGTGGGTGATCCACTGAAGCCCTTCCCACATACAGAGCAAGTGAATGGTCTCACTCCGGGTGTGAATGTGTCGAATTTCCAGATGAGATGGGTACCTGAATCTCTTCCCACAGTCTCCACATTTCCACCATTTCGCTAAGGTGCTGGATGTTCTGCTGTCTCTCCAGGTTAGACAATCAGTTGAACTCTCACACAGGACATGTACAGCCTCCCCCCGCTGTGAATGGTGTGATGTTTTTTTCAGGCTGTGTAACTGGTTTCAGCTCTTTCCACAGTCACTGCTCTGGGACACTCTCACTCGGGTGTGTGTATATAGAACATATAGAACATAGAAAAATACAGCACAGAACAGGCCCTTCAGCCCACGATGTTGTGCTGAACTTTTGTCCTAGATTAAGAACAAATTAATCTACACCCCCTCATTCTATAATAATCCATGTACCTATCCAATAGCCGCTTGAAGGTCCCCAATGTTTCCGACTCAACTACTTCCACAGGCAGTGCATTCCATGCTCCCACTAGTCTCTGGGTAAAGAACTTACCTGTGACATCCCCTATATCTTCCACCATTCACCTTAAATTTATGTCCCCTTGTAATGGTTTGTTCCACCCAGGGACAAAGTCTCTGACTGTCTACTCTATCTATTCCCCTGATCATCTTATAAACTTCTATCAAGTCGCCCCTCAACCTTCTCCGTTCTAATGAGTAAAGGCCGAGCACCCTCAACCTTTCCTCATAAGACCTACTCCCCATTCCAGGCAACATCCTGGTAAATCTCCTTTGCAGTGGATAAAGGTGGATTTTTTTTCAGCCTGGATTAAAGGCCAAGTTCCCCACTCCATTCTGACTAAAGCTATGAATTTATTTCTCAGAAAATATCAATTATCTCAGTGCTTTTCCAACCACACTTATATTTACAATCTTTTGAAACAGACAGAATAGAGAAACATTTCTCCTTCTAATTTCAAAGACTGGCAATATTCCAGACCCGTGGAATTGAGTGACTATCAGATTTTGATATAATGTTTGGTTTGAAATTTCCGTCTATAATTCCGCATCTTCAAATATCCTGGAAAAGGAATTTACAAAAGACACCACTGTCAGTACAGGATAGAAATTCAGAACAGACAATTCTAGTTTCTATGGAACATTTGTTCCTCTTTTACTCCCCAAAATCTGTGAATCTCCATCCCACACACTCTCTCTCCATTCTCACTCTGCTGTATCTAATATTCACCCTCCCAATTCTCCTGAAGATGCTGAATCAGGTCACCATCTGAGCTGGAAATTCATCGACGCTGTCACACTGGAGAGAGGCCATTTACCTGCTCTCAGTGTGAGAAGGGATTCAGTGATTCATCCAACCTGCGGTCACACCAGCGAGTTCACACTGGGGAGAGGCCATTCACCTGCTTTCAGTGTGGAAAGTGATTCACTCAGTTACACCATCTGCCGGCACACCAGCGAATTCACACTGGGGAAGGACCATTTACCTGTTCCACGTGTGGGAATGGATTCAGTAATTCTTCCCAACTGCTGACACACCAGCGACTTCACACTGGAGAGAAACCATTTACCTGCACCGTGTGTGGGAAGGGATTCACTCATTTATCCAGCCAGTGGAGACACAAAGTCACTCACACCAATGAGAGACCCTTTAAATGCTCTGACTGTGGGAGCAGCTTCAAAAGCTCTCGAGAAGTGATGTACCAACAGCACATTCACACCGAGGAGAGACCGTTCAGCTGCTCTCAGTGCACAAAAAAGTTTAAAAGGTCCTCCAACCTGCGGGAACACCAGCGAGTTCACATGGGGGCGAGGCCGTTCACCTGCACAGTGTGTGGAAAGGGATTCTCTCGGTCATCCCATCTGCTGAGACACCAGCGAGTTCACATGGGGGCGAGGCCGTTCACCAGCTCAGTGTGTGGAAAGGGATTCTCTCGGTCATCCCATCTGCTGAGACCCAGGGAGTTCACATGGGGGCGAGGCTGTTCACCTGCACAGTGTGTGGAAAGGGATTCTCTCAGTCATCCCATCTGCTGAGACACCAGCGAGTTCACATGGGGGCGAGGCCGTTCACCTGCACAGTGTGAGGAAAGGGATTCTCTCAGTCATCCCATCTGCTGAGACACCAGCGAGTTCACTCGTGATGACGGAGTTTGGATTCTATTCCTTTAGCTGCTGGTAATCACATCCAGGACTGAACCATGTTCATTCTGCCACTTGGGGAAGTGGGAGGGTCGGAGGGTTTCTTTTTGCTGGACTGGCCGGTCTCACCACTTTGCTTCCAGTGGGCTGATGCTCTTTGAGCCTGGGAGAGCACATTTCCACTGAAATGATCCACAAAACCGATAAAGTACATTTATTCTAACTTTCAAAATAAGTAGTGTCTTTTCCTGATTTCAGGCAGATCTAAAATACAGACAGAATTGTAAAAAGGTCTGGCAGCATCTGTGGTGAGAGAAACAGACGTTTCACGTCCAATGTAACTCTACTTCGGAACTAAACAGGGAGAAATGTGATGGGTTTGATGCTGGTGAGAAAGGGGGAGGGTCAGGTAGAACAAAAGAGAAAGTCAGGGATTGGTTAGAGCAGGGGTGTCAAACTCAAATACACCGTGGGCCAAAATTTAAAAATCGGGACAAGTCGAGGGCCGGACTGGTTCAAAGTTTTTTTGCAAAACTTATTGAAATGAACTTATTGAACCTGGAACTAATAAAGCTTAGGTTATTGCCTATAAAAACAACATTAAATATTAAATAAATAAAAAAATTAGTTGCATTTATTTCTTATTGCTTTATCTGGAGCTTTTCCAGAGTAATTTCTAATGAAAACATTTTTCCACAGGCCAACACTTTGTGATTCACACTAGTCTAAGCCAGATACTTGACATCTCATCTTGGATGCAAGTTCATCAATGTTTGGAGTCAGGCTCTGAGCTGAGGAAATCCTCAGGATTGAGTGAAGGTGTTCATCAGAAAGACGACTCCTGTGTGATGTTTTGTTTATCTTCATCAAAGAGAACAGTTGTTCACACAGGTATGTGCTGCCAAACATAGAGAGCATTTGAGCAGCTTGGTTACGCAGCTGAGGCATTGTGTTGGGGATGAAACGTAGAAACTGTGCAGCACCCACAGAGTCATACTTTGCCTTGAGTGTGTCACTACATTGGAGTTCAATCAGCTCCATTTGTATATTGGTTGGTGCGCTTTCCACGTCAGCTGCAAATGGATTACTGAGCAGTTCAAACCTGTTTTTTTGGGCTTCAAAGTCGGCAAATCGCTGTGTGAAGTCGGCACCAAATATGCTAAGTTTTTCAGCAAACTGTGCACGTGGGAACACTGCGGTAGAGACCTGCTCTTTCATAATTTGGCAGCACGGAAAATGGCTCAAGTTTTCTGGCTGCATCTGCGTCTCCCACAGGCGCAGCTTAGTTTTAAAAGCCCTCACTGCAGCGTACATGTCTGTGATCACATGGCCCCGCCCCTGAAGCTGTAGGTTGAGCGCGGTGAGATGGCTCGTGATGTCACACAGAAACGCCACTTCACAAAGCAACTTTTTATCCCGGAGCTCTGTTGTGTCTTTCCCTTTGCTTTCCATGAACTGACAGATCTCATCACGCAACTCGAAACATCTTTTCAGCACTTTTCCTTGACTTAGCCATCGCACCTGTGTGATAAGGCAAATCATTATATTCTGAACCTAACTCCTCCAGAAACGACTTGAACTTGCGGTGATTTAAACCTTTGGCTCTTATGAAGTTAACTGCTCGTGTTATGATGCTCATTATATGTTCCATTTTCAAGGCTTTGCCACACAACGACTCTTGATGTATGATGCAGTGATAAGCTGTCAGCTCACCTGCGCCGTTTTCCTCCCGCATCTTCTCCCGGATTCTGCCCACCAATCCACTCTTTTGACCGCACATCTGTCGTCAGTCCCACAAGTTTATTCCAAGGCAGCCTCATTATATTTACACATCTGGATACCTCTTCAAAGAGATCTTTTCCAGTAGTTGTGCCATGCATTGATCTTAATCCCAAAAGTTCCTCTGTTACACACAGACTTGAGTCCACTCCACGGATGAAAATTGACAATTGGGCAGTATCAGAAGTGTCCTTGCTCTCATCCACAGCAAGGGAATATGCGATGAAATCACTTCCCTTTCCCACCAACTGTTGTTGTAGATTGGTGGCAAGCTCACGTACACGGTCGGCAACGGTGTTTCTGCTCAGGCTCACATTTGAAAAGGCTTGCCTTTTATCTGGACACACGACGTCGCAAACTTTAATCATGCAGTTTTTAACAAATTCTCCCTCGGTAAAGGGCCAAGCTGATTTAGCGATCTCTGCTGCCACAATAAAACTAGCCTTTACAGCAGCCTCACTTTGTGATTTGGCCTTTGTGACCATAGCCTGCTGTGACGCCAGACTTCTTTTCAACTCTTCTACCTTCTGGAGCTTCTGTTTCTTGTCCAGATGCTTGTACTTGTCGTGGTGTTTCGTTTCATAGTGTCGTCTTACATTATATTCTTTGATTACAGCCACACCGTCTCCGCACACAAGACAAACAGGTTTGCCCTTTATATCCACGAACATATACTCTGCCTCCCATCTGCCTTGAAAACCCCTGTTTTCTAAGTCCACCTTTCGTTTAGCCATTTTTGGGGTGAGGACTAGCTAAAAGTTGACCACAGATGACTAGCGCTATAAGGATGCTGATGAAAGAGTGGGGCAAGCGCGAGAAATGCACTGGCAATGTATTGTAGGATTTGTAGTATTAGTGGTGGGGCAATATACCGGCGGACCAGCTCGAATAGAAAAAAATTTATTCATTAATGATATTCAGGAAATAAACCAGGAAACCAAATAAACACTGAAAACCCTGAAACCCTGATACCTGAATAAACTCGGCATCAGCGCTTCAATTGCTGGGGCCAGCTTTAATAGTAATTAGATATTATCTCGCGGGCCAAAGATAATTCCACCGCGGGCTGGATTTGGCCCGCGGGCCTTGAGTTTGACATATATGCCATAACCTAACCTGCACATCCCTGGTCACTGAGGGGCAATTTATCAGGGCCAATCCCCCTAACCCATACATCTTAGGACTGTGGGAGGAAACCAGAGCACTTGGTGGAAACCCACACAGGCACGGGGAGAACGTACAAACCCCACACAGACAGTGACCAAGGCCAGAATTGAACATAGGTTCCCGGTGCTGTGAGGCAACAGTGCTAACTGCTAATCCATTGTGCCGCTCAATAAATGTAATTTATTTTCAGAACGAGTCCCCAAACTTGGATATATCACACTCGGTCCACTCACCAAGATCACTCATGAAGACTGAGACTTGATTTTATATAACAACCATGTCTTTCACTGCATTTCAAATACCCTATGAAAATCCAAATACAGTATCTCATGAAACTATTTGATTTAAAACAGAATGACTTGTTGTGATTTGGGATTCACTGCCTGACAATGGTGCAGGAAGTAAATTCTACGTAACTTTCAAAAGGGAACTGGACAGGTTCTGCAGGAAAATAAACTTGCACGGTGATGGGACCAATTAGATTGTTCATTCAAAGAGCTAGCATGGGAATGGTGGGCTTAATGGCCTCCTTCTTTGCCCTTTGATTCTCGTTTACATTTGAAGAAAATCTTGGACTTGAACCAGAGTTTGGCAGTATTTGGGAAATACCTGAAACCCACTTCCTACCGGGGGGAAGAAGCGGAGATGATGGAACGTTTCCAAAGGGAAATTGGATGGGCTTTTGAGGGAAATAAACTGACAGGGATACGGGAATAGAACAGGGCAATCATTTGATCAACAGAAATCTACAAGTTGTGAATCTTTGGAATTCTCTACTCCAGAGGGCTGTGGGAGCTCAGTCATTGAGTGTGTTTAAAGCAGAAACTGACATATTCCTAAATCCCAATAACACAAAGGGATATGGGGATAGTGTGGGGAAAAAGGCATTGAAGTGAATGATCAGCCATGATCGTACTGAATGGTGGAGCAGGCTTGATGGGCTGAATGGCCAATTCCTGCTTCAATGTTCCAATGATACAAAGATAGGGAGGAAACTAAATTGTGAAAAGGACATAATGAGGTTACAAAGGGATATAGATCGGTTAAGTGAGTGGGAAAAGATCTGTAAAATCTAGTATTATGTGGGAAAATGTGACATTACCCATTTTGGCAAAAAGAATAAAGAAGCTTATTATCTAAATGGTGAGAGATTGCAGAGCTCTGAGATTCAGAGGGATTTGGGTGTCCAAGAGCATGAATCACAAAAGGCGAGTATACAAGTACAGCAAGTAATTAGGAAAGCTAATAGAATGTTATTGTTTATTATGAGGGGAATTGAATACAAAAGTAGGGAGGTTATGCTTCAGTTATACAGGACATTGGTGAGACCACATCTGGAGCACTGTGTACAGTATTGCTCTCATTTAAGGAATGATGTCAATGTGTTGGAAGCAGTTCAGAGAAGGTTTACTGGACTCATACCTGGAATTGGAGGCTGGTCTTATGAGGAATGATTGGACAGGCTGGGCTTGTGTCCGATGGAGTTTAGGTGACTTGACTGAACCGTATAAGATGCTGAGGGGCCTTGACAGGGTGGATGTGGAAAGGATGTTTCCTCTTGTGAGAGAATCTAGAAATTGGAGTCACTTTAAAAGTAATAACTTGCCCATTTAAGGCAGAGGAGAACTTTTTCTCTCCGAGGGTCGCGAGTCTTTGGAACTCTCTTCCTCAAAGGGCAGTGGCAGCAGAGTCTGTGAATATTTTTAAGGCAGCGCAGGATACATTCTTGGCAAGAAGGTGAAAGGTTATCGGGGGGTCAGCGGGAATGTGTTTTTGAGATTATAATCAGATCAGCCATGAACTTACTCAATAGTGGACCAGGCTTGAGGGGCCGAGTGGCCTACTCCTGTTCCTAATTCGGATGTTATCGCATCTTTTCTAATAGATTGTATCATTTTCCCTCCGACTGATGTCAGGCTAATGGGTCTGTGGTTTCCCCGTTTTCTCTCTCCCTCCTTAAATAATGGGGTTACATTTACCACCTTCAATCTGCAGGAACCATTCCAGAATCTGCAGAATTTGAAAGATGATCACCAATGTATCCACTATCTCTACAGCCGCCTCTTTCAACACTCTGGGATGTGGAGCATCAGCTTTTGGGGATTTATTAACTTTAAACCACATTAATTTCTCCAGTGCTACTTTTTCACTAATACTAATCTCTTTCAGTTCCTCGTGCTCACTAGTCCCTTTGTTCTCTCGTGTTTTTGGGACAATTTCTGTATCTTCCTCGTGAAGACAGACACGCATTGTTTAGTTTATCTGCCATTTCCTTATTCCCCATTATAAACTCTCCTGTCTCTGCCTGGAATGGACCCACATTGGTCTTTGTTAATCTTTTCCTTTTCACATTCCTACAGGAACTTTTCCAGTCGTTTTTTATGTTTCTCCCCAGTTTGCTCTCATATTCTATTTTCTCTTTATCAGTTTCTTGGTCCTCCTTTGCTGAATCTAAAACAAGTTCCCAATCCTCAGGCTCACTACTATTTGGGCCACTTTATGAGTCCCCTCCATTGATTTAATGGAATCTTTAACTTTTCTTGTCAGCCACGATAGCTTCACTTTTGCTGTTTAATTTTTGTTTCTTAAAGGAATCTATATTTTATGTCAATAAAATGCTAGCGGTTGCCTGTCTATTGTCTATCGTTATACACAGAACAACAAAGAACAAAGGACAGTACAGCACAGGAACAGGCCCTTCGGCCCACCAAGCCTGCTCGGATCATGATGTCTGTCTGAACTATTCCACGTGTGGCCTAACTGAGGTTCTGTACAGCTGCAGCATGACTTGCCAATTTTTATACTCAATGCCCCCACCAATGAAGACAAGCATGCCGTCTGCCTTCTTAGCTACCTTATCCACCTGCATTGCCACTTTCAGTGATATGTTTATTGTAATTTCCCAATCTACCACAGACAACTTGCCCCTCAAACCACGACAGTTTCCTTCTGCGAGAAACACCCAGATAAATTAGGGAAAAGAACCATGTAACCACCATAGCCCATCTAAATGGCAATGTGGCTGCTTTGGGAACTAAATATCTTCCAACATGCAAACACCTTTTCATTCTGTGCTCCTCGTCAAACTTGGAACCAGGTAATCGCAACGAGGCTCAAAAATGTTCAGCCCACCGGAGGCAGAGGTGTTAGGCCGGCCAGTCCAGCAGAAAGAAACCCTCCAATCATCACCATTCACCAGATGTCAGAATAAACAAAATGCAGTCCTGGATGTCAGTGAGAGCAGAAACAATAACAACGGAGCCAACATCTGGAATTTATTGTGAACTTGTTGGAGTCACAACAGGTGCGATGAATCACAAAACCCCTCCCCACATTGAGAGCAGATGAATGGTCTCTCCCCAGAATTAACTCGCTAGTGTCTCCGTAGTTCGGACGGATCATTGAATGTCTCCCCTGCTCAGAGCAGGTGAATGGCTTCTTCCAGGTGTGAACTCGCTAGTGTTCCTGCAGGGTGTATGGATATCGGAATCCCTTCACTCACTAAGAGCAGGTTAACGGCTTCTCTCCAGTGTGAACTTGCTGGTGTCTCTGCAGGTTGGATAACCGAGTGAATCCCTTCTCACACTGAGAGCAGGTGAAAGGCTTCTCCCCAGAATTAACTCGCTGGTGTGTCATCAGGCTTGATGAAGTCATGAATCCTTTCTCACAGTGTGAGCAATTGAATGGCCTCTCTCCAGTGTGAACTCGCTGATGTATCTGCAGGCTCGATGAAGTAGTGAATCCCTTCTCACACTGAGAGCAGGTGAACGGTCTCTCCTCAGTGTGAACTCGCTGATGTATCCGCAGGTCAGATGATTGAATAAATCCCTTCCCACAATGAGAGCAGTGGAATAGCCTCTCCCCTGTGTGAACTCGCTGATGTATCTGCAGGCTCGATGAAGTAGTGAATCCCTTCTCACACTTTGAGCAGGTGAATGGCCTCTCACCAGTGTGAACTCGCTGGTGTTTCAGCAGGTTCGATGAATGAGTGAATCCCTTCCCACACTGAGAGCAGGTGAACGGCCACTCCCCAGTGTGAACTCGCTGGTGTATCCGCAGGTCGGATGATTGAGTGAATCCCTTCTTACACAAAGGACAGTTGAACGGCCTCTCCCTAGTGTGACTGCGCCGATGAACTTCCAACTGAAATGGGGCCCTGAATCCCTTCCCACAGTCTCCACATTTCCACCGTTTCTCCATGTTTTGGGTCTCCTCTTGTCTCTCCAGATCGGACAATCAGTTGAGGCCTCGTCCACATACAGAGCACGTGTACGGTACCTCCCTGCTGTGAACGGTGTGATGTTTTTTCAGGCTGTGTAACTGGTTCAAACTCTTTCCAAAGTCAGTGCTCTGGAACACTCTCACTCGGGTGTGTGTGTCTCGGTGCTTTTCCAGTCACACTGATGGTTAAAATCTTTTGAAACTGAAAGAAAAGACAAACATTTCTCCTTCTAGATTCAAAGGCCGATGATATTCAGTTCCAGGGAATTGAGAGACTCAGTCAGATTGAGACGTGACATTTGAGATTTCTGTCTCTAATTCCTCCACTTCTAATACCCTGTAAAAACAATTTACAAAAGACATCACTGTCAGTACAGGATAGAAATTCAGAACAGACAATTCTAGTTTCTCTGAAATATTCTTTCCTCTCTCATTCCCCAAAAGCTGTAAATCTCCATCCCACACATTCTCCCTCCATTCTCACTCTGCTGTATCTAATATTCACCCTCCCAATTCTCCTGAAGGTGCCGATTCAGGCTGATTGACAGATCCATGATCACTGTTTTCTGTCCTGGAAACAGAGATCATAAAAACTAGGACCTGCAGTTGGCCATTCAGCCCATCAAGCCTGCTTGTCTATTCTGTGGGATCATTGGCCGATCGATGTCAGTGACATTCTCTGTGTTACTGACCAGAGGCTGAGTGTGCTGACTCAATATCTGTGAGTTCATGAGGCCGAGCTGTAAAACACCATGAAGAGGCTCAATGATCCGGAGGAGAGAATCCTGAACATTGAGCAAGATGCCTCCTCGGTGAGGCAAGAATTTAATCCTTGGAAAACCGGCTGAGTGGGGTGGTGGACTCCTGGGGAACTTGGAGAACCGAGGGTCAGAGAAAGAACATCCAAGTAGTCGGCCTGCTAGAAGGTGTGGAGGGTAAGGATCCCGTTAGGTTCTTTGAGGACCGGCTGCCACGTTTTCTCCAGCTGGATGTGAAGCCTGGGTGTTTTAAATTAGAAAGGGCATCGGATCCTGTCTTTGAGGCCGAGGGATAGTTTTCATCCCAGGCCTGGAATCATTCCCTTCCACAACTTGAAAGATCAGCAGAAGGTCCTGGAGACGGGTATGGTGAGGTGGGACCTGGCTCCATGAGGGAATGAGGATTTCCTTCTTCCAGGACTTTTCGGCAGCCACACAAACGAAGCATCGAGGCTTCGATGAAGTTTGAAGGGAACTCAAGGCTGCGGGAGTGAATTACGTCGCTTTATCCTGTGACCCTGAAAATTGTATCTGACAATCCGTCAAGTCTTTCGATAATCCGACTACTGCCTTGGCCTTAACTAAATCCATGAAGGGCAAGGATTGGAGTGATGATTTGCAGCTGATGGTTAAAATATTTTGAATCCGACAGAAAAGACAAACATTTCTCCTTCCAGATTAAAAGGCCGGTGATATTCAGTTCCAAGGAATTGAGAGACTGTCAGATCGAGATGTGAAGTTTGAGATTTCTGTCTGTAATTCCTCCTCTTCTAATATCCTGTAAAAACAATTTAACTCAGGCTCTAATCCGGACTCTTTCCCTATCATGGTGTTGTTGTCTGAATTTGTTATCTTTTATCCTGTTGAAGAGAGTTGTTATTCTCTGAGCACCGATTGAATGTCATCTTCTCCTCGAGTGTTACAGGGACTCGTATTATCTTATCTCAGTTATGGTAGATGTGCCGTGTGCTGATTATCCGTCGTCTTTCTTCTATTATCCGAGTGTTAATCATGGCAGAACCGAGTGGTGCCATTGCCGAGGGGTGGATGGTGGTGGATGCAGGTCTTCACGGGTGGGTCTAAAATGTGGGAGGGACATTCGATCCCCATTCCCTTGTTGGCCCTTCTTTTCTTCTCCCCATTTCGGAGAAGGTATCCTGAGGGTAACAACAGTCTGGCCGTGGGGTTAATCCTCCGGGTCCTCAATCTTATTGAGGAATGTCCCCATGGATCTATAGTGGTGGTGATTCTTTTGTATTTTTGTTATTATGGGAGGGTTTATGTGTTGTTGACTTTATCCTACTCTGGTACAGACGGGGCTTTTATCCGTGAAAGGAGCAGTTTGGGGAAACTTTGGTGCCTCTGGTGTAAAGTGAGTTGGAGGAGGGAGTAATGGCACACGCCCGATTGTGGCGTGAAAATCTGTTCCTGTTCTCTCTGTCGCCTAACTAATAGCGGCAGTTAATCTGCAAATTTTCTCAGGGAATGTACGGGGCATCCATCACCCTATCAGAAGGAAAAAGATCCTCTCCTTTCATAAGGAGAAAGTCGACATAACCTTAGTGCAGAAAACTCAGCCTATTCTGGGAAGGATATTGTTAAACTAGAAAGAGTGCAGAAGAGATTTACCAGGATGCTGCCAGGACTTGATGGTCTGAGTTATAAGGAGAGGCTGGGTGGGCTGGGACTTTTCCCCCTGGAGCGTAGGAGGCTTAGCGGTGATCTTATAGAGGTCTATAAAATAATGAGGAGCATAGATAAGGTATATAGTCAACATCTTTTCCCTGAGGTAGAATCTAGAACTAGAGGGCATAGGTTTAAGGAGAGAGATACAAAAGAGATCAGAGGGTAACTTTCTTCACACAGAAGGTGGTGAGCATCTGGAATGGCTGCCAGAGGCAGTGGTAGAGGCAGGTAGAATTTTGTCCTTCAAAAAGCAGTTAGACAGTTACATGGGCAGAGTGGGTATCGAGGGATATGGGCTAAATCCTGGCAAGTGGGACTAGCTTAGTGATAGAAACTGGGCAGCATGGACAAGCTGGGCCGAAGGGCCTGGTTCAAAGCTGTAAACATCATAACTCTACCTGGAACAAAATGAAACCTTGCCTCAAGTTTGTTCAGCTCCAATCACCAGGCGCTAAGGGAGGGCATGGTCTCCCAAAAATCAGGCTTCATCAATTGGCCTCTCGTCTTAGGTTCATAAGAGATTGGGTTAGGATGGAGCCAACATTCATCTGGCTCAATACAGAAGCAGACCAGTCAGTTCTCCCTCTATCCAAAACTGGCAGAGGCTGATTATGGAATGAATCTCCATGCAATTTTTAATGTCTGTAATTCATTTGGAGTCTGATGCATTGGGTAAAGTATGGGACTCCTATCTCAAATACATCGGCTCCAATGTGACTGACTTGCACCTCCTGGGCTTTCCATGAGTGAATTCAATTCAACTTAGGGCAGGGGTAGGGCACAATGGTTAATGCTGCTACCTCAGCGCCAGGGACCCAGGTTCAATTCCAGCCTTAGGTGGCTGTCTGTGTGGAGTTTGCATATTCTCCTTGTGTCTCTGTGTGTTTCCTCCGGGAGCTCCGGTTTCCTCCCATTGTCCAAAGATGTGCAGCGAAAGTGGATTGGTCACACTAAATTGCCCCTTAGTGTCCAAGATGACTAGGTTAGGTGGGTTGACCATGATCAATGCACCGGGTTACGAGGATAGGATGGGGAGTGGGCTTCAGTGAAATGCTCTTTCTGAGGCTCAGTGCAGACTTGAGGGGCGAATGGCCTTCTGCACTATAGGAGTTCTATGTCATCTATGTTGTGTTATTCATTTTAATTTGTATATGCTGTTAGTCTGTTTGTAATATTTTACAAACTGAACTGTTATCCTTTGTTTTTTATAGAATCTTACCCTCTTTCCCCACTCACTATTTTAACCTGTTAACTGGTTGTTCAATTGATCTGGCATTTCACCTTGAGGCTCTGGTCCCTCAAATATCTTCTTCCAAATGAATTCTGCAATGTGTTGTGTGTATTTATGTTGGCAATATCTCTTGTTCCGCTCTGTGCCCATTTGCCACCATTCTTTCTGTTACTCGGTTGCACTCATTGTTTAAAAAATGATTTAAAAATAACAATTTATTAAAAATCTGTCCAACTCATCCGTGAATATATTCAATGACCCCCACACCCCACTGGTCCCTGTGGAAGAGAAATCCAGAGACTAATAACCCTCTGAGGGAAGAGATGACTGGAAATATATAACATAGTGACAGTACAATATTACAAGGCTAGAAATAATAAATATACATTAATGTATTACAGAACCATAAATAATATATCTAATCTGTACCATATAACACGAGACAGATCTCTGTCCGAGATTAATTTACTGACCTTTTAAACGTCAGCCATCTCCTGGAGAAACCAGCCCTTTAATTGTGAAGAAATAAATGCATCAAGCTGAGGGAGCAAAGGATGTCAATGTCTTTAAGAGAGAGAGAGACCTGGGCCAAGCTTTCCAGAGTCTGCACCCTCCCTGGATTCACTTCCTTTCCCTTCAGTTGCTGCAAGTGACCAATTGAAGGTGAGAATGAGAAAAGAAATGGAAAGGGGGAGAAAAGAAAGTGTTTTACTCACAGATGTTGGAGACAAGAGGAGGTTTTAAGTCTGTGTGGGGCCCCAGCTTTCCTCATTGTCCTGCTCCCGCATTCAGACAACGGGGGAGTTGATTGGATGGTGTAAGAGAGTCCTTCCGGTTCACCAACTCTTCACATTGGTCAACAACTTTCACCCTGACCTTCCTGCTGAGGTGTTGACCAATGGGAAGAGTTAGGACCGGAAGGACTCGGGTCCTCTATCCAATCAGCGCGGGTTTTGCGTGGATGAAGATTGAGCTTCACACAAAGGAACTGAATCCAGGGAAGGTGCAGACTCTGGAAAGCTTGGCCCAGGTCTCTCTCTCTCTGAAAGATATTGACATCCTTTGCTCCCTCAGCTTGACACATTTATTTGTCTGGCTAAAAGAATGGTCTCTTTCATAATATCCACAATCCCAGTATCCGCTGACATTCTCAGTCCATCGCCAACTGTTCTATAGCCAGGGCAAACAGCAGCAGGGAGAGTGGGCACCCCTGCCTCGTCCCCCGGTGCAGCCTGAAATAATCTGAAATCACCCGGTTCGTCCGTATAAATGCCACTGGTGCCTGGTATAACAAGCAGACCCAGTCCACAAAACCTGCCCAAATCCAAACCGCTCCAGGACCTCCCACAAATAGCCCCACTCCACTCGATCAAAGGCCTTCTCTGCATCCATTGCGACCACCACCTCTACCTCTCGTCCCTCTGGAGGTATGATGACGTTGAGTAGCCTCCTGATGTTGGCCGCCAAATGCCTCCCCTTCACAAACCCCTCTCGGCATCCCCTATCACCCCTGGGACACAATCCTCTATTCTCGAGGCCAAGATTTTAGCCAACATTGAGCAGGGAGATCGGTCTCTTTGACCCCATTGTTCCGGGTCCTTTTCCCACTTCAAAATGTGGGAGAACGAAGCCTGCGACAATATCGGGGGAGCACTCCCAGCTCTCTTGCCTCGTTAAAATCCCTTACCAACAGTGGACCCAATTACCCCCCCCCCCCCCCCCCCCGAGAATTCCACCCGGTACCCGTCCGGACCCTTGCCCAATTGCATCACCTCCAAACCCTCCAGAGCTTCTGGCAGCCAAATTGGTTTCCCAGGGCCTCCATCAGCTCTTTATCCACCTTTGGGACCTCCAACACCTCTATAAACCGCCTCATCGCCTCCGCCCCGCTGGGGGTTCCGACTCGTACAGCTTGCTATAGAAGTCCCTAAACAACCCATTCACCCCCTCCAGGTCCAAGGCCATATTCCCTCCTGCGTCCTTCACTTTCCCGATCTCCCTCGCAGCCTCCTGTTTCCTCAACTGGTGCGTTCGCATCCTGCTCGCCTTCTCCCCCATACTCATACACCGCCCCTCTCACCCTTATCAACTGCCCCACCGCCGCTGTTCTGTTCCAGGGAGCGGGCCACTTTCTGATTGAAGGGACAGGATTTCTGTTCTGGCGAGGGTGTGACCGGGGCCGGGGGGGGGGGGGGGGGGGGGGGGGGGAGGGTGCCACAGACCCAGCCATTTATTTTGTAGAGGCTGTTTTACGTGGCGTGGCTGCCAACCCCTCAGCGGTCGCAGCATCGGTGAGGGGGCTGCGCCGATTTTTTCCATGTAAAACTGCACAGATCCTCCGCAATTAGCCTCGGGATTGGAGAATTTGGCTCAATATCTGTCACTGATTAAGGGACAGGGGACGGGATTCTCCGCTTGCCGACGGTGATTTTGTAATCAGCGATCAGACAGAGAATTCCTTTTTCCGACTGAATCGGGGGTGGCGGCAGTTTTTGGACGATCCGCACCCTCCAAAACGGCATCATTGAGGAGTATGGCGCTGCCATTGGGACGGCCTCAGGATGTTAGCTGAAGGCCCTCATCCGATGCTCCACCCCTGATGGGCCAAGTTCCCGACCGCGCAGTTGATGTGTGGGCCCAGCCGTGCGGGAACCCGCGTGGCGACTGCGGACTGTGTCCAGCGGCTCCACAGTCGGTGAGGGGGGGGCGGCTTCGGCGAGGGCTGGGGGGACTGGTGGTCCAGGGGTGGCAAGGGGGGAATCCAGGGGGGGGCACTATCTGGCAGGTCAGGTCCACGCGTGGCCTACGCCATGTTGTCCAGAGCGACTGCTGCAGGACATCACCATGCGCATGTGCGGCCACGGACCCGGCCATTCTCTGGTCGGCTATTTTGTGGAGGCCGTGCGTTTTATGTGGCGCGATGCTAGCCCCTCACCGGTCAGAGGATCAGTGCTGGGACCTCGCCCATTTTTCCCACGTAAAACACCACGGATTGTCCAGACAGGCCCAAAATCAGAGAATGTTTCAATTCTCTGCGAATAACTTGCACAGAAAACTCAAGGTAAGATGAATTAAAGAGGTTGGGTTATTTTTACACACACGGGGGGGGGGGGGGGGGAAGGATTTCACAACACCCACCCACTTTTACACTGGTACAATAAACGGGGGATAAGGAAAAAGGAAAAGGGTTCCGGGAATGACCACAATAAAATACAAGTTATGGTTTTCCATGTGTCCAGAATCCAAAGTCTAATGGAATGTTCCTTCAGAGGGAGGTTTACTGTTGCGGGAGATCCGTCTTCCCAGCAGTGAGACTTCCACGATGGGGGAAGACATGGAGAGTGAGTCAGTCTGGGAGGCACAAGATCCAATGTTTCTGCCATATGCAGGTTTTTTTATTTATATTTTTATTGATGTTTTTCCATTTTAACAAATATCCAACAAAAGCTCCGGATTGGTGCAGCACAGCAGAAATGTCTCAGCAATACAGAAACACAGGAGAGGACAGGAGGGCGACAATACAGGTGGATCAGTATAATCATTAAGCTTGGTGTGTCCGTACGTACCAATGGATATACTGGAGAACAAGGGAGAGGAGGAAAAGGCCATGAAGAGATGGTGAAACGGTGACACCTTCCCCCCGTAGCGAGTGCTCGAACCGCCCACCAGAGTCCAGGATAAGATCACGGTGCCAGGTTCGGGCGAGCGTCAGAACACATCTCCCCCAGCTCCAGTCACACCAGAGGTATCAATAACACATCCTTATGTCCCCTTCTCAGATACAAGACCTGTCTGTACCTTTGCAGGAACCAGTCAACGGTTCTTAAACCCCAAAATAACAGAGACATAAATTTCAGAAAAGAATCAACCAGGACACTCGTCCTAAAAGGACGCAATAAAACCCCAACACCGGCACAGCACAGAACAATCATCATTCAACATAATTACACAGAGATGACCAGCAAATATTCACACAATTGGTTCAAATTCTAACCGATGCAGCTTCCAAGAGACTAACAATGATAGAATTTTTTAAAGTACGACCAAAACCAGAGGATCTCAGGAACCAAGATACAGCCCTGAGCATGCGGTCCCCTTGACGCACGCCCCTCACCACAAGACAAAAAAGGAAAAAGCTGCTCATTTGAAATCTCACTCAGCCTCTCAGGACACTCCGGCCAAGAAGGAACCTCCCAAGCAAAAGGGGGCAACAGGAAAGCGTCCACAGTACAAGACCTGACCCGGCCCTGTCCACCCTTGTACACAAGAGTCAGGAAAGCAAGGATAGCCACACCGTGCCAGCACTCACTACACACCCAACCTCACTCCTCTCTCACCACATCCCAGGGCAGTGCACTGTCCCTGTCAACACAAGAAGATTCACACCGTCCTCCACCAAGGAGATTCCACCCACAAGTAAAGGAAAACTCGTCAAGCCACCCAACAACTGGGCATCTCTGGAGGGGTACGTCCTCCATCCCCGCACACGGCAAAGGAACCCCCCCCCCCGACATACAAGATACCAAATCAGGGCCGACATCAGCACACTACCTCCCCAAGGAAAAGTAACCCCAAAAGAGAGTAACACCAGGATTGGCCAAAGGATGGCAGACAAGAACGAGCACCATATGGGATGTTAAGTAAATTGTCATATATATTATCATCTTTACGTAAATAATAATACATGTATAACTGTTGTAGTTCCAGCATCCGACCTCCAGGTGGTGTGAGTATGCAGACACGTGACCCGGGCACACCATGTGTTCCGAAGGTGTTGGTGAGGAGTTTGCAGCAGTCGCATATTAGAGTGACTCTGTCATACCTTAGTGTAAATTAGTGTTAGACCATTATTTCCAACTGTATTAATCTTAGATATTTTAGTAATTTCTTAGTGTCGTGTTACTAATAAATAACTGTGTTTATGAAACAAAGTCTGATGTTCTTTATTCACATGACAATCAAGATTCAACATCAGCCCAATCAAAGAACATTGCACCGTGCACCATCACAAAAAGGGTAATCTGGGCTGAGCTGCGTAGCCTCATCGGCAACAAAACACTGCCTCCCCATGGGAGCCCTGCGTCAACAAGGAGGGCATTCAGGAAGTCACTATATAATCCCACTTGGAGCAGGGGGCCTATCTCCCCCCTCAGCCTCACCCTCGCACCCAAGGGCTTCAACATCATTGATCCACAACACTCAAACTCTCACTCAAACCCTCCAACCCACAGCTTACTACCTCCCCAGAACCTATCCTGAGAGGATTGATTGATGATTTGATTGATTTGTTTTATTGTTACGTGTACCGAGGTACAGTGACAAGTATTGTTCTGCGTACAGTCCATACAAATTGTTCCATACATGAAAAACAAAACATAGGACATGGATAAATACACAATGTAAATACATAGACACAGGCATCGGGCAAAGCATATGGAGTGCAGTACTACTCAGTAGAGAAGATGTGTGAAGAGATCAGTTCAGTCTATAAGCGAGTTATTCAGGAGTCTGGTAACAGCGGGGAAGAAGCTGTTTTTTATCTGTTAGTGCGTGTTCTCAGACTTTTGTATCTCCTGCCTGTTAGAAGGGGTTGGAAGAGAGAATAATTTGGGTGGGAGAGGTCTTTGATTATTTCCCAAGGCAGTGGGAGGTGTAGACAGGTGGGAGGTGGGTTTGTGTGATGGACTGGGCTGTGTTCACGACTCTCTGTAGTTTCTAATGGTCTTGCCCCGAGCAGCTGCCATACCAGGCTGTGGAGGAGGACCAGAGGAGGAGCAGACCAGGGGTCTCCAAAGGGGACAACTCAGGGAGAGAAACTCACTCCATCACCCAACAGACCCTCCGCCCGACCCAATAAACACAGCTACTCCTGCCCTGCCCTCGCCCATCAAGTGACCACTGCCACTCCCAGGCAGCCAAGAGAATATTGAAGATGACAAGTGGAACAAGGATTAACTGACCACACCCAGTTCCTCGTGCTCACTAGTCCCCTTGGGTCTCTCGTGTTTTTGGGACGATTTCTGTATATTCCTCTGTGAAGACAGACACGCATTGTTCAGTTTCTCTGACATGTCCTTATTCCCCATTATAAACTCTCCTGTCTCTGCCTGGAATGGACCCACAATGGTCTTTGCTAATCTTTTCCTTTTCACATTCCTATCGGAGCTTTTCCTGTCGGTTTTTATGTTTCTCATCAGTTTGATCCCATATTCTATTTTCTCTTTATCAGTTCCTCCTTTGCTGAATTCTAAATCAATCACCAATCCACAGGCATATGGCTATTTTGGCCACTTTATGAGCCTCTTCCTTTGATCTAATGGAATCCTTAAATTTTCTCGTTAGCCACAGTTGCATCACTTTTCCTGTGGCTTTTTGTTCCTTAAAGCAGTCAACATTTGATGTCAACATCTAATAATACCTTAGAAATTAGTGATTGCCTGTCTATTGTCATACCTATTGTTGTAATGTCCCAAACTACCACAGACAACTTGCCTTTCAAACCTTGACAGTTTTCTTTGTGAAAAACACGTGGATAAATTAAACAAAGGAACCATGTAACCATCATAGCCCATCTTGGCAAGGTGGCATGCTTTCAGAGGTTCCAAACAGAAATGGGAACGACATATCTTCCAACCATCAAACACCCTTTCGCTCTGTGATCCTTGTGAAAGTTGAAGCCAGGAATTCACAACCTGGCTCAATGATCATCAGCCCACTGGAGGCAAATTTGTGAGACCAACCAGTCCAGCAGGAAGAAACCCTCCGCCCATCCTTATTGATCAACTGACAGAATTAACACAATGCAGCCCTGGATGCAATTGAGAGCAGAACAGCGGAATCCAACCCCTGTAATCAATTGTGAACTTGGTGTGTGAGCATGTGCGATCAAACACAAAATCTCTCCCACACGGAGAGCAGGTGAACGGCCTCTCCCCAGTGAGAACTTGGCAGTGTGTCCGCAGTTGGGATGGATCACTGAATATCTCACCTACTCAGAGCAGGTGAACGGCCTCCCCCCAGTGTGAACTCGCTGGTGTGTTCGCAGGTTGGATAACCAAGCAAATCTCTTCCCACACTGAGAGCAAGTGAACGGCCTCTCCCCAGTGTGAACTCGCTGGTGTGACTTCAGGCTGGATGACTGAGTGAATCCTTTCCCACACTGAGAGCAGTTGAACGGCCTCTCCCCAGTGTGAACTCGCTGGTGGCTCTGCAGGTGGGATAATCGAGTGAATCCATTCCCACATTGGGAGCAGGCGAATGGCCTTTCCCCAGTGTGAACTCGCTGGTGTGTCCGCAAACTGGATATCCGAGTGAATCCCTTCCCACACTGAGAGCAGGTGAACGGCCTCTCCCCAGTGTGAATTTGCAGATGATTCTGCAGGGCGGATGAATGTCTGAATTTCTTCCCACACTGAGAGCAGGCGAACGGTTTCTCTGCAGTGTGAATTCGTTGATGTGTCCGCAGGTTCCATAAGTGAGTGAATCCCTTCCCACACTGAGAGCAGGTGAACGGTCTTTCCCCAGTATGAACTCGCTGGTGTGCCCGCAGTTGGGAGAACTGAGTGAATCCCTTCCCACACTGAGAGCAGGTGAATGGCCTCTCCCCAGTGTGAACTCTCTGGTGTGTCTGCAGGGTAGATGAATGACTGAATCCCTTCCCACACTGAGAGCAGGTGAATGGCCTCTCCCCAGTGTGAACTCGCTGGTGTGTCTGCAGGGCGGATAACCGAGTGAATCTCTTCCCACACTGAGAGCAGATGAATGGCCTCTCCCCAGTGTGAACTCGCTGGTGTTTCTGCAGGTCAGAGAATTGAGTGAATCCTTTTCCACACTGAGAGCAGGTGAATGGCCTCTCCCCAGTGTGAATGCGCCGATGAATTTCCAGCACAGAAGGTGCTGTGAATCCCTTCCCACAGTCCTCACATTTCCATGGTTTCTCCATGTTTTCGGTCTCCTTGTGTGCGTCCAGTTTGGACAATCAGTTGAGGCTTTGTCCACACACAGAACACGTGTACAGTCTCTCCCCGCTGTGAATGGTGTGATGTTTTTTCAGGCTGTGTAACTGGTTAAAGCTCTTTCCACAGTCAATGCTCTGGAACACTCTCACTCGGGTGTGTGTGTGTCTCGGTGCTTTTCCAGTCACACTGATATTTAAAATCTTTTGAAGCTGACAGAACAGACAAACATTTCTCCTTCTAGATTCGAAGGCCAATGATATTCAGGTTCTAAGGAATTGAGGGACTGTCAGATCCAGACAACATGTATTAGATTTCTGCCTGTAATTCATCCTCTTCGAATCTCCTGTTAAATCAATTTACAAAAGACATCACTGTCAGCACAGGATAGAAATTCAGAACAGACAATTCTACTTACAATGGAACATTCTTTCCTCTCTCATTCCCCAAAAGGTGTAAATCTCCATCCCACACACTCTCCCTCCATTCTCACTCTGCTGTATCTAATATTCACCCTCCCAATTCTCCTGAAGGTGCTGATTCAGGCTGATTGACAGATCCAAGCTCACTGCTTCCTGTCCAGAGATCATAACAAATCGGAGCTGCAGTCGGGAATTCTGCCCATCGGGTTTGCTTAACCATTTAATGGGATCATTGGCCAATCTACCTCAGCACCATTTTCCAACACTATCCCCCATATCCCTCGATACCTTCACTCCCTTGAAATGTTATCAATCTCTGATTTGAAAATACTAGATGACTGAAGTTCCACAGTCCTCTGGGGTAGAGAATTCCAAATGCTGACAGGGGGAGTGAGGGGAAGATGTGTTTGGTGGTGGAATCATGCTGGAGTTGGCAGACAGCACCTCATCTTCTGGTTAGGCATGTTACACCCTTCCGGACTGAACATGGAGTTCAACAACTTCAGACTCTCCACCACCTTTACCCCATTTTTATCTATCAATATATTTTTGTTTTAATTTCTTCCATTGATCGTTTTTTTCCCTCACCATTATTCTCCTCCCCTCCCCCCATTCCAACTATTTCAAGCTGCCCTTTACACACTGCTCACCTTTATTCTGCCATTCACAGATTCTAACTTTTTTATATATCACTATCAGCACCCTTCTTAGCCTTAATTACCACCATTTGCATTCCTTTTATCTTCTGTTTTCGACATCTTTGACAATCTCCACCTATTGCTGCCCCTATCCAGCCTCACCGCTCCATTCCATCCCTCCCCCACTACACGACAAATCTGACCCCATTTCCAGTTCTCTCTAACTGTCACAGAGTCATCCAGACTCAGAACATTAGTTACCTTTTCATAGATTATCATAGAATTTACAGTGCAGGAGGCCATTCAGCCCATCAAGTCTGCACTGGCTCTTGGAAAGAGCATCCTACCCAAGGTCAACACCTCCACCCTATCCCCATAACCCAGTAACTGCACCCAACACCAAGGGCCATTTTGGACACTAAGGGCAATTTAGCATTACCAATCCACCTAGCCTGCACATCTTTGGACTGTGGGAGGAAACCGGAGTACCCGGAGGAAACCCATGGACACACAGGGAGAACGTGCAGACTCCGCACAGACAGTGACCCAAGCCGGGAATCGAACCTGGGATCCCGGAGCTGTGAAGCAATTGTGCAAACCACTATGCTACCGTGCTGTTCGGGTACACAGAGGGAAAATTCAGAATGTTCAAATTACCAGACAGTACGTCTTTTGGGACTTGTGGGAGGAAACCGGAGCACCTGGAGGAAACCCGTGCAGACACAGGGAGAACTCTGGGGAAACCAACCCTTTTAATTGTGAACATTAGGAAAGAGACCGCCCTTTTAGCCAGACAAATAAATGTGTCAAGCAGAGGGAGCAAAGGATGTCAATGTGTTTGAGAGAGAGAGACGTGGGCCAAGTTTTCCAGAGTCTGCACCCTCCCTGGATTCACTTCCTTTCCCTTCAGTTGCTGCAAGTGACCAATGGAAGGTGAGAATGAGAAAAGAAATTGAAAGGGGGAGAAAAGAAAGTGTTTTACTCACAGATGTTGGAGACAGGAAGAAGTTTCCGTCTGTGTCATGGTCAAAGTTCATTAACACAAGGTCTGCCTTCTGATTGGCTGGAGGACAATAGTCCTTCTGGTCCTCCCAGTTTCCCATTGGTCAACACCTCAGCAGGGAGGTCAGGGGGTGGGCCTTCCTCCACACATGCGCAGCTTCCCCTCACCCTTGGACATGCGTAGTACCTGATCACCCGCCCGTGCGGCGGATAGAGCGTTTTCCCCAGCGCGGGGGATTCTGGGACCTTCGGCCGACACTCTCCAAACTCCTGGGTTTGGGATGAAAAGTGGAGGGGGGCAGTGACCTCACCCTGACACAAAGCACATGTTGGTAGTCACGGGAATTGATTGTGACGTTCGCCCTTAGCACCTGGAGAGGGCAATGGGTGAGAGTGAAACTGAAGCCGAGAGTCAGCATCTTCACGGGAGGAGATTTGGGGAAATGCAGGAGGACAGAAGGATAAATTAGTGTTAAAATCAATAGTGAGGAGAGCATGTGTGAGGTTCAGATATTTATAGTTTGAGAGGAAGAATTATTTTCTGTGATAACTAGGATTGTCAGTTTTGAATTTCTATTCTGTAATCACAGTGATGACTTTAATAAAAAAATTATATATATTTAGAGTACTCAATAATTTTTTGCCAATTAAGGGGCAATTTAGCATGGCCAATCCACCTAACCTGAACATCATTTTGGGTTGTGGGGGCAAGACCCACGCAGACACGGGGAGAATGTGCAAACTCCACATTGTCAGCGACCCACGGCCGGGAGTGAACCTGGGTCCTCAGCATTGTGAGGCAGCAGTGCTAACCACTATGCCACCCTGATGATGTCAATCCTATCACATCCATTAAAGTCTCTATCAGGTCAGTCTTCAACCTTCTCTTCCCCAGGGGAAATATCCCCAACCTGTTCAATCTCTCCTGAAACTTAAACACTCTCAGTTCTGATATCATCCTTGTTGGTCTTGCACATCGTGGAGGTCCTATCTCTGTTTTAAAGGGTATATAATTAATATTTAGATTCAGTTTAATTTGGTTGAAGTGTCTTATTTACTCAGTTCCAAAATGACCCTCTAAAATGCCTCAATTCGAAAGAGGCTTAACAATCAGGCAAGAGAGGACTCTCAAATGTCAAATGTTTATTTCTTTAAAAGCAGTATACTGATGAAGTACACGAGTGACGTTCATCACCTCAATTGGGTGACCTGCCCTGGGAGAAGTGTGAATCTTCTTCAGGTTCCTGAACCAACAGTGATTTCCCAAAATCCTGCCCAGGAGCACTCAGTGTCTCCACGACTAGAGTCCAACTTACAAAGCCCAAGATCACTCACAAATCCCACTTTGACCTCTTGAATTAATATTACCTCATCTTGAATCAGACCTGTTGTAATCAGACAATTGGTCATTATTGTCACTGGGTTAATTTTATTGGATTTAACCATTGATGTAAATTGTTCCGTGGAGCAGAACAATGGGACTGTTCAGGATTTCCCTATTATCTGAGTTTAGACAAGATCATGAACGGTTTGCATCGAGTAAATGAAGAGAAACTGTTTCTACTGACAAATGGTTTGTTAACCAGAGGACACAGATTTAAGGTAATTCACACAGAAGCCAGAGGGGAAATGAGGAAGATGAATCTTTACACAGTGAGGTGTGATCCGGAATGCACTGCCTGACAGGCTGGTGGAAGCAGATTCAACACAGGGAGTTGGATAAATTTTAGAAAGGGACTAGCTTTCAGGGAAAGGACAGGATGGTGGGACTAATTGAGTAGTTATTTCAAAGAGCCAGCACAGGCATGATGGGCCGAATGTCCTCCTGTGCAGTGCGATTCTGTGATCAAAGATAAATAAATGTGTGTCTGCAATATGTACAGTGATGTCAATAATGTCTGGAATTCTCTTTTCCTTCCAATTTGATTTTAGACAAAAGAGAACAGAAGCAAATGGCTTTCAGTACATTGACCAGCCCCGATGTTACACAGAGGGGTAAAGGGGTGGATTCTCAGACCAGCGAGTCAAGGCAGCCCCTTTAAATGGCCAGTTCCCACACTGTAACCACTGAAGGGAAGCAGCCTCGGTCCATACTGGGAGCTCCTGCCGTCCCCATCAGCTGGCTCGCGCCAGGGACCCGGGTTCGATTCCCAGCTTGAGTCACTGTCTGTGCAGAGTCTGTACATTCTCCCAGTGTCTGCATGGGTTTCCTTCGGGTGCTCCAGTTTCCTCCCACAAGTCCCGAAAGACGTGCTTGTTAGGTGAATTCGACATTCTGAATTTTCCCTCACTGTACCCGAACAGGCACCGGAGTGTGGCGATTACGGGATTTTCACAGTAACTTTATTGCAGTGATAATGGAAGCCTACTTGAGATTTTTATTTTTAGGTGCGATGAATTATTGAATCTCTTTCCACAGTCAGAGCAGGCAAACGGCCTCTCGTCAGTATGAACTCGCTGGTGTGTCCACAGGCTGGATGGAACATGGAATCCTTGCCCACACAGAGGAGCAGAATGGTCACACCCTGGTGTGAATGTGCCGATGAGTTTCCACTGTCGATGGACAACTCAATCTCGCTGGTGTCTCTGCAGTGCAGATGACCTTCTAAACTTCTTTGTGCAGTGAGAGCAGCTAAATGCGCTCTCCCCGGTGTGAATGCACTTGTGCATTTCCATTGTTTCCTGCTGTCTCTTCGGGTAAGACAATCAGTTGAAGGCTCACACAGAATACGTGTACCGTCTCTGCCCGCTGTGATGGTGCAATGCTTTTTCAGGCTCTTTCCAGAGTCAGAATCAGGAACACTCTCACTCGGGTGTGTGTCTCAGTGCTTTTCCAGTCACACTGATGTTGAAAACATTTTGAAGCACAAGGAATAATAAAACATTGCTCCTCCTGGATTTAAAAGCCATTGTTCTTCAATGAATTGAGTAACGTTGTCAGATTTTGATGTGAAGTTGATTTAAAAAATAGCCACGCCTAGGCCCGGGGGGGGGGGGGGGGGGGGGGGTGTCCTCGCCTTCATTAAGTGCACCCGTGCACAACTTTCAAATGAGTCAACCCCAGCCTCACACACGAGTTTGAGGCGTTAACCCTCCACAGCACCTCACACCATAGTCCGTCCTCCAACATCATCCCAAACTCTTCCACCGACTTTTAAAAAAAATATTTTTATTCTCCTTTTTCACAATTTTTCTCCCGAGTTTACACCCAACAACAATCAAAACCCAACAACAAATAACAACAAATATCTCAAATCCCATAACAGTAACAACGATCCCATCCTCCCACCATGCCCAGACATCAGCCCGCATGTTAACATAAACAAATGACCAAAATAAAAAGGAATCAGGGATTACCCATAGCCATCTTCAACATACACAGCCGCCCCCCCCCCCCCCCCGACTAATGTTCGATGTTATCCAGTTCTTCAAGGTGCATAACAAATAGTGCCCATGACTTGTAGAATCCCTCGAGCTTCCCCCTCAGTTCAAACTTAACCTTCTCAAGGGTCAAGTATTCCAACAGGTCCCCCCGCCACGCCAGGGCACAGGGTGGAGAGGCCGCTCTCCATCCCAACAGGATCCGCCTTCAGGCGATCAACAAGGCAAAGGCTATGATATCTGCCTCTGCACCCGTTTCCAACCCTGGCTGATCCGACACCCCGAATATGGCCTCCCGGGGACCCGGGTCCAGCTTCACATGCACCACCTTGGAAATTACCCTAAACACCTCCTTCCAGTACTTCCCAAGCTTTGGACAGGACCAGAACATATGAACATGATTAGCGGGGCACCCCCGTAACGTTCACACACATCCTCTACTCCTTCAAAGAATCGGCTCATCCATGCCCTCGTGAGGTGTGCCCTGTACACCACCTTCAGCTGTATCAGCCCCAACCTCGCACACGAGGTGGAGGCATTCACTCTCCGGAGCACCTCACACCAGATCCCCTCCTCTATAACCTCTCCCAATTCTTCCTCCCACTTTGCTTTGATCCCCTCCAGTGGTGCCTTATCCTTTTCCAACATAGCTCCGTATACCGCTGACACTGCTCCGTCTCCAGTCCACTTGCCGCCAGCATCTCCTCCAACAATGTGGAAGCCGGTTCCTCCGGGAAGCTCTGAATCTCCTTCCTGGCAAAGTCCCGAACCTGCACATACCTAAACCCTTCTCCCTGCTCCAGCCCATACCTCGCTTCCAGCTCCCTCAATCCTGCAAATCGACCCCGAGGAAACAAATCTTTTAGCGTCTTAATCCCCTTCTCTTCCCATTTCCGAAAGGTTCCGTCCCATCTCCCTGGCTCACATCTGTGGTTCTCCCAGCTCGGCATTTCCCTCGACCCTGCCCCCAATCTAAAGTGTTGGCGAAACTGCCTCCAGATTTTCAATGAAGCTATTACTACTGGACTCCCTGAGTATTTCCCCGGAGCTATCGGGAGCGGGGCCGTTGCCAGTGCCTTAAGCCCCGACCCCCTGCACGAACTCTCCTCCATTCTGACCCACTGGGAATCAAGCCCCCTGACACAGCTCCGCACCTTCTCCACATTCGCCACCCAGTCGTAGTATATCAGGTTCGGGAGACCCAAACCCCCTGCCTGCCTTCCCCTCTGTAGCAATACCTTCCTCACTCTGGCCACCTTCCCTACCCATATAAATGAGGTAATCCTCCCCTCAATCTCCCTGAAAAAGGACTTTGGCAGGAAAATCGGCAGGCATTGAAAAATAAACAGAATTTGCGGCAACACATTCATTTTAACCGCCTGCACCCGACCCGCCAGTGACAGAGGGAGACCATCCCACCTCGCCAGGTCGGCTTTCACTCTCCCCTACCAAACTAGTGATGTTGTATCTGCGAAGCCTTCCCCACTCCCGGGCAACCTGCACCCCCAAATACCTAAAGTAAGTCCCTGCCCTACGGAATGGCAGCCCGGCTGAGACACCACAAAATACTCACTCTTGTCCAAGTTCAGCTTGTACCCAGAGAAAGACCCAAATACCTGCAACTCCAATATTCCTATCGACGCACTCGGCTCCGACACATACAGCAGCAAGACGTCGGCATACAAGGACACCCGATGCTCTATCCTCCCCCCCCCCCCCCCCCCCTCACTATTCCTTTCCATGCTCCCGAACTTCTTAATGTGATGGTCAACGGCTCAATCGCAAGCGCAAACAGCAGGGGGCACATAGGACATCCCTGCCTCGTCCCACGGTGGAGAGAGAAGTATCTCGAACTGATATTGTTCATGCGGACACTTGCCTTTGGCTCCTTATATAACTTTACCCAGTTCACAAATCTTGGTCCAATCCCAAACCGTTCCAGCACTGCCATCAGGTACCCCCGTTCCACCCAATCAAACACCTTCTCGGCGTCCAGTGCCACCACCTCTGTTTCCTTCCCTTCCGCCGGTGCCATAATGATGTTCAAGATCCTCCTAATGTTCGAAAACAGCTGCCTCCCTTTCACGAACCCTGTCTGATCCTCACCTATCATCTTCGGGAGGCATCCCTCCAGCCTACCCGCCAGTACCTTTGCCAATACCTTTGCATCCACATTAAGAAGTGAAATGGGCCTATACGACTCACACTCAGTCGGATCATAAGAACATCCTTATCCTTTTTGAGCAACAGTGAAATCGATGCCTGCCCCAAGGTTTGCGGCAGCACTCCCTTCCCTATCGCCTCTTCAAACATCCCTATCATCAAGGGTGCCAACTTATCCTTGCATTGTCTATAATATTCCACCGGAAACCCATCCGGCCCTGCCATCTTCCCCGACTGCATCCTCCCAATCGCGTCTTTTATCTCCTGCTCCAGTATTGCTGCTTCTAATGTAGCCTTGTCTCCCTCCCCTAGCCTCGGGTACTCCAACCCATCTAGAAATTCCCGCCTCTCACGGTCTCCCCCGGGTGGCTCCGACCTGTACAACCTCTCGTAGAATTCCTCAAAAACCCTGTTAATCCGCTCCGGAGCCACCACCAACTTCCCGGACCTATCCTTTACCTGAAGAATTTCCCTTGCTGCTGCCTCTCTCTGGAGCTGACCTTGTCTCCATGTTCATAAACTGCACCCCTTGCTCGCCTCAGTTGGCGCACCGCCTTCCTGGTGGATAGTCGGTCGAAGCTTGCCTGTTGTTCCTTCCTCTTTCCCAGCATCGCTGGGTCCCCGTCCTCCTCATAACTCCTATCTGCCTCCAACATCTCATCTATTAGCCTCTGCCGCTCCAACCTCTCCTCCTTGTCCACCCTGGCCTTAAACAAAATTACCTCACCCCTCACTACCGCCTTTAGAGCCTCCCTCACCCATACAGTTGAATCTTACATATTCCTTAATTACCTTTTCAATTTTTTTACAGAATACTTGGTTCCCCAAAAGCCCTACATCCAGTTTCCACCCCGGCCTCTGCACTACCCCCTTCTCCAGTACCATATCCACCCAATGTGGCACGTGACCTGACACAGCAATTGCAGAGTATTCCGACCCCCTGACTCCAGCCAACAAAGCCTTTCCCACCACAAAAAGTCAATCCGCGGGAATACCCTATGGACTGCTGAAAAAAACAAGTACTCCAATTTCCCTGGGTGTAGGAACCTCCAAGGGTCCACCCCTCCCATTTCCACCATTAGCATCTTTGCCCCCCCTGATGGGACCAGCGAGCGCGGCTGTGATCTGTCCAACCTTGGCTCCTGCACCAAGTTCCAGTCCCCCTCCCCACAATCAGCTTGCGTGTGTCCAAGTCAGGAATGGCTCCAAGCCGCCCAGTAATAGTTAATAAAATTCGGAAGGGCCAAGCAAAAGTTTGCCATCTGAGGTCGGAAGAGGGTTTCCACAAAACGTGGGAGCCGTTCACTTGGTTGTTCCAAGACCTGTTTGTAGCCAACAGCTGAGAAGACAAAGAACAGGAGAAGGCAGTCATGACACAGTAAGGAAGGTGGGGGGTTGTGGGATAAGGGAATGAGAGGGGGACAGGGAGACATGGAATCCAACCATGCCCAACAGCAGTTCTTAAAGAGACACTGATCACCCAGCAATCAGTAGACACAACTGAACTACAGGAAGGACAGGACACAGGGTGTACAATTCAAATGTGGTTTATATGACCTGAATCCAGAATTTTAAAATCCATCTCAGTTACAGGAGTCTCTAACATCAGCAAAAATGATCCCCAACCTTCAGCATCAATAAGGTTTGGCACAGCAACCACAGCAGAATCACTCTTTGTCTCAAACAATAAATCTGTGTCCCCAATCTCTACCTCCTCCCTACTGATTGTAACACTACTTCATCCCACTATGCTCCTCCTGCTTTTCCCTCAATTCTCCTTCCCTGAAGGTGCTGACTCTCGGGTTCAGTTTCAGTCTCACCTATTCCCTCCCCAATATGTCACCCAGATGTCTAAATCTTTACACCTGAAGTTAACAAACTGTTCTGCAAAGGGATACGTCACAGTCAAATCCAGTGATTGTCCCGTACCCGCACTTTTCATCCCAGTCCCAGGAGTTTGGAGACTGGGCTCCAGATGAGTAATGGCGGCCTCGGCTCCCACAATTCCCCGGACTGGAGAAACGGCTCTATCCGCCGCGCGGGTGGGCGGCGCGGGACTGCGCATGTCCAAGGGAGAGGGGAGAGGGCATGTGCAGGGAGGAGTCAACAACCTGACCTTCTTACTCAGGTGTTGACCAATGGGAAGAATTGAAGGACCGGAAGGACTGTGCTCCTCCAGCCAATCAGTGCCAGAGAGTGGCTTTGTGTGAATGAAAATTGAGTTTCACAGAGGGAAACTACTTCCTGTCTCCAACATCTGAGTAAAACACTTTCTTTTCTCCCCCTTTCCATTTCTTTTCTCATTCTGACCTTCAACTGGTGACTTGCAGCAACTGAAGGGAAAGGAAGTGAATCCAGGGAGGGTGCAGACTCTGGAAAGTTTGGACCCGGGTTCGGTCCCAGCCCTGGGTCACATTCCATGTGGAGTTTGCACATTCTCCCGTGTTTGCGTGGGTCTCACCCCCATAAACCCAGAAAGGTGTGCAGGATAGGTGAATTGGCCATGCTGGATTGCCCCTTGATTGGAAAAAAAAATTAATCGGGTTCTCTGAATTTAATTTTAAAAAAACATATATTAACTGTAGCTACATGGTTGGGGGGGGGGATGAATGCAATGGGAAATTATTCCAAGGTCCCGGTTGCCGGTTGAGGCCGTACTCATGTGTGCGGAACTTGGCTATAAGTTTCTGCTCGGCGATTCTGCATTGTCGCTCGTCCTGAAGGCTGCTTTGGAGAGGCTACTCCCTCTTAATAATAATATTTATTTTTGTCACAGGTAGGCTCACATTAACACGGCAATGGGGCAGCACGGTGGCACAGTGGTTAGCACTGCCGCCTCATGGCGCCGAGGTCCCAGGTTCGATCCCGGATCTGGGTCACTGTCCATGCGGAGTTTGCACATTCTCCCCGTTTGCGTGAGTTTCACCCCCACGACCCAAAGATGTGTAGCCCAGGTGGATTGGCCACGCTAAATTGCAACTTAATTGAAAAAACTGAATTGGGTACTTTAAATTTTTAAAAATACACGGTAATGAAGTTACTGTGAAACTCCCCAAGTCGCCACATTCCGGCGCCTGTTCAGGTACACAGAAGGAGAATTCAGAATGTTCAATTCCCCTAACAGCATGTCTTTCAGGCATTCTAGAACGAAAGGTAATAGTCTGAGGATAAGATGGACAGCATGGTAGCACAGTAGTTAGCACAGTTGCTTCACATCTCCAGGGTCCCAGGTTTGATTCCGGCTTGGGTCACTGGCTGTGTGGAGTCTGCACATTCTCCCCGTGTCTGTGTAGGTTTGTACAGGTGCTCCGGTTTCCTCCCACAGTCCATGTGCAGGTTAGGTAGATCATCCATGATATAAGGCGGATTGGCCATGATAAATTGCCCTTAGTGTCCAAAAAGGTTAGGTGGGTTACGGGCATGGGGTGGAGGCGTGGGTTGGGGCGTGGGCTGGGGTGGGGTGCTCTTTCCGGGGGCTGGTGCAGACTCGATGGGCTGAATGCCCTCCTTCTGCTCTGTAAATTCTATGATTCCACCAGGTGCTTCAGTTTCCTCCCACAAGCCCTGAAAGACGTGCTGTTAGATCATTTGGACATTCTGAATTCTCCCACTGCGTGCCCGAACAGTCGACAAAATGTGGAGCTTGGGGCTTTTCCCAGTAACTTCACTGCAGTGTTAATGTAAGCCAACTTGTGACAATAAAGATTATTCAAAAAAAGAGATAACAAATTCTAAAGAGTTGAGGAGAAACTGCTTCTTCCAAAGGGCTGTGAATCTGTGGAATTCACTACCCCAGAGTGTGGTGGAGCTGGGACAGTGAGTAAATTTAGGGAGGCGTTAGACAGATTTTTAATCGGGTTGAAGGGTTCGACTCGATGGGCCAAATGGCCTAATACTGTTCCTACATCTTAGAACCTTCTGAAAGGGGGAGACATTGATTTGCTCCCAGATGTTGCCCAGAGGAGGAAGTTTTAGTTTGAAGCTCATTGTCCAACCTCCACATTGTGACATCACAAAGTAGCTCGTCCTAAATCAGCCAATAGGAATAAATCTACTCCGCGGTGACGTCATTGCCCAGCGCGCGCAGATGTGGGAGCCCTGCCCCCACCCAAGTTCCCTTCCTCCACACATCCTCGAGACAAGGTTTCCAGGCAACCGGCTGACAGTTCCGGCCGTCGGTGATCTCCCCCTCCACTGACATGGGACTGCGCATGTCTCAGGGAGAGGGGAAGTTGCGCATGTGCAGGGGAGCTCACTTCCGTTGACCTTCCCGCTGAGGTGTTGACCAACAAGAAGATAGGAGGACCGGAAGGACTCTGCTCCTCCGCCAATCAGAGCTCCCCCATTGTCTCAATGCGGAAGTTGGACATGGAGGTTTGTGCCAAGCAAAGCTGTTGTTCCTTCAACCCTGTGTGAACTTGAGCTGCACACAGACTGAACCGTCCCCCTGTCTCCAACATCTGTGAGTAAAACACTTTCTTTTCTCCCCCTTTCCATTTCTTTCTTCATTCTCATCTGCAATTGGTGACTTGCAGCAACTGAAGGGAAAGGAAGTGAATCCAGGGAGGGTGCAGACTCTGGAAAGCTTGGCCCAGGTCTCTCTCTCTCTCTCTTAAAGACATTGACATCCTTTGCTCCCTCAGCTTGACACAATTATTTGTCTGGCTAAAATAGTGATCTCTTTCCTAATGTTCACATTTAAAGGGCTGGTTTCCCCAGGAGATGGCTGATATTAAAGGGAACAGTAAACAGGACAAATCAAACCCAACCAATTACTTCCCTGTCGGAATACTCTCCGCCAGCAGCAAGGTGATGGACGGAGTCATTAACAGTGCTATCAAGCAGTACTTACTCAGCAAAACCTGCTCACGGATGTCCAGTGGCTGGTTTAGCTCACCAGGCTAAATCGCTGGCTTTTAAAGCAGACCAAGGCAGGCCAGCAGTACGGTTCGATTCCCGTACCAGCCTCCCCGGACAGGCGCCGGAATGTGGCGATTAGGGGCTTTTCACAGTAACTTCATTGAAGCCTACTCGTGACAATAAGCGGTTTTCATTTCATTTCATTTCAGTTTGGGTCCCACCAGGGCCACTCAGCTCCTGACCTCATTACAGCCTTGGTTCAAACATGGACAAAAGGGCTGAATGCCAGAGGTGAGGTGAGAGTGATGCCCTTGGTATCAAGGCAGCATTTGACCGAGTATGGCATCAAGGAGCCCCAGCTAAACTGGAGTCAATGGGAATCGGGAAAAACTCTCTGCTGGTTGGAGTCATGCCTGACACAAAGGAAGATAGTTGTGGTGGTTGGAGGTCAATTATCTCAGCTCCAGGAGTTCCTCAGGGCACACTCCTCGGCTCAACCATTTTAGCTGCTTCATCAATGACCTCCCTTTCATCATAAGGCGAGAAGTGGGGATGTTTTTCGATGACTGCACAATGTTCAGCACCATACGTGACTCCTCAGATAATGAAGCAATCCATGTCCAAATACAGCATTCCCTGCACAGTATCCAGATGTTGGCTGATAAGTGGCAAGTTATATTTGTGCTACACAAGTGCCAGGCAATGACCATCTCCTACAAAGGAGGATCTAACCACCGCCCCTTAACATTCAGTGGCATTAGCATCGCTGAATCCCCCACAACCAACAACCTGAGGGTTACCATTGATCAGAAACTGAACTGAACAAGCCATATTAATACTGTGCTTACCAGTGCAGGCCAAAGACTACAGTGAGTAACGCACCTTCTGACCCCCAAAGTCTGTCCACCATATACAAGGCACAGGTCGGGCGTGTAATAGAGTAATCACTGCTTGCATGATTGAGTGCAGCTCCAACAACACTCAAGATGCTGTCCTACACCAACCAGAACAAAGCAGCCTGCTTGACTGCACCCCATTCCACAAATATTCACACCCTCCGCCAATGGCAAACTATGGCAGCCGTGTATACAATCTACAATGTGCACTGCAGTAACTAACCAAGGTTCCTCAGATAGCACCTTCCAAACTCACAACCACTACTATCTAGAAGGACAAAAGCAGCAGATACCTGGGAATTCCACTACCTGGAGGTTCACCTCCAAGTCACTCACCAGATGGACTTGGAAATATATCGCCCTTCCTTCATTGTTGCTGGGGCGACATCCTGGAACTCCTTCCCTGACAGCACAGGAGATGTACCTACAACTCGAGGACTGCAGCGGTTCAAGAAGTCAACTCATCACTGCCTTCTGAAGGGTAACTGGGGATGGGCAATAAATGCTGGCTGAACCAGCGACTCTCACATCCCGTAAATGAATTAAAAAAAATTTTATATTGGACAGAGATATATGGAATGTATTATATATATTATTGATGGTTCTGTAGTAAAATACATGCATTATCTTTTCTAGTTTTGTAATATAGTACTGTACCTACATTATTTCGAATCACCCCATCTCTAATCTGTAAATATACTTAGATGGAGATTCTCTACTCTTCTACAGGTTGTAATGAGTTTAGATTTGTTGATCAGCATCAATCAGTACCTTCATAAGAATTGGGAGGGGAAGGAAGTGAATCCATTCTGTATATTACACACATTTGTTGTCCAGTAACATAGACATATATCTGTCTGGCAGCCTCTGTGTCCAGGACAAGAAGCAGTGAGCAGGGATCTGTCAATCAGCCTGATTCAGTGCCTTCAGGAGAATTGGGAGGGTGAATATTAGATACAGCAGAGTGAGAATGGAGGGAGAGTGTGTGGAATGGAGATTTAGAGCATTTGAGGGAAAGAGGGAGAGCGAACAATGTTCGATAGAAACTAGAATTGTCTGTTCTGAATTTCTATCCTGTACTGACATTAATGATTTTTGTAAAATCTTTTTGCAGGAAGTTAGAACGAGAGGAGTTTGAGGTGGATATCTCAAACAAAATATCATGTCAAGAACTGACTGAGTCACTCAGATCTTGGGAGTCGAATATCATCAGCCTTTGAATCTAGAAGGAGAAATGTTTGTCTATTCTGTCTGCTTCAAGAGATTTTAAACATCAGTGTGACTGGAAAAGAACTGAGACACACACACCCATGTGAGATTGTTACAGAGCACTGACTGTGGAAAGAGCTTTAATCAGTTATACAGCCTGAAAAACACATCACACCATTCACAGCAGGGAGAGACTGTATAGGTGTTCTGTGTGTGGATGAGGCTTCAACTGATCGTCCAACATGGTGAGACACAAGATCACCCGGATCATGGAGAAACCATGGAAATGTGAGGACTGTGGGATGGGATTCACAGCCCCGTGCCAGCTGGAAAGTCATCAACGCAGTCACACTGGAGAGAGGCCTTTCACCTGCTCTCAGTGTGAACAGGGATTCGCTGCCATAGGAAACTTGCGGAGACACGAACGAGTTCACAGTGGGGAGAGGCCATTCACCTGCTCTGACTGTGGGAAGGGATTCACTGAGTTATACAGCCTGCAGGGACACCAGCGAGTTCACACCGGGGAGAGGCCATTCACCTGCTCTCAGTGTGAGAAGGGATTCACTCATTTAACCAATTTGCAGAACCACCAGCGAGTTCACACTGGGGAGAGGCCATTCATCTGCATTGTGTGTGATAAGCGATTTGCTCAGTTATCCAGCCTGCAGACACACCAGCGGCTTCACACTGGGGAGAGGCCATTCATCTGCTCTGTGTGTGATAAGGGATTCACTCAGTTATCCAACCTGAAGACACACCAGCGGCTTCACACCAGGGAGAAGCCATTCATCTGCTCCGTGTGTGATAAAGGATTCACTCAGTTATCCAGCCTGCAGACACACCAGCGACTTCACACTGGGGAGAAGCCATTCATCTGCTCCATGTGTGATAAGGGATTCACTCGGTTATTCAACCTGAAGAAACACCAGAGCGCTCACACCAGGGCGAGGCCATTCATCTGCTCTGTGTGTGATAAAGGATTCACGCGATTATCCAGCCTGCAGACACACCAGCAAGTTCACACCGGGGAGAAGCCGTTCATCTGCTCTGTGTGTGATAAGGGATTCACTCAGTTATCCAGCCTGCTGAAACACAATGTCAATCACACCAATGAGAGACCCTTTAAATGCTCTGACTGCAGAAAGGGTTTCAAAAGTTCACAGTTACTGATGTCCCACCAGCGCGTTCACTCTGAGGAGAGACCGTTCAGCTGCTCTCACTGCACAAAGAGCTTCAGAACCTCATCCAACCTGATCAGACACGAGCGAGGTCACACCTAACAATGAAGCAGAATGCCCGGAGGCCTTGTTCATCGTGGCCGGGGACTTTAACCAGGCCAACCTCGAGTGTACTGCCAAAATTCCACCACCACATCTTATGTCCCAAATGGGGCCCCAACATCCTTGACCACTGCTACACAAACATCAAGGGAGCTTCTCAATCCATCCCCCAACCGCACTTCGGAAAATCAGACCACAAGATGGTGCTCCTTCTCCCGGCATACAAGCAGAAACTGAACGGGAGAATCCGGTTAAGAAGGTTGTGCAAATGCTGGTCTGAGGCAAAGGAAGAGCTCCTACGCGACTGCTTGGAGTCAGTGGACTGGTCCATATTCAAGAAATCAGCAGCCAAGCTAAACGAGTTTGCCAGCACCATCACAGACTTCATCAGAAAGTGTGTAGAAAGGGCAGCACGGTGGCACAGTGGTTAGCATTGCTGCCAACGGCGCTGAGGACCCGGGTTCGCGTCCCAGCCCTGGGTCACTGTCTGTGTGGAGCTTGCACATTCTCCCCGTCTCTGCGTGGGTTTCGCCCCCACGACCCAAAAGATGTGCAGGTTAGGTGAATTGGCCACGCTAAATTGCCCCTTAATTGGAAAAAATAATTGTGTACTCTAAATTTAAAAAAAAAAGAAAGTGTGTAGAAGATTGTGTGTCAAAGCAGGTAGTATGTACGTTTCCCAACCAGAAACCGTGGTTTAATCGGGTGATTCACTCCGTACTGGAGGCCACGTCTGAGGCATTCAAGACAGGCGACCCTGACCTATACAAGAAATCTATGTACGATCTCCACAAAGCCAACAGGGACGTCAAGAAACAATACCAGACTAAGCTAGAGTCACAGACTAATGACATGGACTCTCATCGGTTGTGGCAAGGTTTCAACAACATAATGAGCTGCAAAGCCGAGAAGAATCTTTGGCAACAGGGCACCCCTCCCCGACAAATTCAATGCATTCTCTGTTCACTTCAACAGGAAACCAACAAACCTTTGTCAACTGCTCCAGCAACCTTGGAGACACAAACCTGTGACATACCAACCGGAACAGCCTCCAAAGTCAGATCGGCCTTGAAAGTGAACCCTTGGTAAGCGGCAGGTCCTGACGGGATCCCTGGTCGTGCACCCAGATACTGTGCAGACCAACTGGCGGATGTGTTTCCGGACATCCTCAACCTCTCCCTACTCCGTTCCTAGATTCCCACCTGTTTCAAGAAGACCACCATCCCTACCGGTGCCAAAGGAGAACCAGGCAACGTGCCTCAACCACTACCATCCGGTGGCCTTGGCATCGATCATTATGATGAGCTTCGAGAGGTTGGCCATGAGGCACTTCAACTCCAGACTCCCAGGGTGCCTTGATCCACTGCAATTCGCATACCGCCATGGCCCTACCTGTCCACCGCAGACGCCATGGCCCTACCTGTCCACCAATTCAATTAATCCAGTGATCAAATTGAACAATTGTCATGTTACAACAGGCCCAACTCTGATGTGAGGTAATGGTCACTTTGGGGATAAAAGTAGAGGTTTCGAAGGTCTTCCTTGCTGACCAAGTACTGAAGATTCCCGAGGCTGAGTTCCAAGAAAATTACTGCCAAAGAAGGATCCAGACTCCCGAGGCTGAATTCCACAAGAATTACTGTCAAAGAAGGAGCCAGAGAGGGTTACGCTGCTACAGACTGATCACCCACATGAAGTTGTAAAAGTCAATGTCTTAAAGTTGTTCAATAAACCTTTTTCATTTAATAAACTTTTAAAATTGACTATCCCGAGGATTCTGAATTTGCCGTAATTGGTTACAGTCTTGTCCGAACCAAAGGGAACATGTTTATTCTCCATTTTCACATTTTGTTCAAAATTTACACCTCACCCACAGACAGTAAACGGTAACAAATACAAAGTCAGTTCCCTTATCAACAACAACGATCCCATCCTCCCACCACCCCAAACAACGACCCTCCTGGCAATATAAGCATCAAATACAACAAACCCTCCCACAGCGGGATAATCCAAGGAGTAAAAAACCCAAAAAGAATCAGGAATCGCCTATGGACACCGTTGACCGATAGAGTCCACCCCCCCACCCCCTAACATTCATTGCCATCCAAACCCCGAAAGAGCACTGTACATGACACCCACGCATTGTGTGCCCTCCCCCCTTCCCGACTCCTCCCCTCCACTTCCTTTCACAAAAACCCTCCCCCCATCCTCTGTTCCCCCCCCCCCCCAACTTTCCATCCCGGCTTGACTCATCGGGACCTGCTCTGCCGGGCTCCGATGGCCGCAGCCCCTCCCCGACCTCCCTCTGTTCACTGGCCGGTCATGGCGGCCCCCGCCCAGGTCCCTTTCTCCCTTGCCAGGTCCCAGGAAAACCAAGAACTCCCATTTAGCACACAGACCCCACATACACACCCAAGCCCCAAAGAACCATCATTGCAAGCGAAAGTCCCATCTCTTCCCTTGTCCAAGTATATATAACGTTAGCTCATTTAGCACATACACCAACCTCAGTGAAAAAATACAGCTACATGAGGCTACATCGATACATGTCCACTTCTTAATTCAGCCACAGTCCTTCTGCCTTCGCAAACCCCTCCGCTGCTTCCACCGTCCAGAAATAAAAGTCCTTGCATCAATGATTACCCTCAACTTAGCTGGATATACTATGCCGCACTGCACCCTATTGATGTACAATGCCTTCTTCACCCGGCTGAAGGCAGCCCGCCTCCTCTCCAGCTCCACCGTGTAGTCCTGATATATGCGTATACCAGCTCCAGCCCACTGCATCACCCGCTTCTGCTTTGCCCAGCACAGGACCTTCTCCTTCACGCTGTACCTTCAAAAACACAAAGTTACTACTCTTGGTGGCTCACTCTCCTTTGGTACGGGCCTTCACGACCGGTGAGCCCGATCCAGTTCATATCGGGAGGGATCATCTCCCTCCCCCAATAGCTTCGCCAACATTGTGGCAAAATACTCAGTCAGTCTCGGGCCTTCAACTCCTTCAGGAAGACCCACAATCCTCAGATTCTGACGCCTGGATCTGTTTTCCAAGTCGTCCATTTTGGCTCGCAGATCCTTGTTGGTCTCTATCACCTTCCGCAGCTCCTTCCCCATTGCGGTAATTTGATCACCGTTCTGCAATAATGTCTCTTCCACTTCCTTCAGCGCCTCGCCTTGCTCCTGCACCTCCGCCACTGCGCTCAATAGCGCTGTCCTCACCGGGGTAATCGCCTCCTCCACCAGCACTTTCAATACCGTCTCCTTCCTCATCGCCTCCATGTGCTTTGTAAACTGCCTTTCGGGTTCTGCGGCCATCACTTTAGTTATTTCTTTAGCCGTGAGCAATGCGGCCTCCCCTGGTGCTCCAGCCTCCACTTTCCTTGCCGTCCCCACGGTGACCTTTCCACTCCCCGACGGACTTTCAGCCGCTTTTTTCACGGCCATTATTTTACTTGATTTTGACATTTCTCTTCGCTGTGCCGTCTCCCTGTTTTTGCCGCCTCTGTAGCCCCTGGGACCGGGCGTTAATACCTGAAAATGCCGTTCCCGAACGGGAGCCCTCCAATGTGCGGCTGCCTCCCGCCCGCTGTCACCGGATGTTCGCCAAAAGTGAATTTATTAAATGGTCAGTTGGGGGTGGCTGAAATCAATTAAGTTCCAGATAACAAGATCAGATAACAGAAATCTTCAATTTAAAAACTTACATTTCTGTAACGCCTTTCACAACCACAGGACGTCCCAAAGTGCTTTATAGCCAATAAAGTACTTTGGAAGTGTGATCACTGTTATAATGTATGAACGCAGCAGCCATTCACACACAGTAAGATCCCACACACAACAATGTGATAATGAGCAGATGATGTGTTTTTAGTGATGTGGATTAAGGGTTACAGTAAGAAGTGTTACAACACCAGGTTAAAGTCCAACAGGTTTGTTTCAAACATTAGCTTTCGGAGCATTGCTCCTTCCTCAGCAGTGCTCTGAAAGCTAGTGTTTGAAACAAACCTGTTGGACTTTAACCTGGTGTTGCAGCACTTCTTACTGTGCTCACCCCAGTCCAATGCCGGCATCTCCACATTATGATTGAGGGATAAATATTGACCAGGACACCGGGGATAACTCCCCTGCTCTTCTTCAAAATAGTGACTGTGGGAACTTTTACACCCACCTGAGAGGGGCAGACAGGGCCTCAGTTTAACATCTTATTTGAAAGAAGGCTGTTCTGATAGTGCAGCACTCCCTCAGTGCTGGGATGAGGAATGTTAGAACAGGTTTTTGTTCTCAGGTCCCTGACTGGGTCTTAACCGTCTGATCCAGAGGTGATAGTGTTGCCTGCTGAGCCATGGCGGACACCAGTTAGAAAGGAAATATTATACTTTAAAAACCCCCACCCTTTGCCTCTGATGCTTCAATTTAATAATTAAAAACCCCAGTAGAAATAACACGGATTTAACTGACAAATGATGAAGTATTGATTTCGAGCCACAAGTTTTAACTTCCCACTTGCTCCTTGGGCACCTTTCTGTCTCTCTATTGCTCATATCAATGACAGCCAGATGACGGAGCTGAGCTGAATATAGCTGTTGCTCGTTTTACATTAGTGTGCTTAACACTTAATTGGCTCTGTTTTATTCCTTAGCTCTAGAGTCGCCAGGCATCTTTATGATACCACCACAAGGTTCAAGTTCAAGTTCAGATCAATGACTCAATACACCAGTTAGTAAGGTTCAATCAAACACATTTATTATTTACACAGTAAATCGATACTCATGCAACTAATACTAACGGACTAAACTATTCCTACCACTGTGAGCCAATACTTATCTTCGATAAGGGAACCCACTGGATCAGGGAACAATGGCCTCTTGTTCTGTCCTGAGACTGCAGGGTTCCCAGTTGGTACGGGCTAAGGGGTCAGGAGTGTCTATTTTCGTAGCGTGCATTGGTTGGACACTTACTTGTCGGTGTAGCTCTTGGCCAGGCCTCTCCTTCTCACGGTCAAGTTCTTAGAGAGCTGCTGCAAAGGGGTTCTGCTGGGAGGGCCGGCTAAGAGAGTGAATTGGACTTGGGACCTGACTTTTATAGGTCCCAGGGGCTTCACGCCCTTTTGGGCGGACCCTGAGCTTACTGTAAATCGATTGGATCTCATACCAATCGATTGGTATGAATCCCCCCAATACTGAGGCTGTCCCTCGATCGCGGGGCAGTTCTTCCTGGCTTGTTTATCTCCTTTGTTTCAGACTCCCGTTGGCGCCGGGAAGTCTGACCTGCTATAGAATGTCCCAAATGTAGCTAATCGTTGTATCCATTGTTCCCGGGGATCGCTTCATTAATATGCAAACTGCTGGTTTCGGTGCTGTCTGCTTTCTTTGCAGGCAGAATACACAGGAAGATTCTGCAACCTGCTTGTCTTTCTTAAAGTGTCCAATTTTCCCTGCGTGCTTTGTAAATCGCCATTTTGAGTTGGGAAGTGGCCAACTTCGGTGGCTACATAGCTGAGAATAACGGAGCCTGTGTCCCCAGTTGGGAAACTGCCGTGGGCGTCGCACTAATAGAGAGACAGGAAGGTGCTGGAGGACTGACTGGGAATGGGCCTCCAACCAATTGTTACACCGGTCACTATTCCGATCGCAGACAAGACCCCAACAGTTCGGGAGGCGGAGGAGGTTATTGAGAGGAGTTATAGGGAGGTAGTCACACCTCAGGTAAAAGAAGAAAGTAGATGGGTTACCGTCAGGGGAGGGAGAGGGAACCGGCAGGCAGTGCAGGGATCCCCTGTGGTCGTTCCCCTCTATAACAAGTATACCGTTTTGGATACTGTTGCGGGGGACGACTTACCAGGGGTAAGCAATAGGGCGCAGGTCTCTGGCACAGAGTCTGTCCCTGTTGCTCAGAAGGGAAGGGAGAAGAGGAACAGAGCACTTGTCATTGGGGACTCCATAGTTAGAGGAACAGACAGGAGGTTCTGTGGGAACGAAAGAGACTCACGGTTGGTGTGTTGCCTCCCAGGTGCCAGGGTCCGCGATGTCTCAGATCGTGTTTTCGGGATCCTTAAGGGGGAGGGGGAGCAGCCCCAAGTCGTGGTCCACATAGGTACCAACGACATCGGTAGGAAGAGAGATGGGGATTTGAGACAGAAATTCAGGGAGCTAGGGTGGAAGCTGAGAGCTAGAACAAACAGAGTAGTTATCTCTGGGTTGTTACCCGTGCCACGTGCTAGCGAAGTGAGAAATAAGGAGAGAGAGGAGTTGAACACGTGGCTACAGGGATGGTGCAGGAGGGAGGGTTTTGGTTTCCTGGATAATTGGGGCTCATTCTGGGGTAGGTGGGACCTCTACAAACAGGATGGTCTTCACCTGAACCAGAGGGGTACCAATATCCTGGGGGGGAGATTTGCTAGTGCTCTTCGGGGGGGTTTAAACTAATTCAGCAGGGGGATGGGAACCTAAATTGTAGTCCCAGTGTACAGGATGTTGAGAGTAGTGAGGTCAGGGATAGGGTTAAAAGTTCGAAAGAGGGCACCGGCAAGCAGGACGCTGGTTTGAAGTGTGTCTACTTCAACGCCAGGAGCATCCGGAATAAGGTGGGTGAGCTTGCAGCATGGGTTGGTACCTGGGATCTCGATGTTGTGGCGATTTCGGAGACATGGGTAGAGCAGGGACAGGAATGGTTGTTGCAGGTTCCAGGATTTAGATGTTTCTGTAAGAACAGAGAAGATGGTAAAAGAGGGGGGGGTGTGGCATTGTTAATCAAGGAAAGTATTACGGCGGTAGAAAGGACGCTTGAGGACTCGTCTACTGAGGCAGTATGGGCCGAGGTTAGGAACAGTAGAGGAGAGGTCACCCTGTTGGGAGTTGTCTATAGACCTCCGAATAGTCCCAGAGATGTAGAGGAAAGGATTGGAAAGATGATTCTTGACAGGAGCGAGAGTAACAGGGTAGTTGTTATGGGGGACTTTAACTTTCCAAATATTGACTGGAAATACTATAGTTCGAGTACTATAGATGGGTCAGTTTTTGTGCAGTGTGTGCAGGAGGGTTTTCTGACACAGTATGTAGACAGGCCAACAAGGGGCGAGGCCACATTGGATTTGGTACTGGGTAATGAACCCGGCCAGGTGTTAGGTTTAGATGTAGGTGAGCACTTTGGTGATAGTGATCACAACTCGGTTATGTTTACTTTAGCAATGGGCAGGGATAGGTATATACCGCAAGGCAAGAATTATAGCTGGGGGAAAGGCAATTATGATGCTATTCGGCAAGATTTAGGAGGTATAGGATGGAGAAGGAAACTGCAGGGGATGGGTACAATCGAAATGTGGAGCTTTTTCAAGGAACAGCTACTGCGTGTCCTTGATAAGTATGTACCTGTCAGGCAGGGAGGAAGTTGTCGAGCAAGGGAGCCGTGGTTTACTAAGGAAGTTGAAGCACTTGTCAAGAGGAAGAAGAAGGCTTATGTTAGGATGAGACATGAAGGCTCAGTTAGGGCACTTGAGAGTTACAAGTTAGCCAGGAGGGACCTAAAGGGAGAGTTAAGAAGAGCGAGGAGAGGACACGAAAAGTTGTTGGCGGATAGGATCAAGGAAAACCCTAAGGCTTTCTATAGGTATATCAGGAACAAAAGAATGACTCGAGTAAGATTAGGGCCAATCAAGGATAGTAGTGGAAAGTTGTGTGTGGAATCAGAGGAGATAGGGGAAGCATTAAATGGATATTTTTCGTCAGTGTTTACACTGGAGAAAGACAATGTTGTCGAGGAGAACACTCAGGTTCAGTCGACCAGGCTAGATGGAATTGAGGTTCAAAAGGAGGAGGTGTTAGCAATTTTAGAAAATGTCAAAATAGATAAGTCCCCTGGGCCAGATGGGATTTATCCTAGGATTCTCTGGGAAGCCAGGGAGGAGATTGCAGAGCCTTTGTCCTTGATCTTTATGTCGTCTTTGTCGACAGGAATAGTGCCGGAAGACTGGAGGATAGCAAATGTTGTCCCCTTGTTCAAGAAGGGGAGTAGAGACAACCCTGGTAATTATAGACCTGTGAGCCTTACTTCGGTTGTGGGTAAAATGTTGGAAAAGGTTATAAGAGATAGGGTTTATAATCATCTTGAAAAGAACAAGTTGATTAGCGATACTCAACACGGTTTTGTGAAGGGTAGGTCATGTCTCACAAACCTTATTGAGTTTTTTGAGACGGTGACCAAACAGGTGGATCAGGGTAAAGCTGTTGATGTGGTGTATATGGATTTCAGTAAGGCGTTTGATAAGGTTCCCCACGGTAGGCTATTGCAGAAAATAAGGAAGTATGGAATTGAAGGTGATTTAGCGGTTTGGATCAGTAATTGGCTAGCTGAAAGAAGACAGAGGGTGGTGGTTGATGGCAAATGTTCATCCTGGAGTTCAGTTACTAGTGGTGTACCGCAAGGATCTGTTTTGGGGCCACTGCTGTTTGTCATTTTTATAAATGACCTGGAAGAGGGTGTAGAAGGATGGGTTAGTAAATTTGCAGATGACACGAAGGTCGGTGGAGTTGTGGATAGTGCTGAAGGATGTTATAGGATACAGAGGGACATAGATAAGCTGCAGAGCTGGGCTGAGAGGTGGCAGATGGAGTTTAATGCGGAAAAGTGTGAGGTGGTTCACTTTGGAAGGAGTAACAGGAATGCAGAGTACTGGGCTAATGGCAAGATTCTTGGTAGTGTAGATGAACAGAGAGATCTCGGCATCCAGGTACATAAATCCCTGAAAGTTGCCACCCAGGTTAATAGGGCTGTTAAGAAGGCATATGGTGTGCTAGCCTTTATAAGCAGGGGGATTGAGTTTCGGAACCACAAGGTCATGCTGCAGCTGTACATAACTCTGGTGCGGCCACACCTGGAGTACTGCGTGCAGTTCTGGTCACCACATTATAGGAAGGATGTGGAAGCTTTGGAAAGGGTTCAGAGGAGATTTACTAGGATGTTGCCTGGTATGGAGGGAAGGTCTTACGAGGAAAGGCTCAGGGAATTGAGGTTGTTTTCATTAGAGAGGAGAAGGCTGAGAGGTGACTTAATAGAGACATATAAGATAGTCAGAGGGTTAGATAGGGTGGACAGTGAGAGTCTTTTTCCTCGGATGGTGATGACCAACACGAGGGGACATAGCTTTAAATTGATTGGATTCTGGACCAAAACCCCCAATATTTCAGTTTATTTGTCAGACTGTGCGGAAAGAATGATTCGCTCCAGGAGTGATCACATGAAGAAATATGGCTGGTTATTTTTAAAATAAACCTTTTTCTGGCTACAATATTAAGCATTTTAACTACACACCCAAAAGCAACAGCTTACAATTACCCATTTAAACTTTACTACTCAATCTCCCATTAAATAACAGGAAAAGAAAGATACAGCTCTCAATCTATCTTACTGTGGGAGAATTGTGGACCCAGAATCCAACTCCTCTCTCTAAATCTTTCTCCAAAAACTGCTCTCTAAAGATTTTTTAAATGTCCCACTGCCTTCCTTGGTTCCACCCAGCAATGACCTCATCTCCCCAAGCTGGAAAACAAATGATCTCTGCCGGCTGCAAAGAACATTAATTCCACAAGTACTTTCCTAGTCAAACCACAGTCCATTAGCCCAGACTGAAAAACACATTCCATTGTCAATTTCACCTTCTGGCTACTAAAAACACCCAGGTCCTGCAAAACAGGATCCTTCTTTAAAAATAAAAACAGAACCCCTGCAGTGAACCACACTCTAACCCCACGCTTTTAACCCTTAAATTTCCCAATACATTTCTGATCCAATTTTCCTAAAATCTTCCAATTGTCACACCTCCCCCTTTAAAAAAAATGAACCAGCTATGTACGCAGATGGCTTCATTTTTCTAAAAACTTTTTAACTTTAAACATTTCTTCTAATGACATGCAACTTATACTCTATAATAACATTTTACATTTTTCAAAAGGCAAACATACACATGAGTGTCGTCCATTTTAGTCTCCTCACATGTCACAGTCACTAGCATAGATTTATCCAGTACTTCGAGCGAGAGAGATTACAAAGATCAGGGTGGCCTCCAAGATTACATAAGAAAAGCTTCATCAACAATTCAGTGATAGATGGGCAGCATAGTGGCACAGTGGTTAGCACTGTTGCCTCACGGTGCCAAGGTAGCAGGTTCGATCCCGGCCCTGGGTTACTGTCCGTGTGGAGTGAAATGAAATGAAAATCGCTTATTGTCACAAGTAGGCTTCAAATGAAGTTACTGTGAAAAGCCCCTAGTCGCCACATTCCGGCGCCTGTTCGGGGAGGCTGATACAGGAATTGAACCGTGATGCTGGCCTGCCTTGCTATGCTTTCAAAGCCAGTGATTTAGCCCTGTGCTAAACCAGTCCCTAACTCCTAGTGGACGGAGTAGATTTACTTTTGGAGAATGATTTGGCAGGAGTGACGGTTGTAGCTCCATCCATGATAACAGAGGGTCTGAGAGAATTCCTGCAGTTATCACATGAAATACCAACAGTAGGGCATGTGGGAATTTAAAAAACTCATTGGGCATTAAATTACTCAAAGAAAAATGTTGAAAGATGTTAATCACAGATCAAATGACAATGGTAGTGAACCAGATTATCTGAATTCTAAGACGGAAGGTGCCCACCGGAAAGAAGAGTTTGAATTTAATAGTAGTGACAGTGATGAAGAGACAGACGAGAATACCAAATTCAATTTTGCTTCTGATTATGAAGTGATGATGAACAGCTATTACCAAATAGACCTGTCACTAACCGATCTTGGGCCAATGGCAAGTAATTCTCCTAAAGCTAGGAACGAAGACGGAAAATTGGAGGCAGAAAGTGGATTGGACTTTTCTAAAAGTGATTTGTTACAGCCCCTTGCTGTAAATCCATTGCCATCCCCTTCAGGGGAAATATTTCCGAGACCATGCCTGCTTTGAAGCAAAGTATTCATGATAGCACAGCATCAGTTAGTCAGGACGAGGACAGTAAGGATTATGAAGTGGCACTAAGCTGGTTCACCCACGTCCTTTTAAAGATCCACAGTGCCTCTTAAAGGGAGTAAATGGCAAAGGAGATGAAATAATCAGTCATCAATACCTTTTAAAACTAAGAGGAAGATGGATGGAGACCTATGCCGTGATTCTGCAATCACATCTCTTCACAAAAACCAGAAAGATCATGGGCCAATAATGTGTTATCCTCTGATTCTGAAAGTCTGCACTGTTAAATGGAGATAAGAGTTGTGATTACAAAAACTCCAAAGAGGAGTAGAAGCTGTAAAACAAAGAATGGTTCTTTTTGCTGAAAGTAACCACGTGCAAGAAAAAAGAGGATGTAAAGCTGGAGGGGTTGAAGAGTGTTTATTGATTAAAAATGAACCAAATATTTGTGTTGTTCCTCGTGTCTTAATAAAGCTCATAGTCTCAAAGGTGGAGAAGATGCTTTATTGTGAATTCGTTCTCTTCAGAGCTTAACTTACGGCTACCTCAAATGCTGCCTGCTTGTGTCTGTGTCCTGCTACGAGTTCTGCCTTCCGTGAAGTGTGTCCTCACTTCCTGTCCCTGTGTATTTATAGCTCTCCCGTGCTCCCTCTAGTGCTTGCTCAGTTGTATTGCATCTACTCAGATCTACAATCACCACAATATTTCCCTCAGCATTGACAATGGTGCTTATTATTTGACTGTATAAAATCTTTGAAATATGGATAAACGTTCATTGGACAATCATAAAAGACTGACGACATTACATGAGCTTACAGAGCACATCTCCTTCATCAGGTGATGAAGGAGCTGTGCTCCGAAAGCTAGTGATTCGAAACAAACATGTTGGACTTTAACCTGGTGTTGTAAGACTTCTTACTGAGCCCACTCCAGTCCAATGCTGGCATCTCCACATTACATTACACGAGACACAGAAAGGGGCATATATCACAAAGATGCTGAAAGGGTATGAATAGAATTGAATGGAAACACCAAGCGGCACTGGGTTTGAAGTTTCATCCGCATACAGAACACTAGGAAGGTTTCTCCTCAATGTGAATGTTGTGATAATATTTCAATTTCTGTCTTTAAATCCATCCCTCTGATAAATGAGTTTACAAACGTCATCACTGTGGGTACAGGTTAGAAATTTAGAACAGACAATTCGGTTACCGATCCTCCCACCAGGATTTCTCGTCCTGCTTATCCCCAATTCTCCTCCCTGAAGCTGCTGACTCTCGGGTTCCGTTTCACACTCACCTATTTCCCTCACCAATATGTCACCCATGTGTCTAAATCTTTACACCTGAAGTTAACAAGCTGTTTGCTGGGGGGGGGGGGGGGCTCAAAATCAGATCGAGTGACTACCCACGTGTACTTTGTATCAGAGTTGGGTCACTGCCCTCCCATCCCTACTTTTCATCCTGGTCTCAGGTGTTGGGAGACTGGGCTCCGGATTAGTAATGGCGGCCGCATCCCCCACAATCCCCAGCCCTGGGAAACCGCTCTATCCATCGCGCGGGCAAAGGCCGGAACTGCGCATGTCCAAGGGGGAGAGAGAGAGAGAGAGAGAGAGAGCGAGGCAGCTGCTCATGTGTAAAATAGAGCCCATCCCTGAACGTTCTGCTACGATATTGACCAATAGGAAAATTGGGAGGACCGGAAGGAGTCTGGTACTCCAGCTAATCAGAGCGCGGCTTTGTGTGAATGAAGATTGAGCTTCACACAATCGGAAACTTCTTCCTGTCTCCAACATCTGTCAGTAAAACACTTTCTTTTCTCCCCCTTTCCATTTATTTTCTCATTCTGACCTTCAATTGGTCACTTGCAGCAACTGAAGGGAAAGGAAGTGAATCCAGGGTACAGACTCTGGAAAGCTTGGCCCAGGTCTCTCTCTCTCTTGAAGTGAATGAAAACATACCTCTCCATTCACCTGAGGAAGGAGCAGTGCTCCGAAAGCTCGTGTTTGAAACAAACTTGTTGGACCTTAACCTGGTGTTGTAAGACTTCTTACTACTCTCTCTTGAAGACATTGACATCCTTTGCTCCCTCAGGTTGACACCTTACGACACTTGGATTCCATTCAGCAGCCCAATCCATGCCGACTCTGGAGAGAAATCCAATCAGTCCCATTCTCGCTCGATATCCTCGTTACTCTGCAAGTTTATTTCCTCACTTTTATTTTGAAATGATGATCGTCTGTGCTTCCTCCACCCTCAGGCAGCGAGTTGCAGATCTCTCACATCTCACTGTAAAAATAACTATCTCCCTCACAGCCCCACCAGTCTCCAGTCCTGTAATCAAGTCCTGTATATTACATTTTTAGTGCGGTATTATTGAGTGTTTACTGGGAAAAGCAGAGAGAGAAGGAGGGAGAGTGTGCGCGATGGAGATTTACAGCTTTTGGGGAACGAGAGGAAAGAATGTTCCATAGGAACTAGAATTGTCTGTTCTGAATTTCTCTCTTGTGCTGACAGTGATGTATTTTGCAAATTGTTTTTGCAGAATATTAGAACAGGGCGAATTCCAGTCAGATATCTCAAGACGTCACAACTCGATCTGACAGTCACACGATTCATTGGGGCTGAATATTATCAGACTTTGAATCTAGAAGAAGAAATGTTTGTCTCCGCTGTTGGCTTCAAAGGATTTTCAGCAACTTTGCAACCTGAAAAGCACCGAGACACAGACACCTGAGTGAGAGTGTCCCAGTGCAGATACTGAATGAGCTTTCACCAGCTTCACAAGAAACATCGCACCATTCAGAGAGGGGAAAATCCATACATGTGTTCACTGTGAAGACAAAGTATCAACTGATGATCGGACCTGGAGAGAGACACATACTCCATGGAGCAACCATGGAAATGTGGGGACTGTGGCAAGGGATCCAAATACCCATCACAACTGGAGGCTCATCGCTGCAGTCACACTGGGGAGAGACCGTTCATCTGCCCTGAGTGTGGAAGCGGTTTGACTCATTTATCCACCTTGCAGTCCCACCAGTGAATTCACTCTGGGGAGAGGCCATTCAGCTGCCTTGAGTATAGGCAGGGATTTACTCAACCTACCTACTGAGACATCAGCAAATTCACACTGGGGAGAGACCATTCCACTGCCTTGCCTGTGGAAAGGGATTCAGTAATTCATCAGACCTGTATAAACACCAGCAGGTTCACACTGGGGAGAGACCATTCACTTGCTCTCAGTGTGGAAAGGGATTCAGTAATTCATCAGACCTGTATAAACATGAGCGAATTCACACTGGGGAGAGGCCATTCATCTGCTCTGAGCGTGGGAAGGGATTCAGTGATTCATCTAAACTGCTGCGACACAAGCGAGTTCACACTGGGGAGAGGCCGTTCACCTGCTCCGTGTGTGTGGTAAGGGATTCAGTGCTTTACCAACTCTACTGACACACCAGCGAGTACACACTGGGGAGAGGCCTTTCATCTGTTCTGAGTGTGAGGAGGCTTTCACTCATTCATGCAGCCTGCAGGAACACAGGTGAGTTCACACTGGGGAGAGGCTGTTCTCCTGTTCTGAGTGTGGGAAAGGATTCATTCGGTCTGCACACATGCTGAGACACCAGTGTGTTCACACCGGGGAGAGGCCATTCACCTGCTCTGTGTGGAAAAGGATTCACTCAGTTACCGCATCTGTAGACACATCAACGCATTCACAAGTCATTACAAAGGTTGGATTCTGCTGCTTTTGCTGCTGTTAATCACATCCAGGACTGAACCATGTTCATTCTGACACTTGGTGAAGTGGGAGGGTCGGAGGGTTTCTTTCTGCTGGACTGGCCGGTCTCACGACTTTGCTTCCAGTGGGCTGATGCTCTTTGAGCCTGGGAGAGCACATTTCCACTGAAATTATCCACAAAAGCTGATGCAGGAGATGTATTTTATCATGGATCGTAAATAGCGTTTTCCCCCCATTACAGGTAGATCTAAAATAAATACATGAAGAACTGGAAAAACACAGCAGGTCTGGCAGCATCTGTGGAGAGAAACAGAGTTAACGTTTCACGTCCAATGTAACTCCACTTCAGAACTAAAGAGAGGGAGAAATGTGATGGGTTTGAAGCTGGTGAGAATGTGGGGAGGGTGTAATAACTACACTTTCCTGTTCTTGCATATATTAAGTAACGCCGACCATGCAACTAACAATGCATAATCTTGTCTATCCGTTTTGGGTGCCACGTAATTCTATTTGGTATCCATTGATCGATTATAACAGAAATTCTTGTCATAGAATTTACAAGGTTCTCTTGCCTGCAAAAGAGTGTTTTGAGAATCAGACTATCCTCAGTAACTTACAGAACGACTTGAATTCAAAATACAATAGCAGTAATGGTTTTGTTGCTCAAAGCAAACAGCTGCGTAGGTTAGAAATAGAGATGGAAAATATGAAACAAAGATAATAGATAGCTTCTTAGGCAAAACGTATCGGATGATTCTAGAACAGAAATAATACCGTAAAACTATTACCATTAAGGAATTTGTTATCAGTCTAAGTCAATCTATTCCTGCCCCTGTAATATGCTGATTGGTTTGGATGAGCCTTCAATATATTTTGTTCGATGATTGGGTTGTCAATCTTCAATATGCAACATTATCAGTCATGTTGCATCTTCAAATTCTTTAGTGTGTGTTGGTATGCAAAATCTGTTCTTATCATTGCACTGGTATGCGCTTTGTCTTATGATTCCTTCTTTCGGACAATGGAAGGCTTATATGAACTCTAATGTCAACCTGACCTTCATTAGAAATGTTGCACTTGCTCAGCTCGTTGCAAGCTGTTCCTTGCAAACAGATATTCATTTTGCAGAAGCAAGCAATATCCATTTTGCACAGTCATGATGGAATTCATTTTAAATAGTTTCTGATTCTGGTTCTGGGGAAAGATCAGTACAGTTGGATGAATGGGAGAGTCCTCTCAAGAGATAGCAGGGACACAATGGGCCAAATGGTCTCATCCTGCAGCCTGTGAATCTGAGCCTCCTGCTTTTGTGCAGGTTAAAAGGGACAGATTTCATTGCAGTCTCTTCTCTGTATATGTATTTAAAGAGACGGGTTTCTCTTTAGCTCTGAGTGACCGATATAACAATTAGTTGGAGATTCGTTTCCCAGTCAGTCCTCCAGCACCTTCCTATCTCTCTATTAGTGGGACGCCCATGGCAGTTTCCCAACTCGGGTACTGGCCCCGTTATTCTCAGCTAAGTTCAGCCTCAGCTCCGTTGCCTGGCTGTCATCGACATGAGCAACAGAGACAGAAAGGTGCCCGAGGCTCAAATTGGAAGTCAAAACCTGTGGCTCTAAACCAACACTTCAACATTTGTCAGTTAAATCCATGATATTTATTCTGGGGTTTCCATTATTAGATTTAGGCACTGGAGGCAAAGGGTGGGGGATTTAATGGGTAACTTTCCCTTTCTAACTTTATATTGTCTCTAGTGTCAGCCATGGCTCAGTGGGCAGCTCTCTCACCTCGGGGTCAAAAGGTTGCGGGTTCAAATCTCAGTCCAGGGACCTGAGGACAAAATTCAGTTCCAACATTCCTCATCCCGGCACTGTGGGAGTGCTGCACTGTCAGAACAGCCTTCTTTCAAATAAGATGCTAAACTGAGGCCCTGACTGCCCCTCTCAAGTGGGTGTAAAAGTTCCCACAGCCACTATTTTGAAGAGGAGCAGGAGAGTTATCCCCGATGTCCTGGTCAATATTTATCTCTCAGTCAACATCATCTGCTCATTATCACACTGCTGTGTGTGGGATCTTGTGTGTAAATTGGCTGCTGCATTTCCTACATTACAACAGTGACTGCGCTTCAAAATTACTTCATTGGCTGTAAAGCACTTTGGGACGTTCTGTGGCTGTGAAAAGCGTAATATAGTTTTTAAGTTTATGTTTTCTGATCTTGTTATCTGGAACTTTATTGATTTCAGCCACCCTCAACTTACCATTGAATAAATTCACTTTGGTTCAGACAAGGCAATTCAGGCAAAGACATTAGTCTCTTGATATTAAATTTTTTTAAATTTTAAATTTTAAAAGTTTATTCAAAGAAACTTTAAGACATTGACTTTTCCAACTTCATGTGGGTGATCAGTCTGTAGAAGCGTAACCCTCTCTGGCTCCTTCTTTGACAGTAATTCTTGTGGAATTCAGCCTCGGGAGTCTGGCTCCTTCATTGACAGTAATTTCCTTGGAACTCGGCCTCGGGAATCTTCAGTACTTGACCAGCAAGGAAAACCTTCAGAACCCCTGCTTTTATCCCCAAAGTGGACCATTACCTCACGTCAGAGTTGGGCCTGTTTTAACATGACAATTGGTCAATTTGGTCACTGGATAAATTTAATTGGATCCCCAATTACTGACACCACCTTCTCTCATTATCTTAGACAGGAATACAATAGAACTGTTTCATACTATCCCTTTATCTGATTCTATACAATCCCTTATTCAGACAGTTTCAAATGTTGAGGCTAATGGAGGTCTCTCTTGCCAGTAAATTTATCTTCACTGCACTTTCTTTACATACACAGCAATTAAGTTTTTACATTTTTACAGCAAATAAAACTCAGTCATTCACTATAACTACTGATTCATTATTGATTCATTAATTGTAACTCAATTAAGGCTCATTACTGAATCAGTCATCTGTTACTGACTGGTAGCTAATTAATACAGTAATCTTTAATTAATACATTTGGTTAATACAATATCCTCTAGTTGAAAAAGACAGTTTTGTGAAAGACAATGCCTTTCTTTCTTACTAACCTAGATTGGATTGAACAATGAGTCTTCGACTCGAGCCAGACTTTGGCAGGATATGATCTTCTGCAGCTTTACAAAATTCTGGAACAAATTGTTACTTTAAACAATTTTGTCTCACTCACCTTTGGTTTATACAGAATGAATTTTTAAAATAAAGGTCCAGTCAGGTTTCAGAGTTTAACATGGTTTCCTTAACTTTGCTACTTATAACAGTGAAGATTGACGAATGATTGATTTAAAAAAAGAAATATTATTAATGAGGCATACCCAGAATTTCCGACATTACAACAGTGACTACACTTCAAAAGTATTTCAAAGGCTGTAAAAAGCTTTAGGAGATTGTGTGGTCGTGAAAGGTGTTATAGAAATAGATATAGAATCCCTTGAGTACAGAAGGAGGCCATTCAGCCCATCGAGTCGGCACCGACTCTTCAAAAGATCACTCTACCCATATCCACTCACCCGTAACCCCATAATCTAACCTGCACATCCCTGGACACTGAGGGGCAATTTATCAGGGCTAATCCACCTAAGCCATACATCTTAGGACTGTGGTAGGAAACCAGAGCACTCGGAGGAAACTCACACAGACACAGGAGGACGTACAAATGCCACACAATGACCATGGCCAGAATTGAACATGGGCCCCTGGAGCTGTGAGGCAACAGGGCCAACCACTGTGCCACTCAAATAAATGTAATTTAATTTTAGAACTAGTCCCCAAACTTGGATATATCACACTATGTCCACTCACGAAAATCATCAATAAAGACTGAAACTTAATTTTATGTAACAACCATATCTTTCACTCCATTTCAAATCCCCTGTGAAGATCCAAACACAGTGTATCGTGAAAGTATTTAAAACAACGAGTTGTTGTGATTTGAAATTCACTGCCTGACAATGGTGCAGGAAGTAAATTCAACTGTAACTTTCAAAAGAGAACTGAACAGATTCTGTGGGAAAATAAACTTGCAGGATGATGCGACCAAATCGATTATTCATTCAAAGAGCTAGCATGGGGATGGTGGGCTTAATGGCCTCCTTCTTTGCCCTCTGATTCTCGTTTACATTTGAAGAAAATCTTCGACTTGAACCAGAGTTTGGCAGTATTTGGGAAATTCCTGAAATCCACTTCTTACGATGTGGGTCGAAGCGGAGATGATGGAATGTTTCCAAAGGGAAATTGGATGGGCTTTTGAGGGAAATAAACTGACAGGGATACGGGGATAGAACAGGGCAATCATTTGATCAATAGAAATCTACAAGTTGTGAATCTTTGGAATTCTCTACCCCAGAGGGCTGTGGGAGCTCAGTCATCGAGTGTGTTTAAAGCTGAGACTGACATATTTCTTAACAGCAAAGAACAAAAAGTACAGCAGAGGAACAGGCCCTTCAGCCCTCCAAGCCTGCGCCAACCATGCTGCCCGTTGAAACTAAAATCTTCTACACTTCCGGGGTCCGTATCCCTCTATTCCCATCCTATTCATGTATTTGTCAAGATGCAATAACACAAAGGGATAGTGTGGGGGAGAAAGGCATTGAAGTGGATAATCAGCCATGATCATACTGAATGGTGGAGGTTAAAAAGGTTTGTGTTAAATGAGGGGGATAAAATCTGGCAAATGGAGAATAATGTGGGAAAATGTGAAATTCTCCACTGTGGCAGGAAGAATAAAAAAGCTTATTATCTAAATGGTGAGAGATTGCAGAGCTCTGAGACTCAAGAGGGATCTGGGTGTCCAAGAGGATGAATCACAAAAGGCGAGTATACAGGTACAGCAAGTAATTAGGAAAACTAATAGAATGTTATTGTTTATTGTGAGGGGAATTGAATACAAAAGTAGGGAGGTTATGCTTCAGTTATACAGGACATTGGTGAGACCACATCTGGAGCACTGTGTACAGTATTGCTCTCATTTAAGGAATGATGTCAATGTGTTGGAAGCAGTTCAGAGAAGGTTTACTGGACTCATACCTGGAATTGGAGGCTGGTCTTATGAGGAATGATTGGACAGGCTGGGCTTGTGTCCGATGGAGTTTAGGTGACTTGATTGGACCGTGCAAGATCTTGAGGGGCCTTAACAGGGTGGATGTGGAAAGGATGTTTCCTCTTGTGGGAGAAACTAGAAATTGGAGTCACTTTTGTTCTTGAAAATACAGAAAACTGTGTCATTTGAAACATGGAAGTCTGGCAATATCTGGTTTGAGAGGGTACAGGGAAAGATCCCACAAAAGTTTCATAGCAGCTTCAAAGAGCAGGGTTGTAAAATGCAGATTCTTGCTCACAAGCAGGCTAATCAAACACACCAGTCTCATGTGGTAAGCTAAAACAATGGCTCACACCTTCATGGAATGTAACTATCTCAGGAAGCATCTGAAAAAGCATGGATGAGAGTTTCAATTGCATTAAGTGACGAATGTTTAAAACAGGCAAGTCTTTCAAGTCATAACCAAGTTAAATTTTAGCATGCAGCTAAAAGCAAAGTTTCACACCTTAATTGAAATAAACTCTCTTAGTAAACAGCTGGAAAGGATGGAAGATACTCAGTCAAATTTGGTGTCAATTTTAAAGTGTAAAATTCTATGAACATCAGGACAATTAAAAGAAAATTGGAGACGACCTGTCTACGAGAAACATCATGTAAGTCAAAATCAAAGGCAAAGTTATGAGCTGGGGACAATTGGAAAATTAAACGATTCGAAATTACAGAAATAAAAGTTAACTATTGAAACCAAAGCATTTTTTAATCAGATCTGAGAGGAGACGATATGCCCAAAATGAATAATTAGTTGTAGTAAGATGTTTACATCAAAGATACTTTTAAACTATCAAAGTGAAACAAGCCCATTTACAATAAAGTCGTTAAAACTTAATAACTCTCAGAAAGAGAATATAAACCCAGGGACCAGCAGCAGAGGACAGAGGGCAGAGGAAACCAGCAACAGGAGAGAAGGGGAGGAGAACTCAGAGAGAGAGAGAGAGAGAGAGAGAGCTCGGTCATGGGAAAGACAAGGCAAGCAGCCGAGTTTAAACAGTTATACATCTAAGGAAGACTAGAATTTAAACAGAAGTCAGAGTCAGCTTAGAGATAGCTAGCAGAGCCAGCTCTCACAGCTCGGTGCATGGGAAGAACAGGACACAGCAACCGAGTTCACCAGCGAATACAACTCAAGAAGACCAGATTTTAAGAAGATCGATTGCCAAGGTGGGCCTGAAGCAGCCAGAAGCAAGATCTTTTTTCCTTTCTGTAAAGAAAGTGTTTGCAGCTTTTAAAAGAAAAAATATAATAATAAAAATAACTTAACCTGAAAAAGTGGTTATTAGCTTACTTCACTTCCTTAATAACGCAGGACCCAGGACATCGATGCTATTAAGGGGTAAGTAGGTAAAATTCTTCGGTGAAGGTATGGGTTATACCGGGGGATAACTTGAAAAGATAGTTTGACCTGAATAGCACCCACAGAAGCCTGCACTGGAGTCAGGGAGGGAGAATCCCTGTTCACCATTTAGAATATCAACCTTTTTTTGGTATAGGGGGAATTCTAAGAATAGTGGTGAGTTTTAACTTCACTTTAAAAGTAACAACTTGCCCACTTAAGGCAGAGTCTTTGGAACTCTCTTCCTCAAAGGGCAGTGGAAGCAGAGACTTCGAATATTTTGAAGGCAGGCTGAATAGATCCTTGAAAAGCAAGGGGGTGAAAGATTATCAGGAGGGAAGGCGGGAATAGGACCATACTAAGACCAGACGTAATAGGAACAGGAGTAGGCCATTCGGCCCTTCCAGCCTGGCCCATCCTTCAATAGGATCACAGCTGATCTGACATTTCTCACGTTCACTTTCCTGCCCTTTCCCTGTAATCCTCGGTTCCTTTACTGATCAAAAATTTATGTCGGCCTTAAATATACACAAGGACTCTGTCCCCTCAATTCACAGTTCCAAAGCCTCTCAGAAGACTTTCCTCCTCATCTCAGTCTTAATTTTGCTCCTCTTTATTCTGAGACGATGCCCTCTGGTCCAAGACTCTCCCATGAAGAACCTGTGAAGCCCCTTAAGAATCCTGTCTGTTTCAATGAGATCACCTCTCATTCTTCTAAATTCCAATGAGTAGAGTCCCAACCTGTTTAATCTTTGCTCCCAAGATAATCCCTCCATACCTGGGATCATCTTAGTGACCCTTCTCTAAACAGCCTCCAATGAAATAATATCTTTCCTTAAATAAGGGGATCAAAACTGCTCTCAGTTCTCCAGATGTGGTGTCACCAGCACCTTGTACAGCTGCAGCAAGACTTCCCGATTCTTATACTCCAACCCCCTTGGAATCAGGGCCAACATTCCATTAGCTTCCTGATTACCTGCTGCACCTGTCTGCTAGCTTCCGGTGTTTCCTGCACAAGTTCCCCCGAGTCCCTTTGTGTTGCAGCTTTCTGCAGCTTTTCGCCATTTAAATAATACTGTTCTTTTGTTCTCCCTTCCAAAATGAAGTTCACATTTTCCCACATTATGCTCCATGTGGCAACTTTTTGTCCACTTGCTTAACCTCTCAATATCTCTTTGCAAACTGTTTGTATTTCCCTCGCAACTTGCCTTTCCACCTATTTTGTGCTGTCTTCAAATTTGGGCTTCCTTCCTCCAAGTCATTAATATAAATTGTACACCGTTGTGGTCCCAGCACTGATCTCTGTGGAACCCCACTGGTTACAGGTCTCCAATCTGAAAAAGAAACCCCTTATCCCCACTCACTGTTTCCTGCTCATTAGCCAATTCTCTATCCATGTCAATATACTACCTCCAACTCCATGGGTTCTTATCTCATCCACTATCTCTGTAGACATTTCTTTTAGGATTCTAGGATGCAGCCATCCAGGGGACTAATCTTATCCTCATTAGTTTGTCCAATACAACTTCTCCAGTGATGGTATTTAATTGCTCCCTCCGTATTCTTTAGTATTAATGGGATATTCGAAGTACCTTCCACCGTAAAAACTGATGCAAAATATCTGTTTAACTCCTCTGCCATTTCCTTGTTCCCTATAACTGACACAGTGGCATGGAGGCACAATGGTTAGTACTGTTGCTTCACAGCTCCAGGGACCTGGGTTCAATTCCCAGCTTGGGTCACTGTCTGTGCAGAGTCTGCATGTTCTCCCCAAAACTGTGTGGGTTTCCTCCGGGTGCTCCGGTTTCCTCCCACAAGTTCCAAAAGACGTGTTTGTTAGGTGAATTGGACATTCTGAATTCTCCCTCTGTGTACCCAAACAGGGGCCGGAGTGTGGCGACTAGCGGATTTTCACAGTAACTTCATTGCAGTGTTAATGTAAGCCTACTTGTGACAATAATAAAGATGATTATAATAAAGAATATTATTACGCTCTCTCTCAAGATTTATTTTCTAAGGGGCCTCTGTGGAGTTGAGGTTACAATCAGACCAGCCGGGAACTTACTGAATGGTGGAGCAGGCTCGAGGGGCCGAGTGGCTCCTCATTCGGATGTTATCACATCCTTTATAATAGATTGTAGCATTTTCCCTCCAACTGATGTCAGGCTGTGATGGTTCCCTGTTTTCTCTCTCTCTTCATAGCTTCATTTTGCTGTTTAATTTTTGCTTCTTAAAGGAATCTATATTTTATGTAAATAAAATGCGAGCGGTTGCCTGTCTATTGTCTATCGTCATACACAGAACAACAAAGAACAAAGGACAGTACAGCACAGAGCCTGCTCGGATCATGATGTCTGTCTAAACTAAAACCTTCTGTGCTTCCAGGATCTGTATCCGTCTATTCCCATCCTATTCATCGATTCGTCAAGATGCCTTTTAAACGTCGCTATCATCCGTGCTTCCACCACCTCCTCCCACAGAGAGTTCCAGGCACTCGCCACCCTCTGTGTACAAAAACCTCCCTCACACATCTCCTCTAAACTTTGCCCCTCGCACGTTGCCCCTCAAACCTTAAACCTATGTCACCTGGTAATTGACTTTTCCAACCTGGGAAAAAGCTTCTGACTATCCACTCTGTCCGTGCCACGCATAACCTCGTAAACTTTTATCAGGTCGTCCCTCAACTCCGTTGCTCGAGTGAAAACAAACTGAGTTTATCCAACCTCTCCTCATAGCTAATCCCCTCCAGGCAACATCCTGGTAAACCTCCTCTGTACTCTCTCCAAAGCCTCCACATCCTTTTGGTAATGTGGTGACCAGAATTGTCGGCAATATTCCACGTGTGGCCTAACTAAGGTTCTGTACAGCTGCAGAATGACTTCCCAATTTTTATACTCAATGCCCCGACCAATGATGACAAGCATGCCGTCTCCCCTCTTAGCGACCTTATCCACCTGCATTGCCACTTTCAGTGATATGTTTATTGTAATTTCCCAATCTACCACAAACAACTTGCCCCTCAAACCATGACAGTTTTCTTCTGCGAGAAACACACAGATAAATTAGGCAAAAGAACCCTGTAACCACCATAGCCCATCTTCATGGCAACATGGCTGCTTTGGGAACTAAATATCTTCCAACGTGCAAACACCTTTTCATTCTGTGCTCCTGGTCAAACTTGGAGCCAGGTAATTGCAACTGAGGCTCAGAAATGGTCAGCCCACCGGAGGCAGAGGTGTTAGACCGGCCAGTCCAGCAGAAAGAAACCCTCCAATCATCACCATTCACCAGATGTCAGAATGAACAAAATGCAGTCCTGGATATCAGTGAGAGCAGAAACAATAACAACGGAGCCAACATCTGGAATTTATTGTGAACTTGTTGCAGTCACAACAGGTGGGATGAATCACAAAACCTCTCCCCACATTGAGAGCAGATGAATGGCCTCTCCCCAGAATTAATTCGCTAGTGTCTCCGTAGTTGGGACGGGTCATTGAATGTCTCCTCAGCTCAGAGCAGGTGAATGGCTGCTTCCAGGTGTTAACTTGCTAGTGTTCCCGAAGGGTGTATGGATATCTGAATCCCTTCTCTCACTAAGAGCAGATTAACACTTTCCCCCCAGTGTGAACTCGCTGGTGTGTCTGCAGGTGGGATAACCGAGCGAATCCCTTCTTACACTGAGAGCAGGTGAATGGCCTCTCCCCAGTGTGAATTCGTTGGTGTGTCCGCAGGTTCGATGAAGTAGTGAATCCCGTCTCACACTGAGAGCAGGTGAATGGCTTCTCCCCAGTGTGAATTCGCTGATGTATCCGCAGGTTGGTTAACTGAGTGAATCCCTTCTCACACTGAGAGCAGGTGAACGGCTTCTCCCCAGTGTGAACTCGCTGATGTATCTGCAGGTTCGATGAAGTTGTGAATCCCTTCCCACACTGAGAGCAGGTGAATTGCCTCTCCGCAGTGTGAAGTCGCTGGTGTAGCCGGAGGCTCGGTAAAGTAGTGAATCCCTTCTCACACTGAGAGCAGATGAATGGCCTCTCCCCAATGTGAACTTGCTGGTGTGTCCGCAGGTTCGATGACGTAGTGAATCCCTTCTCACACTGAGAGCAGGTGAACAGCTTCTCCCCAGTGTGAACTCGCTGGTGTGTCCGCAGGTTCGATGAAGTAGTGAATCCCTTCCCACACTGAGAGCAGGTGAATGGCTTCTCCCCAGTGTGAAGTCGCTGATGTATCTGCAGGTTGGAAAACTGAGTGAATCCCTTCTCACACTGAGAGCAGGTGAACGGCTTCTCCCCAGTGTGAATTCGCTGGTGTGTCTGCAGGCTGGATAACACAGTGAATCCCTTCTCACACTGAGAGCAGGTGAATGGCCTCTCCCCAGTGTGAACTCGCTGGTGTCTCTGGAGTTGGGGTAACACAGTGAATCCCTTCTTACACTGAGAACAGGTGAATGGCTTTTCCCCAGTGTGAAGTCGCTGATGTATCTGCAGGCTGGATAATCGAGTGAATCCCTTCCCACACTGAGAGCAGGTGAACGGCCTCTCCCCAGTGTGAACCCGTTGATGTCTCTGCAGATAGGATAACTTAGTGAATCCCTTCTCACACTGAGAGCAGGTGAATGGCCTCTCTCCAGTGTGAAGTCGCCGGTGTGACTGCAGGGCGGATAACTGAGCGAATCCCTCCTCACACTGAGAGCAGGTGAATGGCCTCTCTCCAGTGTGAACCCGCTGGTGTTGCTGCAGATCGGATAAAGTAGTGAATCCCTTCCCACACTGAGAGCAAGTGAACGGCCTCTCCGCAGTGTGAACTCGCTGGTGTCTCTGCAGGGTGCATAACACAGTGAATCCCTTCCCACACACAGAGCAGGTGAATGGCCTCTCCCCAGTGTGAATGCGACGATGAATGTCCAGCTGAGATGGAGCCATAAATCCCTTCCCACAGTCCATACATTTCCACCGTTTCTCCATGTTTTGGGTCTCCTCGTGTCTCCCCAGGTTTGACGATCAGTTGAAGCCTGTAAAAGAAAAAAATGGGAAAATATGTCATTTGAAACATGGAGGTCTGCCAATACCTGGATAAGGTACATGAGAGAATGTAGGGAAAAATCCCATGAAGGGTTAACAGCAGCTGCAAAAGAAGGTTTTGAAATGCAGATAGCCTTTATCAAACAGGCATTAAGAAAACAGCTTGTGACTATTCAAGCTGTAAAACTAATGTATGTCTTTTAAGTCACAGCAGATTGAACTTTTAGTTATATGGAAAAAAACAATATTTTGCACCTTCTTTGAAGTTAATTATTTTAGTAAGCAGCTAAAAAAGAATTGCTAGGATTTTCAGTTGAAATGGGTGACAAATGTTTAGGTGTGAAATTCTGCTGACATCAGGTGAATATGGGAAGCTGGAGACAACGTGTCCACGGGAACACAGGTTAGCCCCAAATCGGAGTCAGAGTTCTGAGCTGGGGGCACTATTTGGTAATAAAGCAACTTTAGAAATTACAGAAACCAGATATAACACCCCTCTGGGATCAAAGTACTTTTGAACATCACAAAGGAAACAATATAATCAGAGTTCGATGAGCTGAAGTCATGTTCAGTATGAATACAGAGTCGTGTTAGAAATAATTCAGATTAAAGGTACCTTGTTCAATCACGAGTAAAATAAAGTTACTTTACGATGTCATATAAACGTAATAACTGCTAGAAGGAGAATATAAACCGTAAAAAAGGGGACAGCCAGCAGAGAGTCAGCTCTCATAGCTCGGTCATGGGAAGGATATAGCATCGCAACCGAGCAGAACAGCAAATCCATCTGAGGAAGACCAAAAGCTAAAGAAGAGAGATTGTCAAGGTGGACCTGAAGGTCTTTTCAACCAACCAGGAGAATCCAGAGCCAAGATCTTTTTACTTTTCTGTAAAGACAGTGATTGCATCTTTTAAAAGAAAAAATGTAATAATAAAATAACTTAAACGTTTTAACCTGAAACATTGGTTATTACAAAGTCTACTTTACTTACTTAGCAACGTGGGACCAGGCTCGATGCTACTAAGTGGTAAGTAGATGAAATTCTTCGATGAAGATATGGGTTATACTGGGGGAATAACTTGAAACACTAGTTTGACCCGAATAGCACCCATCTAAGTCTGCAGAGGAGTCAGGGAGTGAGAATCCCTGTTCACCATTTAGAATGTCTTATTGACATTTTTTGGTATGGGGGAATTCTAAGAATAGTGGTGAGTTTTTTTACTTCAAGCTCGTCCACACACAGAACACGTGTACGGTCTCTCCCCGCTGTGAATGGTGTGATGTTTTTCAGGCTGTGTAACTGGTTAAAGCTCTTTCCACAGTCAGTGCTCTGGAACACTCTCACTCGGGTGTGTGTGTCTCGGTGCTTTTCCAGTCACACTGATGTTTAAAATCTTTTGAAGCTGACAGAACAGACAAACCTTTCTCCTTCTAGATTCAAACTTCGGTGATATTCAGTTCCAAGGAATTGAGAGACTCAGTTAGATTGAGACGTGACGTTTGAAATTTCTGTCTGTAATTCCTCCTCTTCTAATATCCTGTAAAAACAATTTACAAAAGACATCACTGTCAGTGCAGGATAGAAATTCAGAACAGACAATTCTAGTTTCTGGAGAACATTCTTTCCTCTCATTCCCCAAAAGGTGTAAATCTCAATCCCACACACTCTCCCTCCATTCTCACTCTGCTGTATCTAATATTCACCCTCCCAATTCTCCTGAAGGTGCTGATTCAGGCTGATTGACAGATCCATGCTCACTGCTTCCTGTCCTGGACACAGAGACCATTACAAATAGGAGCTGCAATTGGCCAATCGGCCCATCGAGCCTGCTCATCTATTCTGTGGGATCATTGACCGATCTATGTCAGCGACATTCTCCGTGTTATTGACCAGAGGATGAGTGTGGTGACTCAATATCTGTGAGCTCATGAGGCCGAGCTGTAAAACACCATGAAGAGGCTCGATGATCCGGAGAGAATTCTGAATATTGAGCAAGATGCCTCCTCGGGGGAGGTAAGATTTAAATCCTTGGAAAACCGACTGAGCGGCGTGGGGGGGGGGGGGGGGGGGTGTCCTGGAGCACTTGGAGAACCAAGGATCAGAGAAAGAACATCCGAGTCGTCGGCCTGCCAGAAGGTGTGGAGGGTAAGGCTCCCGTTAGGTGCTTCGAGGATCGGCTGCCACATTTTCTCAAGATGGATATGAAGTCTGGGTGTTTCCAATTAGAAAGGGCATCGGATCCTGTCTTTGAGGCCGAGGGATAGTTTTCATCCCAGGCCTGTAATCATTCACTTCCACAACTTGAAAGATCACCAGAGGGTCCTGGAGACGGGTAAGGTGAGGTGGGACCTGGCTCCATGAGGGAGTGAGGATTTCCTTCTTCCAGGACTTTTCGGCAGCCACACAAACGAAGCATCGAGGCTTCGATGAAATTTGAAGGGAAATCAAGGTTGCGGGAGTGAATTATGTCGCTTTATCCTGCGACCCTGAAAATTGTATCCGACAACTCCGTCAAGTCTTTCAATAATCCGACTACTGCCTTGGCCATTGTTGAATCCACGATGGGCAAGGATTTGGAGGGATGGTTTGCAGCTCAGACTAACTCAGGCTCTAATCCGGACTCTTTCCCTATCATGGTGTTGTTGTCTGAATTTGTTATCTTTTATCCCGTTGAAGAGAGTTGTTATTCTGAGAGCGCCGATTGAATGTCTTCTTCTCCTTGAGCGTTACAGGGACTCGTATTATCTTATCTCAGTTATGGTATATGTGCCGTGTGCTTATTATCCGTCATCTTTCTTCTATTATCAGAGCGTTAATCATGGCAGAACCGAGTGGTGCCATTGCCGAGGGGTGGGTGGTGGTGGATGCAGGTCTTCACGGGTGGGTCTAAAATGTGGGAGGGACATTTGATCCCCATTCCCTTGTTGGCCCTTCTTTTCTTCTCATTTTGGAGAAGGTATCCTGAGGGTAACGACAGTCTGGCCGTGGGGTTAATCCTCCGGGTCCTCAGTCATATTGAGGAATGTCCCCATGGATCTATTGTGGTTGTGATTCTTCTGTATTTTGTTATTATGGGAGGGTTTATGTGTTGTTGACTTTATCCTACTCTGGTACAGACGGGGCTATTATCTGTGAAAGGAGCAGTTTGGGGAAACTTTGGTGCCTCTGGTGTAAAGTGAGTTGGAGGAGGGGGGTAATGGCGCACGCCCGATTGTGGTGTGAAAATCTGTTCCTGTTCTCTCTGTCGCCTCACTAATGGCGGCAGTTAATCTGCAGATTTTCTCAGGGAATGTACGGGGCATCCATCACCCTATCAGAAGGAAAAAGATCCTCTCCCTTTCTTAAGGAGAAATTTGACATGGCTTTATTACAGGAAGGGGGGGGGGGGGGGGGGGTTTCCACCACCTTTTCATCAAGTAGCAGGGGTGTGGAAATCCTTATTAATAAAAATATCACTTTTCAGGTTGAAATCTGCACCAAGGACAAAGGAGGTGGATATGTGATCATTAGAGGTTCGGTGTATGGAGATGTTGTTTCTATAATGAATGTTTATGGACCCCCGAATTACTCCCCGGAGATCATTACAAAGGTTTTTGTGGATTTAGTAGACTTCAACGGCCACTTAAATTCTCTGGTAGATAAGCCCCTGGTTACCAGGAACCAAACCCCCCCCTCATGCTGCAAGGTAGGGCGTTGGCCCCGGCTTGTAAGGAGTTGGGTTATGTGGAGAGCTTTGCATCAAAGGGTATAGATTTTACCGTATTTCCAGCCCCACATCAAAGTCATAATAGAATCAACGACTTTTTTCTGCTGAGGACGATCCCATACTTGGTGTCCACAGAAAACATCGTAATTGTGAACAATCTCCTCATTTCTCTGGAGATCCTACTCGAGGGCTCACCCCCAGGTTAAGAGTGGTGATTTGATGCTTCCCTGATAAGAGTTACGTCATTTCCGACACATTTTGAGGAAGAATTTGAATTATTCAGTTTCTTTAACTTGGCTCCTGGTATTTCTCCCTCCATTTCCCCCTGCAGACATCTATAGCTCCTGCCAGTGTGTGTGTGTGTGTGTGTGTGTGTATGCGTGTGTGTTTGGGGGGGGGGGGGGGCTGATCATTTCTTACGCTGCTAATAAAAGGTACAGGATGCTGGAGCACCAAAGACGTCTGGAGGTTTGTCTGGCAAAGGCCGAGGAGAATTATAAGAAGGCCCCGAGGACCCGATCGCTGAGGGAGGTTAACACGGCAGGAGTGGCTTTGGACCCCCTATTGACTCAGCAGGTCGGGAAAAGATTGTAGAAGTTTGGGAATAAACCGAGCAAATCCCTGCCATATAGCAGTGGTTAGCACAGTTGCTTCATAGCATCAGGGATCCGCATTCCATTCCTGGCTTGGGTCTCTGGTCTATGCAAAGTCTGCACGTTCTCCCCGTGTCTGCGTGGGTTTCCTCCAGGTGCTCCAGATTCCTCCCACAAGTCCCGAAAGACATGCTGTTAGGTAGTTTGGACATTCTGAATTCTCCCTCATGGTACCCGAACAGGCGCCAGAGTGTGGCGATAGTGGATTTTCACAGTAACTTCATTGCAGTGTTAATGTCAGCCTAATTGCGACACTAATAAAGATTATTATTATAGCGGATTTGAGGATTTGTTGTCAGATCCATTGGTGGATATGTATTGTCACTCTTTTGACTCGGGGATGCTGCCAGCAACTCTCTGTGACGCTTATATATCTTTGATTCTGAAGACGGGCAAGGACACGGAGGAGTGGACCTCTTATTGGTCAATCCCTCTTTTGAATCTTCACTTCAAACTGCTATCTAAAGTTTTGGTGAGAAGGCTCGAGGACATCCTTCCGACAATTGTGCGGGAGGACCAGACTGGCTTTATCGGGGAAGATTTTCCAGTCACAACTTTGAAAGGTTGCTGAATGTGATTCAAGTTTTTCAGAAATATGCACTGGATGGACTGGTGATCTCTTGGATTGGATTTGTTGATTGTCACGTGTACCGAGGTACAGTGAAGAGTATTTTTCTGCAAGCAGCTCAACGGATCATTAAGTCAGGGGTGGATTAACCATTAAGCAAAATAAGCACGTGCTTAGGGCATCAAGGGAAGGGGGCACCACAGAAATTTTCCATAGCCGAATTTACCATGGTCCATGGGCCATATGGTGCAGTACTGCAAATGGTGCAGCTGAACCAGGATCCGCAAAAAGGGGCCCCCACATTAAATGAAAAAATTACATACAGATATATACAATAATAAGAGCACTCAGAGAGTGCAGACCTTCTCCAAGGGTTATGAAATCGAAGGGAAAAAAAATCCCCCCCCCCCCCCCACATAAATGAAAGCAGGGGAAACTTTGTATGCAGTCTGTGAAATTTGTATACAATCTGTACAACGTCAGTGGAAAAAAAACAAACACACACATACTCCGACAAAAACATAACCTCCTTGGTGGAAGTAAAAATAAAGATAATAGTAATGATAGAGGTTAATGATATACATTAATCTTGGGAATACAACAAAATTAGAATCTGGTAACTGCCCCACGGTCCACGGAGGCTCCCGTGATCGTTCTTGTCTTTTATTTCCTTTTATTTCCTTTTCTTTTCATGTACTTGTCTTTTATTTCCTTTTCTTTTCATGTACTTAATCATTAAGTACATGAAAAGAAAAGGAAATAAAAGAAAATACATAATACGGCAACACAAGGTACACAATGTAACTACATAAACACCGGCAACAGGTGAAGCCTACAGAAGTGTAGTGTTAATAAGGTCAGTCCAGAAGAGGGTTGTTTAGGAGTCTGGTAAAAGCGGTGTACTGAAAGCATTTGCTCAAATTGAGTGGATTTATCTGGTGTAAACACTGAGAGGCTTCGGGTTGGGTGAGGATTATATCAAGTTGATTCAATTATTATATTAAAGGTAAAGTCACCATAGTCCCAGATGACCAGATGCTGCTTTCCCCTTTGAGGCGAGGGACAGGTTTGAGAAGGTGGGGCCTTCATGAATAATTTCAGCCGTTAGGGGAATTACACCAACGCTGCTGGCCTCGCTCTGCTTCTCTAACCAGCTGAGGGAAACCAGCCCTCTGTTATATTACAGGCTGGGCAGCAGCCGGGCTCATGGATAGTTTATATTTGTCGTATTTGAGCTTCAGAGAGTCTCGACAAATAAATGTGTCAAACTGAGGGAGCAAAGGATGAGAGAGAGAGAGACCTGGGCCAAGCTTTGCAGAGTCTGCACCCTCCCTGGATTCACTTCCTTTCCCTTCAGTTGCTGCAAGTGACCAATTGAAGGTGAGAATGAGAAAAGAAATGGAAAGGGGGAGAAAAGAAAGTGTTTTACTCACAGATGTTGGAGAAAGGAAGAAGCTTCCGTCTCACTGAAGCTCAATCGTCACTCACACAAACCCCGCGCTCTGATTGGCTGGAGGACCAGAGACCTTCCGGTCCTCCAAAACTTCAATTGGTCAACACCTCAGCAGGAAAGATAGTGGGCGGGCTCTCGTTCACACATGCGCAGTCCCGGGGGAGCCCCGCGGAGATCACCGAGCGGTTCCTCGCTCTGGCCGGAGCCGTCAGATTTCCAGCAGGTACACGTGCAGGCAGAGGGCGAACAAAGGGTCGGGTCGGGCCTCCCGAGTCTGCGCCTGCGCCTGCGCACTGCAACCCGGAGACGACACCCGGAACACGTGATTCCTATTGGTTGATTGAGGCAGGGCGCCATTGTGATGTCACAAAGCGGAAGTTGGATGAAATCTCCCCCTGTCTCCAACATCTGTGAGTAAAACACTGTCTTTTCTCCCGATTTCCATTTCTTTTCTCATTCTCACCTTCAATTGGTCACTTGCAGCAACTGAAGGGAAAGGAAGTGAATCCAGGGAGGGTGCAGACTCTGCAAAGCTTGACCCAGGTCTCTCTCTCTCTCTTAAAGACGTTGACATCCTTTGCTCCCTCAGCTTGACACATTTATTTGTCTGGCTTAAATGATGGCCTCTTTCCCAATGTTCACAATTAAAGGGCTGGTTTGCCCAAGAGATGGCTGACATTTAAGGGGACTACAAATAATATCGTCCCGCAATATGCCTGGTGTTATAAATTGCAGATTTTTTGATTATTGATAGTTGTGTAATCAAGTATATTTATTATTATTTCCAGTTGTGCAATATAGTTCTGTCACTATGTTATACATTTCAAGTCATCAGTTCCCTCAGAGGGTTGTTAGTCTCTGGATTTCTCTTACACAGGGACCAGTGGAGTCAGGGAGTCACTGAATATATTCACGGATGAGTTGGACAGATTTTTATTTTGTTATGGTTTTTTAACCATTTTTTAAATAATGAATGGAACAGAGTAACAGGAAAATTGGTGGGAAATGGGCACAGAAGAGAACAAGAGATATTGCCGCATAAATACAAGGAACACATTGCAGAATTAATTTGTACCAGGATATTTTAGGGCTCAGAGACACTATGTGAAATGCTAGATCAATTGAACAACCAGCTAACAGGTTAACACAGTGAGTGGGGAAAGAGGGTAAGATTATACAAAAACAGATTATACAATGCACACCCCAAAATATTACAAAATAGACTAACAGCATAATCGAATTAAAATGAAGAACACAACATAGATGACATAGAATTCCGATAGTGCAGAAGGCCATTCACCCCTCAGGTGTGCACTGAGCCTCAGAAAAAGCCCTTCACTGAGACCCATTCCCCACCCTATCCCCGTAACCTCATGCATCGATCATGGCCAACCCGCCTAACCTACATATCTTTGGATATTAGGGGCAATTTAGCATGACCAATCCACTTTAGCTACACATCTTTGGACTGTGGGAGAAATTCGGATCACCCGGAGGAAACATGGAGAATGTGCAAACGCCACACAGACAGCCGCTCAAGGAATCAAACCTGGGTCCCTGGCAGCAGTGCTAAATACTGTACCCCACTCCCAGCCTAAGTTGAATTTAATTTACTGATGGAAAGCCCAGGAGGAGTGAGTCTGCCGGACAAAGTCAAAAATGGCCCACAGAGATGGGATGGACTCCCGCTTTCCCTGGCGGGAGGGTGCAGATGATCAAGGTGAATGTACTGCCCAGGATCCTCTTTCTATTTGGATCCTGACCGATCTACATCCGTAAGGCCTTTTTCCATTCAATAGATAAGATGATTATGGCGTGTGTGTGTCAGCGTCATGGGGAATGCATACAACAATCAAACCCACGCTCTCACCCCCTTGCCAGAGTCATAATTACATTCAGTCACCTCCTGATGTTACTGGAGAGCCAACTCCCCTTCACAAAACCCGTTTGATCCTCAGAAACCATCACCGGCGCACACCCCTCCTACCTACACGGCAACACTTTCACCGGGGCCTTCATGTCCGTGTTTAACAGCGAAATGGGCCTGTAGGACCCACACTCTGGTGGATACTTCTTTTCTGAGATCAATGTCTGCACCAACGTAGCCGACAGATCTCCCTCTTCCACCCCCTCACTAAACACACACAACAACTGGGGAGGGGCAACTCCGTCATAAACTGCTTAGAAAATTCCACCGGAAAGCCATCGCCTACCCTGCCTTCATCCTACCAATACACTCCATTACCTCCCTTAACCCCAATGGCTGCTCCAGTGCCGGCCTCTACCCCTCCTCCAACTTCAGGAAATCCATCCCATCCAGGAACTGCCCACACCCGCCACCTCCCCCACCGACTCGGCCCTATACAGCCCCTGGTAGAAGGCCTTCAACACCTCATTTATCCTTTTGGGTCCAATACCACCTCCCCCTTCGCCGCCTTCACCTGCAGAATTTCCCTTGATGCTGCCTGATACTGCAGCTGGTGGACCAGCCTATGCCTTGCCTTCTCCCCATGCTCACACTGCAGCCCCCTCACCCTCTGCAGCTGCCCACCGCCCTACCCATCGTCAGTTGGTCAAACTGCCCCTGCAACGTCTTCCTTTCTGCCAACAATTCCTTTGTGGGGTCCACCTCCACTACCTCATCCAGTAACCACCGGTGCTCCTCTCTTCTCAGCCTCTCCCTGTCGGCTTTAAATGAAGTGATTTCTCCCCGGATACCGGCCTCCCACAACATGGCATCCGACACCTCCCTGTTTAGGCTGAGCTCAGCTTAGTTCTTAATCGCTCCTCTCGCCTTCCCACAGAATTTCTTATCAGCCAAAAGCCGAGAATTCATCCTCCACCCCGGTCTCTGCACCTGTCCCGATCAAAGCCTCACACCTAACCAGTGCGGTGATGGTCTGAGATCATGATTCCAGTCCGACCATCGCCATCAGCACCGACCGGATCACTACAAAAAAATCAATCCTGGAATACACCCTATACACATGCGAGAAGAAGGAATATTCCCTCTCTCCCGGGTTCACGAACGTCCACTGATACACCATCCCCATCCTTTCCAGAACCTTCAGAGCTCTTTCATCATTCTCGACCTTCCCATCGACTTAGGGCCCGACCTCCATGACACAATTAAAATCCACTCCCATGATCAGCTGCTGAGAATCCAGGTCCGGAATCGCTCCCAGTAACTTCTTTACAAAACCAATATCATCCCAAATGGGCGCATACACATTTACCAACACCACCGCCGTCCCCTCTCACGCCCCACTCACCGTCACAAACCTCCCCCCAGGTCCAACACCTTTCTAATTGGAAACACCCAGGATTCACATCCAGCTTGAGAAAACATGGCAGCCGGTCCTCGAAGAACCTAATGGGAGCCTCACCCTCCACACCTTCTGGCAGGCCGACAACTCGGATGTTCTTTCTCTGACCCCGGTTCTCCAAATCCTCCAGGACCTCCGTCACGTCACTCGGCCGGTTTCCAAGAATTGAATTCTTGCCTCCGCCGAGGAGGCATCTTGCTCAACGTTCAGGATTCTTTCCTCCGGATCATTGAGCCTCTTCATGGTGTTTTACAGCTCGGCCTCATGAGCTCACAGATATTGAGTCAGCTCACTCAGCCTCAGGTCAATAACACAGAGAATGTCGGCAGTCATCATTTTCACCGCCTCCGAGAGAGCCCCGGAGAGCGGGGAGTCGAGAGACTTCCTGAGGGTCAGGCCGCCATGTTGAAAAGGTGGCTCCATTTCCACTGAATCCGCCTGCACTCTTAGCGATGGATGTTTTGACGTTTTTCAGCATAATCCCACCAAACCCAATCCCGAAGCCTTCCAGGGACACGACAACAAATATTAATTGAAGGATGAGGTAGATGAGTGCCGGACAATCAGGATAAATGACGGATTCTATGCGAATGGCACCAGAACCTGCGGAAAAGCAGCTACTCCCCCACCCACCTTGCGTGGATCCCCCCAGACAGATTTCTGATTGATGAGGGAGTCGAGGGTTCTGGGGAACAGGCAGGAAAATGGAGATGAGGGAGGGATTTCTTCACACGAGGATGTGGAGGCTTTGGAATTCTTAGAATGTTAGAATTCCTACAGTGCAGAAGGAGGCCATTCGGCCCATCGAGCCTGCATGGATCCATATCCCACCCTATCCCTGCAGCCCCACATTCTAACCTGCACATCCCTGGACACTAGAGGGCAATTTAGCACAGCCAATCCACTTACCCCGTACATCTGGGAGAACCCAGAGCACCCGGAGGAAACCCATGCAGACACGGGGAGAACGTACAAACTCCACACAGACATTGACCCAAGGCTGGAATTAAACCCAGGACCCTGGCATTGCGAGGCCGCAGTACTAACCACTGTGCTACCGTGCTTCCCCAATTCTCTACCCCAGAGGATTGTGGGGCCTCGGTCATCAAATATTTTCAAGACAGAGATTGACAGGTTTCTAGATATTGAAGATATCGGGGGATAGTGTGGGAAAATGGTGCTGAGGTAAATCGGACAATGATCTCAATGAATGGTTGAGCAGGCTCGATGGGCCAAATGGCCGACTGCAACTCCGATTTGTTATAGTCTCTGTTCCCAGGAGTGAGAATGGAGGGAGAGTGTGTGGGATGGAGATTCACAGCTTTTGGGGAATGAGAGAGGAAAGAATGTTCCAGAGAAACTAGAATTGGCTGTTTATGAATTTCGATCCTGTACTGACAGTGATGATTCCTTTTCAGGAGATTAGAAGAGGAGGAATTACAGACAGAAATCGCAAATGTCACATCTGGGATCTGTCAGAGTCACTCGATTCCTTGGGACCTGAATATCATCGGCCTTTGAATCTAGAAGGAGAAATGTTTGCCGGATCTGTCAGCATCAAAACATTTTAACCATCAGTGTGACTGGAAAAGCACCGAGACACACACACCCGAGTGAGAGTGTTCCAGAGCACTGACTGTGGAAAGAGCTTTAACCAGTTACACAGCCTGAAAAAACATCACACCATTCACAGCGGGGAGGGACCGTACACGTGTTCTGTGTGTGGACAAAGCCTCAACTGATTGTCCAACCTGGAGAGACACGAGGAGACCCAAAATTTGGAGAAACCATGGAAATGTGGGAAGAGATACAGTTTCCCATCAAGGCTCGAAGCTCATCGACACATCACACTGGGGAGAGGCCGTTCACCTGCTCTCAGTGTGGGAAGGGATTCGTTCAGTTATCCAACCTGAAGTCACATCAGCAAATTCACACTGGGGAGAAGCCATCCACCTGCCCTCAGTGTGGGAAGGGATTCACTCAGTTATCCAGCCTACGGAAACACCAGCGCATTCACACTGGGGAGAAGCCATTCACCTGCTCTCAGTGTGGGAAGGAATTCGGAGATTCGTCCAACCTGCGGACACACCAGCGAGTTCACTTGGGGGAGAAGCCGTTCACCTGCACTGAGTGTGGGAAGGGATTCTGTGTTTCATCACAGCTGCTGAGACACCAGCGAGTTCACACTGGGGAAAGGCCGTTCACCTGCTCTCAGTGTGGGAAGGGATTCACTCGGTCATCCTATCTGTTGAAACACCAGGGAGTTCACAAGTGATGAGAGTGGTTGGATTCTGCTGTTATTGCTGCTGTTAATCACATCCAGGACTGAACCATCTTCATTCTAACAGTGAGTGAAGTTGGAGGGTTTCTTTCTGCTGGACTGGCCCGTTTCACTGGGTTTGCTTCCAGTGGGCTGATGCTCTGTGAGCCTGGGAGAGAACATATCCACTGAAATGATCCACAGAAGCTGAAGAAGGACATTTAATTTATTACTGGATAGTAAAGAGCATTTATCCCCCCACTACAGACAGATATAACATAAATACAGAAAGAACTGGAAAAACGCAGCAGGTCTGGCAGCATCTGTGGAGAGAGAAACAGAGTTAATGTTTCACGTCTAATGTAACTCTACTTCTGAACTAAAGAGAGGGAGAAATGTGATGGGTTTAATGCTGGTGAGAAAGGGGGACGGTCAGACAGAACAAAAGGGAAAGTCAGTGACTTTTCTAGTCAGCAATAACCATGAGAGTAATGGAAGGCGATAGAGGTAAAAGGATTAAATAAGAACTCATTAAGAATAATTAACTATAATCATATTAAGGATATTAGGGGCTGGTTTAGCACAGGGCTAAATCGCTGGCTTTGAAAGCAGACCAAGGCAGGCCAGCAGCACGGTTCAATTCCTGTACCAGCATCCCTGAACAGGTGCCGGAATGTGGCGAATAGGGGCTTTTCACAGTAACTTCATTTGAAGCCTATTTGTGACAATAAGTGATTTTCATTCATATCATTTCAGCATTACTTGAGTGTAACAATAGCTGGGAATCCACTAAGGGTTAATCCAGATCATACACTTTAATTTCTTAAGTTTCACATCTGCAAGGTCAGTGACGTCAACTAGCTAAAAGGCCCCATTGTATCGTAAGAACTGGTGTTGCTATCCTAAGAACGATTAGTCCAATTTCTATGGTAACAGCCAGTCTAGGGTGATAATGTCTCAATGAAAACTGTGTTTTTCAATTAATGTTAGATGCAGGTGTGGATATTTTGCAAAATTGGCAAGCGATGGAATCGGAAATTTGCATTGATACATTTAAATGCAAATATCTCTTAAATTGAGGGACAGACATTTTGGCTGAATTGAGGAAATTATAAATTAGTTAAAGCCAATCAGAAGTAAAAAGAAGGCGAGACATTAAGATAATAATCTCCTTAAAAATCACTTACCGAGATGGAAAAACTCATCCTGGGATCACCCCATCTATATTTCTGAAACCTATTTCCTTTGCTGCTTGCTTCTGCTAATCACCATCTTTCTTTTGTTTAAATTACTTAGTTATTTTATCCTGTGTATTATGATTTGAAGAATTACCATGATCTGCAATTGAATGAAAACTCACTACTGTATTCGCTAAAGATAATCAATCTGACTAGCTTGCTACAGGGCTAGTTGGAAACTTTCTAAATTTTGTATTGAAAATAAGTTTACCAGTGGCACAGCTGACAAATAAAGTACAAGGGGACTTTGCCAAAAAGCACAGACTTGATCTCTGTTATTTGAGAACTGAGAAGGAATAACTGATATCCAGGGTTCCATTTGTCAGGGATTGGTTAGAGGGAGGGTGAGATTAAATGTGAAAAAATGTCCTGGAACAAAAGGCAAAGGGAGAGGTAATGGTTGTGGTAAAGAAACAAAGCATTGGTCCAGAGTAAGTGTTAATGGCAGAATAAAGGACAGCTCTGTCTGGAAGCAAAAAACATGAAGACAAGATGCAGACAGGCACTCGGCAAAAAACCAAATCAAAATGGAGGAGAGAGTTCAGGGTGTGAAGTTGTTGATCTCAATGTTGAGCCCAGAAGGCTGTAAAGTGCCTCATGGGAAGATGAGGGGCTGTTGGTCCAGCTTGTGTTGGGCTTCTCCGGAACATTGCAGCAGGCCGAGGACAGGAATGTGAGGCTGGGGGACTCAGTGACGTATTTAGGAGAGGGGGACACACGGGTTCTAAATATAGGTTTGAGGCACAGCGGCCGCTGACGGGAACTTCCAAACCCACCAACCTGACTGGGGAAGATACAAACCCACCGGAAATACCCAGGAAGGAATAAAACAAGAAAGGTGCGATTACTCTTCAGATTCCGAGGTGTCGCAGGGTTCGGTAAGTAACAAGGTGGTGAGGGCGGCTCTCCCTCTCCCCTGCCGACTATGTTGCTGATGGCGACGATATTGGCCGTATTGTGGTGGCCGGATTAGAGAAACATCATCAAACCTTGGCGGTGGGATTGAAGAAATCGGTCGAGGAGGCCCCGGCTCATATCTCTGCAAAATGGGAAAATCTGAGTAAAATCCTGGAAACACGGGGTGCCACAGAGAAAAGCTGGGAACAGCCTCTCCGACTATACTGATCGGATCGTAACAGCCTCTCCGACCATACTGATCAGATCGTAACAGCCTCTCCGACTATACTGATCGGATCATAACAGCCTCTCCGACCATACTGATCGGATCGTAACAGCCTCTCTGACCATACTGATCGGATCGTAACAGCCTCTCCGACCATACTGATCGGATCGTAACAGCCTCTCCGACCATACTGATCGGATCATAACAGCCTCTCCGACCATACTGATCGGATCGTAACAGCCTCTCTGACCATACTGATCGGATCGTAACAGCCTCTCCGACCATACTGATCGGATCATAACAGCCTCTCCGACCATACTGATCGGATCGTAACAGCCTCTCTGACCATACTGATCGGATCGTAACAGCCTCTCCGACCATACTGATCGGATCGTAACAGCCTCTCTGACCATACTGATCGGATCGTAACAGCCTCTCCGACCATACTGATCGGATCGTAACAGCCTCTCCGACTGTACTGATCGGATCGTAACAGCCTCTCCGACCATACTGATCGGATCGTAACAGCCTCTCCGACCATACTGATCGGATCGTAACAGCCTCTCCGACCGTACTGATCGGATCGTAACAGCCTCTCCGACCATACTGATCGGATCGTAACAGCCTCTCCGACCATACTGATCGGATCGTAACAGCCTCTCCGACCATACTGATCGGATCGTAACAGCCTCTCCGACCATACTGATCGCATCGTAACAGCCTCTCCGACCACACTGATCGGATCGTAACAGCCTCTCCGACCACACTGATCGGATCGTAACAGCCTCTCCGACCACACTGATCGGATCGTAACAGCCTCTCCGACCATACTGATCGGATCGTAACAGCCTCTCCGACCGTACTGATCGCATCGTAACAGCCTCTCCGACCGTACTGATCGCATCGTAACAGCCTCTCCGACCGTACTGATCGGATCATAACAGCCTCTCCGACCATACTGATCGGATCGTAACAGCCTCTCCAACCACACTGATCGGATCATAACAGCCTCTCCGACCATACTGATCGGATCGTAACAGCCTCTCCGACCACACTGATCACATCGTAACAGCCTCTCCGATCGTACTGATCGGATCGTAACAGCCTCTCCGACCATACTGATCGGACCGTAACAGCCTCTCCGACCATACTGATCGGATCGTAACAGCCTCTCCGACCATACTGATCGGACCGTAACAGCCTCTGCGACCGTACTGATCGGATCGTAACAGCCTCTCCGACCATACTGATCGCATCGTAACAGCCTCTCCGACCATACTGATCGGATCATAACAGCCTCTCCGACCGTACTGATCGGATCGTAACAGCCTCTCCGACCACACAGATCGGATCGTAACAGCCTCTCCGACCACACTGATCGGATCATAACAGCCTCTCCGACCATACTGATCGCATCGTAACAGCCTCTCCGACCATACTGATCGGATCATAACAGCCTCTCCGACCACACTGATCGGATCGTAACAGCCTCTCCGACCACACAGATCGGATCGTAACAGCCTCTCCGACCACACTGATCGGATCATAACAGCCTCTCCGACCACACTGATCGGATCGTAACAGCCTCTCCGACCGTACTGATTGGATCACATCAATAGAAACCAGGCTGACGTACAAAAGTCTAACAGGATTAGACAGGGTAGATTCAGAAAGAATGTTCTCGATGGTGGGGGAGTCCAGAACTGGAGGTCATAATTTGAGGATAAGGGATGGTAAACCTTTTAGGACTGAGGCGAGGGGAAATTTCTTCACCCAGAGACTGGTGAATCTTTGCAATTCACTATCACAGAAAATAGTTGAGGCCAAAACGTTGTGTAATTTCAAGAAGTAATTAGATACAGTTCTTGGGGCTGAAGGGATCAATGGATATGGAGGGAAGGCTCAGGGTATTCACAGAATTATAGAATTTACAGTGCGGAAGGAGGCTATTCGGCCCATCGAGTCTGCACTGGCCCTTGGTAAGAGCACCCCACTTAAGCCCACACCTCCAACCTATCCCTGTAACCCCACCCTCTATCTTCTCTTGCAGACCCACTATTCTGACATTCTTCCACCTGGACCGGTTTTCCTGGTCCTCCACTTTCCCTCTTAGGCTCCCTTGGGCCGTCACCAACCTCCTCACCTCCGTTTCCAGAGCTTCGACCCTGTCGTTCTGGTCCGAGGCAGCTTTCTCCAACTCCAGGATTGTTTTCTCCTGTGCCTCCACCTTCCTTCCCAGGCCTTTGATGGTTCGCTGCATTGGGTTTGTCGCCTCCGACATCACCTTCATCATCGTGTGGAGCTCCATCCTGATCACCTCCTTCATGGCATTTAGCTCTCTTTCCAGCACCATTCTCCATTAGTCCCCCTGCATGTGTGTGGGTGGGGGTGGGGGGGGGGGGGGGGTCGCTGCGTCCTGCTCCGCTGTTCGGTTCGCCGGCTTTTCCCCCTCCTGGTTCGCCTGAACCTCCGCCTCGCCTCGTGTGGCCTCCTGTCTGTGCACCCGCAGTTCCTGCCCCTTTCCTTTGCTGCTGCTCCTAATATCTCGCCATCCCCTCTGTTTGTTGCTCCCAGGCATGTTCCTTCCTTGCGTCTTTCACCCTTGGATGGATTTTGGTGGGCTTTTTAAGCCAGAATTCCCGATAAATTGCCTCTGTGGGGTTTGTTTGGGTGGAGAGCCACCTGATGTGTGTCCGCTGAGCAGATCGCCACCACCAGAAGTCTTGCCCCTATTTAACTTGATAATCAGCCATGATCATAATGAATGGTGGAGCAGCTCGAAGGGCTGAATGGCCTCCTCCTGCTTCTATTTTCTATGTATGTTTTATGTATTCAGCCCACCCAAAGTATGTCTCCCATCAAGGCGCCAATCTGGAAAAATCCTCCCACACAGGACATCAACGCAAATTCCACCTGGGCAAATGAATGGGAATCATTGGACTTGACAAACAAGGACCTGGTCTCAAACCCAACCCAACAGCTGCCTGCTTTCAACCTTCCCAGGAAAGAGTGGTCCACACTTAACAGGTTCAGGACCGGCCAGGGCCCCTGCCTGACCAACCTCCACAGATGGGGCATTAGTACCAGCTCACCTCACAGAAGAATGTCCAATCCGCAGACACAGCGGAGGCCTATCCGCACTCAACACAGCAGGACCAGAAGAAACTGCTCGGCTGGGGGACTTTGCATTCGCTAAATAAAATACTGGACCAAAGCTCCTTGTGATGAAGACAATTCCTTCAGACTGATCAGCATCACCTTCAGCCTCAGAATTCTCTCTGCCATGTGTCACTTTGATGACCCTGGTTTTCCACTTTGGGCAGTTCATCACAATGATATTTTCAGTCGGACCTGAAACTGCTGTTAATTGTTCCCCAGTCATTCCTGGGGTTCATTCACCTATTAGTGCTGTTCCAATTCTGACTATTGATTGATATCTAGATCTGCTAAAGATACTTTCACCCTAATTCACAATCTGTCCAAGTCCAAATATGCATCATAGATATCCAATAGATCATCTTTCTTGTAAACCTCATCAACGAAACCCTAATGGAAAATCCAAACTTTAATCAGGATCCAACTGACCGGCGACCAGCTCCCAGAATACTTTGCTTCTGATTTTCCCTTTGTTAGGAAGTGAGAATACCGAGGCCGGACCTTGTTTCCTCCTTGGTGGGGACGTAACCCTTGTCCACATCTCCACTTCATTCTTCCACTGGTCGTATGGCTCAGACTCCGAGAACATCGGCGAGTAATCAGACCCTGACAATTTCCACTCGCTTCAGTTATTTCCCACAAAAACTACTGGGATTGTAAGATTCTGTCTGAAATGTTATTTTCCAACCTTCACCATATGATAAGGGTTGTGTATTACCATAATATAATCCTGAGAGTCTTTTGGTGAAGGAAGAAACTGGAACCAATCTGTACTTGGTATAGATTTATTCACAGAGTGAAACATTACAGGTAGATACCTCCTGACCCCACTCCACTCCATGTCAGAAAGGAGGGGAATTAATTTAAACAGCCCTGATTTCTCCTCTCACTACTGGTCTGTAAACAGAATGGAGGTTTTGATTCCTGATCTCCCCCTTTATAAGTGGTGGTGTATTTTCCTTCACCTTTCAGTTTGGTGTGAGCTCGAACTTCCATTAAGAATCCAGCCTCCGGCGTTGCCCTGGTGACGGGCCGGTGGGCGGGACTAGGCCTCCTCCCGCACCGCCCGCTCCGGACTCTGAGCCGCACCGACTGTCCGGTGAGCCGGGCCGCCTGCAGCTGCCGCACGGAGCCCTGGACACCCCGGTGTTTATGCCGGTGGGAACCCAGGGAACCCTGAAGGGAATCGCCGTCCCGCAGCTGGAGGCGCTGGGCTGCCAAATCTGCCTGGGCAACACCTACCACCTGGGCATGAGGCTGGATGATGTTGTCAGCAGTACAGTGACTGGGCCGAGGGTGGAGGAAGCCATGTTCAGGTCTGTTCGCTGGTTGGATCGCTGCATTGCAGCAAACATGAATCCCGGGCAGCAGAGTCTATTTGCCATTATCCAGGGGGGTCTGGATGCTGAACTGCGGAAGAAATGTCTGACAGATGATTAAACGTGACGTCTCTGGTTTTGCCATCGGAGGATTGAGTGGCGGGGAGGAGAAGGATCATTTCTGGAGAATGGTGAAGCTGAGCACAGAGTACCTCCCACCCGAGAAACCACGTTACCTAATGGGAGTCGGGTATGCGACAGATCTGGTGGTGTGTGTGGCTCTGGGCTGTGACATGTTTGACTGTGTATTTCCCACACGCACAGCGCAGTTTGGATCTGCACTCGTTCCCTGGGGATCTTTGCAGTTGAAGCACAGGCAATATGCCAAGGATTTCGGGCCCATCGATGAGGATTGTGAATGCCCGACTTGTAAGAGGTACACTCGAGCATATCTCCACGCTCTGTTCAGGAGTGACACTGCCGCCCTCCATCACATCACCATCCACAACATTGCCTACCAGCTGAACCTGATGCGCTTTATTCGTGAGAGTATTCAGCAGGAGAAATTCCCCAGCGTTCGTTCAGCAGTTCATGAAGCGGATGTATGGGAGTGTAGAACAGTACCCACGCTGGGCAGTTGAAGCATTAAGCACTGTCAATATTAAACTGGAATAAACACTGTCACCAGGAATGGGTTATGTGCTTCAAGATCTGTTGCTGGGTGAAGATGCGGAACCCGGCCACAGCATCAGTGAACGAGGCAGCTCCCATCATGTGGCTCTGATCTCTCCCACTGTTACTCTCACCCCTGTTGTGTTGCTGAATGTGTAATTTGTTACAAAAATAAAAGTGATTTAAAAAAAAAAAGAAATGCTTCCTTGATAAACAATGTACAACACAAGTGACAACAATCTCCGGTTACTCGTCACAGGATCTATCCGGGAATGTGCCGATCCTGGCCAGGCTGCCTGGTGTTCAGGCTGGAGAGGGAATTTTGTTGTAGGTTAGTTGGATGCAATTCCTGGAGTAAAAATGTGAGTTGCTGATCCTGCCCTCGTCCAGCCTTCCTCAGAACCTGCCTCGTCTCTGCCCGGTGTGAACAATCGGTTCCACCCCAATTGGGTGAGGTGCTGAGGAATTGACTGAAGGTTTGTTAGCTGAAGGACAGTGATAGCAAGCAGCAAAATCGTGTTGGTTTGACATTGGTAAGGACGAGGGGTTCACACACTCCATCGCAAAGGGTCACAGCTACACCTCCGCTTCTCTTCCTGTCAGCTCAGCCGTGGCACACCAACCCCACCTCACAAACCCAGAAGCTGCCCACACTTACCGCAGCTGGAGCTTCAGGACTGAGGACCACTGAGATATCTAACTGTAGGGAGTATAATGGCTGAGCCAACACCGTGTACGACCCTGGAGAGCTACCTCAGCAGATGTCCAGAGGGAACGCAGCTGTGTACCTCAGCCAGCGAGCAGCTGGGGTGCTGACAACACGGACTGGAAATACCACAGGACGACCATGGGTTTATCAACCATTGTCGACCAGGCTTTGACTGTAATTCTGCGCGGCTCCACTAGATGGTGCAGTTGGCACCTTACAATATGAGATTACTCCACTAGATGGTGCAGTTGGCACCCTACAATATGAGATTACTCCACTAGATGGTGCAGTTGGCACCCTGCAATCTGAGATTACTCCACTAGATGGTGCAGTTGGCACCCTGCAGTCTGAGATTGCTCCACTAGATGGTGCAGTTGGCACCCTGCAATCTGAGATTACTCCACTAGATGGTGCAGTTGGCACCCTGCAGTCTGAGATTACTCCACTAGATGGTGCAGTTGGCACCCTGCAATCTGAGATTACTCCACTAGATGGTGCAGTTGGCACCCTGCAATCTGAGATTACTCCACTAGATGGTGCAGTTGGCACCCTGCAATCTGAGATTATTCCACTAGATGGTGCAGTTGGCACCCTGCATCCTGAGATTACTCCACTAGATGGTGCAGTTGGCACCCTGCAGTCTGAGATTACTCCACTAGATGGTGCAGTTGGCACCCTGCAGTCTGAGATTACTCCACTAGATGGTGCAGTTGGCACCCTGCAATCTGAGATTACTCCACTAGATGGTGCAGTTGGCACCCTGCTGTATGAGATTACTCCACTAGATGGTGGAGTTGGCACCCTGCAGTCTGAGATTACTCCACTAGATGGCGCAGTTGGCACCCTGCAATCTGAGATTACTCCACTAGATGGTGCAGTTGGCACCCTGCAGTCTGAGATTACTCCACTAGATGGTGCAGTTGGCACCCTGCAATCTGAGATTACTCCACAAGATGCTGCAGTTGGCACCCTGCAATCTGAGATTACTCCACTAGATGGTGCAGTTGGCACCCTGCAGTCTGAGATTACTCCACTAGATGGTGCAGTTGGCACCCTGCAGTCTGAGATTACTCCACTAGATGGTACAGTTGGCTGGGTTTAGCCAATCCTGGTTTCTACAGTAACCAATAGGCTCAAAACAAATATTAAAAGTATTTTGGAGAGAAAAAGATATTTACACTAGAGGTGTGAAATTGATATATTACTGGTCAACAGGAATAATTATTGACCAACTTTGTCAGCAAACTTCCGACAGTCGAGTATATATTTTTAATTCTATTCCCATTGCTGGATTCAGCAACAGACTGGGTATTTGTTCATCTATTCACACAGACTGGGTATTTGCTGAACTCTTATTCTATGTATAATCAATGACTCATTTCTTCTCTCGTCATTAGCAGTTGTATTAAGAAGTTTGTGAAAATAAAAGAAAAAATCTCCTTCCAGAAATCATCTGGGAGATTTGCTAAAACTTTTTTTAAAATCCAGTCTCAGGGTGGACTCAATCTCTATTTGGTGTGGATTTGTTCACAGAGTGAAATGTTACATTTATAGACCACCTGACACTACCTGATGTCAGTCAGTGTCTCTTTCTGCTCCTTTAAAACAAATAACATTGAATAGGCAGTGAAACAAAAAACAAATGACCAAAGTAAAGTTATAAAACTTGAAACTAAAATGTTATCTTGTGAGTCAATGATGCAGCTCAACCCCCGCAGTGCCCACCGGGAATGAAGAATGGCTCTTTATATTTGCTCAAGTAACCATCTAATCAATACTGTGTATACTGAAACCCAACAGATACAATTAACACCCACAGTCAGAGCATCTAAAAAGTCTCTAATCAGTGTGACTGCCCTGGTGTCTTAGCAGCTCAGATGAACAAATAAATCCCTTCCCACACACAGAGCAGGTGAACGGCCTCTCTCCACTGTGAACCCGCTGGTGTGTCTGCAGGTGGGATGACTGAGTGAATCCCCAACTTCTGTGAGTAAACACTTTCTTTTCTCCCCCTTTCCATTTCTTTACTCATTCTGACCTTCAATTGTTTAAAACCCCAGGCCCAGATGATATGTTTCCCAGGCTGCTGTGGGCTGCAAGAGAGAAGATTGCAGAGGCTCTGACAATTTTCCAATCTTCTCTGGTCACAGGAGCAATGTCGGAGGACTGGAGGCAGATAACGTGGTTCCATTATTCAAACAGTGAAGTAGGGAAAATTCAGGAAATTATAGACCAGTGAGACTAACCCCAGTCGTAGGGAAACTTTTGAAAAAATTCTGAGGGCCAGAATTGATCTCCACTTGGGGAGGAAAGGATTAATCAAGGATAGTCAGCATAGTTTTGTCAGGGGAGATCATGTCTTACAAATGTGGCTTTTTTCAGGAGCTGTCTCGGTGTGTAGCTAATGGTAGTACAGTTCATGTAGACTACAAGGACTTCACTGAAGCATCGGAGACTGGTCAAGAAGGCAAGAGTCCATGGGAGCCAGAGCAATTGGCAAATTGGACTCAGAATTGACTCAGTGGCAGGAAGCAGAGGGTGATGGTTGAAGGTTGTTTTTGTGACTGGAAGCCCATGTCCATTGGTGTTCCACAAGGATCAGTGCTGGGCCCTTTGCTGTTTGTGATCTGGATGTGAATGGAGGAGGTTTGGGCAAGATAATGGGGCTAAAGGTAGACAAGTCTCCTGGCCCTGATGGAATGCATCCCAGAGTGCTAAAAGAGATGGCTAGGGAAATTGCAAATGCACTAGTGATAATTTACCAAATTCACTAGACTCTAGGCTGGTCCCGGCGGATTGGAAATTAGCTAACGTGACACCACTGTTTAAAAAAGGAGGTAGGCAGAAAGCGGGTAATTATAGGCCAGTGAGCTTAATTTCGGTAGTGGGGAAGATGTTGGAATCTATCATCAAAGAAGAAATAGCGAGGCATCTGGATGGAAATTGCCCATTGGGCAGACGCAGCATGGGTTCATAAAGGGCAGGTCATGCCTAACTAATTTAGTGGAATTTTGTGAGGACATTACCAGAGCGGTAGATCATGGGGAGCCAATGGTTGTGGTATATTTGGATTTCCAGAAAGCCTTTGACAAGGTGCCACACAAAAGGTTGCTACAAGATAAAGATGCATGGCATTAAGGGTAAAGTAGTAGCATGGATAGAGGATTGGTTAATTAATAGAAAGCAAAGAGTGGGGATTAATGGGTGTTTCTCTGGTTGGCAATCAGTAGCTTGTGGTGTCCCTCAGGGATCCGTGTTGGGCCCACAATTGTTCACAATTTACACAGATGATTTGGAGTTGGGGACCAAGTCCAATGTGTCCAAGTTTGAAGATGACACTAAGGTGAGTGGTAAAGCAAATCATGCAGAGGATACCGGAAGTCTGCAGAAGGATTTGGATAGGTGAAGTGAATGAGGTAGGGTCTGGCAGATGGAATACAATGTTGACAAATGTGAGGTTATCCATTTTGGTAGGAATAACAGCAAAGGGGACTATTATTTAAATGATAAAATGCTGCTGTGTAGAGAGACCTAGGTGTGCTCGTGCATGAGTCGCAAAAAGTTGGTTTACAGGTGCAACAGGTGATTAAGGAAGCAAATGGAATTTTGTCCTTCATTTCTAGAGGGACGGAGTTTAAGACTAGGGAGGTTATGCTGCAATTGTATAAAGTGTTAGTGAGGCCACACCTGGAGTATTGTGTTCAGTTTTGGTCTCCTTATCTGAGAAAGGATTTACTAGCACTGGAGGGTGTGCAGAGGAGATTCACTAGGTTAATCCCAGAGCTGAAGGGGTTGGATTACGAGGAGAGGTTGAGTAGACGGATTATACTTGTTGGAATTTAGAAGGATAAGCGGGGATCTTATAGAAACATAAAATTATGGAGGCAATAGATAGGATAGATGTGGGCAGGTTGTTTCCACTGTCGGGTGAAAGCAGAACTAGGAGGCATAAGCTCGAAATAAGGGGAAATAGATTTAGGACTGAGTTTAAGAGGAACTTCTTCACCCAAAGGGTTGTGAATCTGTGGAATTCCTTGTCCAGTGAAGCAGTTGAGGCGCCTTCATTAAATGTTTTTAAGGTAAGGATCGATAGTTTTTTGAAGAATAAAGGGATTAAGGGCTATGGTGTTCGGGCCGGAAAGTGGAGCTGAGTCCACAAAACATCAGCCATGATCTGATTGAATGGCAGAGCAGGCTTGAGGGGCCATATGGCCTACTCCTGCTCCTAGTTCTTATGTTCTTGTGTATGATCAAGTATGTTCACAGATGATACAAAAGTTGTTTGTATGATAAGTAGTGAGGAGGAAAGATTAAAGGGTGTAGTCGGACTGGTTAGATGGTTAGAACAGTAACAAATGGAATTTAACCGTGAAAAGTGTGAGGCAATGCATTGTAGGAGGATTAAAAAGAAAGGGAATATACAATGAATAGTAGGACTCTTGGAAGTACAGAGGGTCAGGGGGACCTTTTTAAAAAAAATAATTTTTATTGAAATTTTTACAAAATATAAACATCACAACTATATTAACAAAACAACCGCGGTAACACCCCAAGAACAACACCCACCCATCTTCAAACGCAACTACAAACAAATGAAAAAACAAAAGAACACCCAAACAACAAAAGGGAAAGAAATAACACCCGCCACATCCCACAAACCCATGTACACCGTTCTCCCTCCCACCGAACCAAACCCCCTCCCCCCCGGGGGGGGTTGCTGCTGCTGCCGGCCTATTTCCCTACCGTTCCGCCAGGAAGTCCAGGAAAGGCTGCCACCGCCTAAACAACCCTTGTACTGATCCCCTCAGGGCAAATTTCACCTTCTCCAATTTGATGAACACCGCCATATCATTGATCCAGGCCTCCACGCTTGGGGGCCTCGCATCCTTCCACTGGAGCAAGATCCTCCACCGGGCTACTAGGAACGCAAAGGCCAGAACACCGGCCTCTTTCGCCTCCTGCACTCCCGGCTCCACTGCCACCCCAAAAATTGCGAGTCCCAAGCCTGGCTTGACCCTGGATCCCACCACCCTCGACACCGTCCTTGCTACCCCCTTCCAAAACTCCCCCAGCGCTGGGCACGCCCAAAACATATGGGCGTGGTTTGCTGGACCCCCCCCGAGCACCTAGCACACCTGTCTTCGCCCCCAAAAAACCTACTCATCCTCGTCCCAGTCATGTGGGCCCTATGCAGCACCTTGAACTGAATGAGGCTAAGCCTCGCACAGGAAGAGGAGGAATTCACTCTCTCCAGGACATCCGCCTACGTCCCCTCCTCAATCTCCTCACCCAGCTCCTCTTCCCATTTACCCTTCAGTTCCTCCACCGAGGCCTCGTCTACCTCCTGCATCACCCGGTATATGTTCGAAATCCTCCCTCCTCCAACCCACAACCCCGAGAGCACCCTGTCCTGCACCCCACGTGGGGGCAGCAAGGGGAACCCCTCCACCTGCCGCCTGGCAAACGCCCTCACCTGCATCTACCTAAACATGTTCCCCGGGGGGAGCCAAAACTTCCCCTCTAACTCCCCCAAGCTCGCGAACCTCCCCTCCACAAACAGGTCCCTCAACCTCCTAACCCCTACCCTATGAGGGTCAGAGGGACCTTAATGTCCCTGTCCATAGATCTTTGAAGTCAATAGGAAAGATGGATATGGTGATTCAGAACAGATATGGGACACTTCGATTAGCTGAGGTATAGAAGATAAGAGCACGGAGGTTACGATGGAGCTGTGTAAAACACTCTTTAAGCCATAGCTGGAGTACTGAGTGCAGTTCTGGTTGCCACACTACAGGAAGGATGTGATTGCACTGGAGAGGATGCAGAGGAGATTCATTAAGCATGTTGCCTGGGCGTTTCAGCGATGAAGAGAACCTGGTTAGGAGTTTCCTGGGAGCCGAGGAGGCTGAGGAGATATGTAATATGGGTGGCACGGTAGCATAGTGGTTAGCACTGTTGCTTCACAGTGCCAGGGTCCAACGTTCGATTCTCCCCGTGTCTCCATGGATTTCCTCCGGGTGCTCCGGTTTCCTCCCACAAGTTCCGAAAGACGTGCTGTTAGGTAATTTGGACATTCTGAATTCTCCCTCTGTGTACCTGAACAGCCGCCGCAGTGTAGCAACTCGGAGCTTTTCACGGTAACTTCATTGCAGTGTTAATGTAAGCCTATCTGTGACAATAAAGATTATTATTATACAAATTTATGAAGGACACAGCTAGAGTAGATAGGAAGAGAGCTTTCCCCTTAGTTGACAGGTCAATAAACAGTGGGCAGAAATTTAAGGTGAGGGGCAGGAGATTTAGATGGGATTTGAGGAAGAACATTTTCACCAGTGGGTGGTGGGAATCTGGAACTCGCTGCCTGAAAGCGTGGCAGAGGCGGGAAACCTCACAACATTGAAGAAGCATTGAGATGAGCACTTGATAGGCCATAGCATACAAGGCTATGGTCCAAGTGATTGGAATTCATACATGCTCGATGGCTGATGCAGAAATGATGGGCCGAAGGGCCTCTGGCTCTGCTGTAAAACTCTGTTTTCATAGAATCCCTACAGTGCAGAAAGAGGCCATTGGGCCCATCAAGTCTGTACCAACTCTCCAAAAGAGCAGCCCACCGAGGCCCAAGCCCCCACCCTATCCCTAGCTAACCTTATTGGACACTAAGGGGCAATTTAGCACGGCTAATCCACCTAATCTGCACATCTTTGGAATGTGGGAGGAAACCGGAGCACCCGGAGGAAACCCACACAGACACGGGGAGAATGTGCAAACTCCACACAGACAATCAGCCGAGGCTGGAATTGAATCCGGTTCCCTCATGCTGTGAGGCAGTAGTGCAAACCACTGTGCCTCACTGTGTGTTATATGACACGGATTAGATTATTACTGATGGTTATGAAATAAAATACATTCATTATTCTTGTTTTGGACTGTAGTACAGTAGCTATGTTATATATTTCCAATCAGATTTATAACAGAAGAGGAGTCCATTGGGCCTTTTGAGTTGATGCTGACTGTCTGTTGGGCAATTCTGTCAGTCTCGAGTGGGTCCCATTCTGTAACCCTGCAGCACCTATCCAATTTCATTTAGAAATTATTATCTCTGCTTGACTCCCCTCATAGGCAGCAAGTTCAAGGACATGATCAGTCACAACCCCCTGTATCTTAACCAACCGGAACAATCCTATACATTAAAACATTTTCAGTCCAGTAATACAGACACATATCTGTCTGGCAGCCTGCATGAAGATTTTCAGGTACCTGTCCAGGACAGGAAGCAGTGAGCAGGGATCTGTCAATCAGCCTGAATCAGCACCTTCAGGAGAATTGGGAGGGTGAATATTAGATACAGCAGAGTGAGAATGGAGGGAGAGTGTGTGGGATGGAGATTTACACCTTTTGGGGAATGAGAGAGGAAAAAATGTTCCAGAGAAACTACAATTGTCTGTTCTGAATTTCTATCCTATACTGACGGTGATGGCATTTTGTAAACTCCTTTTACAGGATATTAGAAGAGGAAGGTTTACAGACAGAAATCTCAAAACGAAACATTGCATCAACATCTGACAGAGTAATTCGATTCATTGGGTTCTGAATATCATTGGCCTGTCAATCTAGAATAACAAACGTTTGTCTGTTCTGTTCGGCTTCAAGAGATTTTAAACATCAGTGTGACTGGAAAAGCACCGAGACACACACACACCCGAGTGAGAGTGTTCCAGAGCACTGACTGTGGAAAGAGCTTCAACCAGATACACAACCTGAAAAAACATCGCACCATTCACAGCGGAGAGAGAAAGTTCCCGTATCCTGTGTGAGACTTTAACTGATTGTCCGACTTGGAGAGACACAAGGACACCAGCAACATGGAGAAACGGTGGAAATGTGGGGACTGTGGAAAGGGATTTAGGTTCCCATCTGTGCTTGAAACCCATCGACACAGTCACACCGGGGAGAGGCCGTTCACCTGCTCCGTGTGTGGGAAGGGATTCACTCAGTTGTTTCACCTGCGGAGACACAGTGTCACTCACACCAATGAGAGACCCTTTAAATGCTCTGACTGTGGGAGTGGCTTCAAAAGCTCTCGAGAACTGATCTCTCACCAGCGAGTTCACACTGAGGAAAGGCCGTTCACCTGCTCTGTGTGTGGAAAGGGATTTGCTCACTTATCTAACCTGCGGAGACACAGTGTCACTCACACCAATGAGAGACCCTTTAAATGCTCAGACTGTGGGGGTGGCTTCAAAAGCTCTCGAGAACTGATCTCTCACCAGCGAGTTCACACTGGGGAGAGGCCGTTCACCTGCTCTGACTGTGGGAAGGGATTTTCTCAGTTATCCAACCTGCAGAGACATCAGCGAGTTCACACTGGGGAGAGGCCGTTCACCTGCTCTGACTGTGGGAAGGGATTCTCTCGGTTATCCAGCCTGCAGACACACCAGCGAGTTCACACTGGGGAGAAGCCGTTCGCCTGCTCTCAATGTGGGAAGGGATTCAGTCATCCATCCCACCTACGGAGCCACCAACGAGTTCACTCTGGGGAGAGGCCTTTCATCTGCTCTCAATGTGGGAAGGGATTTTGTGTTTCATCGCACCTGCTGAGACATCAACAAGTTCACAAGTGAACAAGGGATTGGATTCTGTTGTTAATATTTCTGCTCTTAATTACAGCCAGGACTGCATTGTGTTCATTCTGTCAGTTGGTCAATGGGGATGGTGGGAGGGTTTCCTTCTGCTGGACTGGCCGGTCTCACGACTTTGCCTCCTGTGGGCTGATGCTCTTTGGGCCTTGTTGTGAATACCTGGTTCCAAGTTTCACGAGGACCAGAGACTGAAAGGGTATTTGGATGTTGGAAGTTATTTTGTTCCCATTCCTGATTGGAAACCTCCAAAGCAGCCACATTGCCATGAAGATGGGCTATGGTGGTTACATGATTCTTTTGTTTAATTTATCTGGGTGTTTCTCAAAGAAGGCAACTGTCAAGGTATGAGGGACAAGTTGTGACACATTGGGAACTTATAGTAAAAAGTGTGACAATAGATAGACAATTGCTGGCATTTAAAATATTATTACATATTTACATCAAATATAAATTCCTTTTAGAAATAAAAATCCACAGGAAATGTGATGGAAACGTGGCAAGCAAAGTTTAAGATTCACATTAGTTCAAAGGAAGAGGTTCAGAAAGTGGGTAAGAGTGTAGTAACCTGAGGATTGGGAACTTCTTTAGAATTCAGCAAAGGCGGACCAAGAAACTGATGATGAGGAATTAGAATATGAGAGCAAACTCAGAATACTCAACATGGATTTAGGAATAGGGAATCATGTTTGACGAACGTTTTGGAGATTTTGAGGATGTCACTAACAGAATTGATCAAGGAGAGTCTGTGGATGTAGCACACTTGGAGGTTCAGGATGTTCTTTGATAAACACCCCACAGGAGGTTAGTTAGCAAAATGAAAGCCCACATGGGATAGGAGGTAATATACTGGTGCTGCAGTGGTTAGCCCTGCTGCCTACAGCACTGAGGACCCAGGTTCGATCCTGGCCCCAGGTCACTGTCCATGTGGAGTTTGCACATTCTCCCCGTTTCTGCATGGGTCTCACTCCATCAACCCAAAGATGTGCAGGGTAGGTGGATTGGTCATGCTAAATTACCCCTTAATTGGATACTCTAAATTTAATTTTAAAAATGTAGATACTCTGCCATTTTTCTATTCCCACTACTATAAATTCTCCTGTCTCTCCCTGTAATGGACCCACGTTTGTCTTAGCCAAATATTTCCTTTTTACGTACCTATAGAAGCTTTTACAGTCCACACACGGCAGCTACTGTTTGGTGGTCTATAAACAACTCTTCCCAATGTTTGCTGCCCTCTGCTGTTTCTTAGCTCCACCCAAACAGTTTCCATATTTTGTATTCCTGATCTGAGATCCTCCCTTTTGTACTGACATCATCCTTGTTATCGGCGCAGCACCGCCTCCTTTTCCTTTTTGCCCGCAGTATTAACAAACATAATGATCAGACCTTCAGGCCCAGCACCAATCCCTGTGACACATCGCTCGTTGCATCTTGCCAACCAGAAAATGACCTATTTATGTCTACTCTTGGTTTTCTGGTAGCTCGTCAATCATTCACTGTGAAAGACAGTTCTGGGGTTAAAGCCTGCAGATTGGGAAAAGAAAAGAACGGAAACCTCTGGAATGAATAATCACTTTGGACTGGTTCTGAGAGAATTAAGTTTCAACTTCCAGGGTAGAGAATAATTGTGGAGTGATTTTAGATTGTGTAAAAGGGAAAAGTTATATTTTATACTTTGTAGGTTTCCTTCAAAAATAGTGGTTAGTTAACGCTGATTCTATTTTGTTTGTTGCAGCAAAAGTCATAAAGACTTCTTGTCATGTGATCCTTTAATTTGTTGACTGGGAATTTGAATTTTAAATATTATAGATATAGATATAGAACAGTACAGCACAGAACAGGCCCTTCGGCCCTCGATGTTGTGCCGAGCAATGATCACCCTACTCAAGTCAACGTATCCACCCTATACCAGTAACCCAACAACCCCCCCCCCCCCCCAATTAACCTTATTTTTTAGGACACTAAGGGCAATTTAGCATAGCCAATCCACCTAACCCGCACACCTTTCGACTGTGGGAGGAAACCGGAGCACCCGGAGGAAACCCACGCACACACGGGGAGGACGTGCAGACTCCGCACAGACAGTGACCCAGCTGGGAATCGAACCTGGGACCCTGGAGCTGTGACGGATTTATGCTAACCACCATGCTACCATGCTGCCCTTAGTTACTGATCTTTACAGAGATCGTAATCCACAAGTTTTGACTTCCCATTTGAGCCTCCGGCACCTTTCTGTCTCTATTGCTCGTGTCAATGACAGGCAGGCAATGGAGCGGAGGGCTGAATTTAGCTGGGACCTGCGCTCCAGTTGGGAAATTGCCACGGGTGTGACACTAATAAAGAGACAGGAAGGTGCTGAAGGACTGACTGGAAAATGGATCCCCCACCAATCAGGGTTCGGCGGTGGGGTAACTGGGGCTGATGGGGACGTGACCCCCAGGTTCAGTGCTCCTGTGTCCAATGTGGGAGTCACAGGAGCAGGATACGGTGAGCTGAAGAGAAACATTTGGGTCTAGAACATTGTGAGCATGTTTTTATTCTGGTTATTCTTTTACTCTGGTTGTCTTTGATCCTCAAGTCATTTTCTGATTTTTTTTAACCCATGTTGTTTCATTAATAAACTTGTTTCATTAAAAATATTTGGTTTTTTTGTCTTTTTCTGATTAAATTCATTCACTTTGGGGAAAGTGGGTGAGAGGGGTTGGCAGGCTCTTTAACAGAGACTGAGCCCCTCTAAGGTAATTAGTAAAGGAGCCAGAGGGGTGGAGATTTGATTTTTATTTTTTTTTTATTTTTTTTATTTTTTTTTTTAATAAATTTAGTGTACCCAATCATTTTTCCAATTAAGGGGCAATTTAGCGTGGCCAATCCACCTACTCTGCACGTTTTTGGGTTGTGGGGGCGAAACCCACACAGACACGGGGAGAATGTGCAAACTCCACACGGACAGTGACCCAGAGCCGGGATCGAACCTGGGACCTCAGCGCCGTGAGGCGGTTGTGCTAACCACTAGGCCACCGTGCTGCCCCTTGATTTTTATTTTGACACACAATGTTTCAAAATGAGATTCCGGGATGAACTAATTTATCCAGGCTCTTTGAGGAAGTAACACGGAATGTCAATAAAGGGGAACCTGGAGATGTGGTTTATCTAGATTTCCAGAAGGTATTTTCCAAGGGGCCACATCAAAGGTCACTGCACAAAATAGGAACTCATGGTGTGAGGGGTTAACACATCAGCATGGATAGAGGATTGGTTAGCTAACAGGAAGCAGAGAGAGGGTATAAATGGGTAATTTCTGGGTTGGTGAGATGTGACAAATGGAGTGACACAGGGATCAGTGCTGGGCCTTCAACTATTTACAATCTATTAATGAGTTGGGTGATGGGATTGAATGTATGGCGGCTAAGTTTTCTGATGATCCAAAGAGAGTTCAGAAAGTAATTTGTGAAGTGGACATAAGGAGTCTGCAAAGGACGTTAAGCGAATGGACAAAAACTTGACAGATGGAGGATAACGTGGGAAAATGTGAATTGTCCACTTTGGCAGGAAGGATTAAATAAAACAATATCATTTAAATGGTGAGACATTGCAGAACGATGAGGTACAGAGGGATCTGGGTGTCATTGTACAAGAATCACAATAAGTTAGTTTATAGGTACAGCCAGCGGCTCGATCGAGTCCTTAAACAGTTTAATCAGGCTTTATCGAGTGAGTTGAAATCACTTGGGAAGCACAATGGAATATTATGTGTATGGCAAAGGGACTGGAATATAAAAGTCGGGATGTTTTGCTGCAGTTGCACAGGGCCTTGGTGAGACCATATTTAGAGCACTGTGTACAGTTTGGGTCTCCTTATTTCAGGAATGAGATAGTTGCATTAGAAGCAGTTCAGAGGAGGTTGACGCCCCGGATTCCTGGAATGAGGGGGTTCTCCTCTGAGGAAAGGTTTGACAGGTTGGGCCTGTATCCATTGCAGTTTAGAAGAATGAGAGAGGATCTCGTGTGTTTCAATCAGATCATGAGTGGAACTGACAAGAGAGATTGCTGAGAGAATGTTTCCCCTTGTAGGAGAGACTAGAATTAGGGGACACGGCTTAAAGATTAGGGGTGTCCCATTTAAGACACGGATGAGAATATTATTTTACTCCTGAGGGCTGTGGGTCTGTGAATCTCTCTTTCTCCAGAGAGTGCTGGAGGCAGGGTCAGTGAATATGTTTTCAGATTGAACTTGATAGATTCTCGATTGACGAGGGAGTGAAAGGGTGGAGGAAGGAAAGTGGAACATAGAACATAGAACAGTACAGCACAGAACAGGCCCTTCGGCCCTTGATGTTGTGCCGAGCAACGATCACTCTACTCAAGTCAACGTATCCCCCCTATACCAGTAACCCCCCCCCCCCCCCCCATTAACCTTATTTTTTAGGACACTAAGGGCAATTTAGCGTAGCCAATCCACCTAACCCGCACATCTTTGGACTGTGGGAGGAAACCGGAGCACCCGGAGGAAACCCACGCACACACGGGGAGGACGTGCAGACTCCGCACAGACAGTGACCCAGCCGGGAATCGAACCTGGGACCCTGGAGCTGTGAAGCATTTATGCTAACCATCACAAAGGCTATGGAGTTAAGACCACAATCAGATCAGCCCTGATCTTATTGAATGGTGGAGTGGGCTCGAGGGGCCGAATGGCCTGCTCCTGTTCCTATGTCTGAGCAGTAATATCAAAGTGCAGCTGCATTCCCATTACACTCTGGGTAGAAGCACCATCTCCAGGTAAATGCTCCCTGCTCTGCCCCAGATGCCATGGTCCCAGTCAATGGAATATGTAAAACCTCAACAAATCTCTGTGCTCGGGGAATCCCTTCTTATACTTTATTACATCACAAAGGCTATGGAGACTGATTTAACCCAATCATTGCTGAGCTAACATTTGAACAGACCAATTACAAAGCCTGTCATTGAACCATCTGTACCCGCCCAAGCCACGTCAAACTCTCAAACAATTGTCTTCCCCACGCTCCGTCCCCGGTACAGGGAGTCAGCATTCCCATGCCAAGCAGTGAAAACATGGTGGCATTGACACCCAGGTGTTGTCTAGGATTCCAGGCACTCTTGTTTTCTCTGTCCTCTGGGAGCTGTTTATCTCCCTGTTCCCACTCAGCAAGTCGTCTGTTCTCAGCTCTGCTTGATTTCTGAGGGAGTTTGGTCCCTTTTACACCTTTCAGATCAATAAAACATTTGGTCAGTGAAGACCCAAACCACAATTTCCCATCCTGTCACCTGTCAACCATCCTTACCCAGAGCGTAATCACAACAGGAATAAAAACAGGAGAAATGTAACAATCAAATTCAAAATAAATCCACAGCCAGTCATAGAATTTAATTTAATGTTCACTCATTAGCAACAAAACCCGAAGTAGGGAGCCCCCCAGGAATCTTATTGTCCACACCTGGAGGGAGAGGAGAACTCTCTCTCCAACCCCTCACTCAGTTATTTTTCCGTTCTGTTCTGGCTCCACCTGGGACAACATGTACTTCATATATTTTCTTCTCCTGAAGGAGCGCCGTGAGTTCCAGGTTCCTGGTACATTAGGACAGATGCTTCGAGCAACATATCAAACATGGATGTAAAAGATTCTCTCTTTACCTCTATCCAACTTGTGGACAGTTCTTACTCAGTATTATTTCTCCCAAGCCCTTCCTTGTCCCATTATCGCTTTAATTTCACTCCCAGTTTGCCCATGTCCAGTGTGTTTAATTCTATCCGGATTGTTTTAAAGTCAGTTTCTCTCTGGAGTGTGTGTCAATGTCTTGATGATGTCACAATGGTGTCTCAATCCCCTGGCCACATTAACCATTTCATCTCCTGCTGTGTCTCCAGTAGCTGTGTGTGTTTGGGACCCGGTCTTCAGTCCATTTCACCGTGAACTTCCACGTATAAATTGCAGAACATGTAATAATCCCCATCCGCACACTCCCTCCAGTGTCCGTACAGCATGCTACACATCCTTGACTCTCAGAACATCTCATCACAAGATCCAAGGGTGTGTTGGTCCCGAGATCTTTGCTTATTTCCCTGTTACGGTGTTGATATTTCCAGTCAGATCTGGGGCTTTCAATTGTGATTTGCTTGAAAAAAAAAGTTAATCATCAAAGGATAGAAATATTGGCAAGAGAAAGTGATCAACGCATTCATCTCATCTACACTTTCCTGACTTTCGCTAGAATGTAGGTGGAGACCAAATTGATATATTCCAGTTAATTACAACCAAGGTGAGTTATTCCAATTCCTTTATTGTCTAGGATTTATTTTTCCAATAATCTTTAAAACAGAAATTAAACACTCCCAACTGATCCCAGCTATTAACATACTCAGCAGCTGGCCGATTAGCTCAGTTGATTAGAGCATGGTGTTAATAACGCCAAGGTCGTGGGTTTGATCCCCATACGGGCTATTCTTTCCTTTATGGGCGGCACGGTTATAATAATAATCTTTATTGTCACAAGTAGGCTTTCATTAACACTGCAATGAAGTTACTGTGAAAAGTCCCTAGTCCAGTGCCTGTTCAGGTACACTGAGGGTGAATTCAGAATGTCCAATTCACCTAACAGTACGATTTTCGGGACTTGTGGGTGGAAACCGGAGCACCCGGAGGAAACCCACGCAGACACAGGGAGAACGTGCTGACTCCACACAGACAGTGACCCAAGCCGGAATCGAACCTGGGACCCTGGCGCTGTGAAGTAACAATGCTACCCACTGTGCTGCCGTGCTGCCCCACAGTGGTTCCGAATCCAGAGGTGGTGATCTTCGGTATGACGAAAGACCCGGGAGCCCAGGAGATGAGAGAAGCCGACGGCCTGGCCTTTACCTCCCTGGTGGCCCGGATCTTACTCGGTTGGAGGGACTGGGAGCCCCCGAAGCCGGGGGTGTGGGTTAGCAACATGGCAGGGTTTCTCAGACTTGAAAAAATGTAATTTGCCTCGTGTGGTATGTTGCAGGGGTTTGCTCGGAGGTGGCAGCCGTTCATTGACTTCTTTGAGAAAAATTAAGTTTTTAGCAGGGGGCGGGGGCCGGGGGGGGGGGGGGGGGGGGCGGGGCAGGAAAGGGGAGGCATGGGAGAGATGAGTAGGGATTGGAGAACCAATGGAGGGGCAGGCACAGCATGAAATCTTATGACACTAGGCTAAAGTCCAACAGGTCCAACAGGTTTGTTTTGAATCACTAGCTTTCAGAGAGCAGCTCCTTCCTCGGGTGAATGAAGTGGTGGGTTCCAGAAACCCATATTTGGACAAAGTCAATGATGCAAGACGATACTTTGAATGTGAGTGTTTGCAGGTAATTAAGTCTTTCCAGGTCCAAACGAAGCAACTGGAGCGAGGAATAATCAGAGATTCACACAGATCTCAAACCAGGACAGTTGGTAGGATTTTACAAGCCCAGGCCAGATGGTTGGGGGTGAATGTAATGCGACATGAATCCAAGGTCCCAGGCGCCGATTCCAGAGGTGGCGATCTTTGGAGTGTCGGAAGAGCCAGGAGTCCAGAGGGCAAGAGAGGCTGACGTTTTGGCCTTTGCCTTCCTGGTAGCTGTCATAATATACAGTTGTATGTAATGGAGTGCAGACAGGCAGTGATTGACACACAGGTTGACCAGTAAGCACACAGAACAGAGCAGCCAATCACCAGACAGGACACTACCACTATAAAGCCAGAGGGCACTAGGTTTCCCGCGCTCTCTGGACCCAGCCTCTGAGACAGTCAGAGCTTGTGAGCGTTAGCCAGTGCAAACACCATGCGGTAGCTAGTAAGTCTGGTCAGGCTAGTACTAGGTCTCCAGTTAAGTCAGCATAGTGTTAACCCACAGTTAAACATGTATAGTAGTTAATGCATTAAATAAAATCGTGTTGCATCTTATCCAGTGTTGGAGGTCTGTCTCTCGCTACACTGCATCAAGTGCAGTCCACGTCGACCCAGCCTGCCTAACACATCAGTAGCCAGAGACTGATTCTGTTAATGTGGAGAGACTCGAAGCCCCCGAAACTAGAGACCTGGGTTAGTGACATGGCTGGGTTTCTCAGTGTCGGGAAAATAAAGTTCACCCTGAGAGGGTTAATGTCAGTGTTCATCCGGAGGTGGCAGCCGTTCGTCGACTTTCTCAGAGAAAATTAAAATGCCAGTAGAGGCACAAATCTAGAAGGGACTATTGTTTCATTGTTGGGGGTGCGAAGATCAGCATGGGGATGGAAATGTTTCATGTATTGTGTTTATGTCGCTGTTATCGTCAGGATTATAAAAACTACAAATACTCTAGTAAAATGTTTTTTTTTTAAATGAATCCAAGGTCCGGTTGAGGCCGTATTCACGTGTGCGGAACTCGGCTACAAGTTTTTGTTCGGGGATTCTGCGTTGTCACGCGTCCTGAAGGCCGCCTTGGAGAAAGTTTACCAGGCAGGAATGTTCCCTTCCAGTCCGGGAACACTTCAGCAGTCAAGGGCATTCAGCCTCTGATCTCTGGGTAAGCGTTTTCCAGCCTTTAAGTGAACATGAACCTTTGCAGATTTGGATGGTGTTTCTTCCAATTTAATCCAATTCTTGACTTCCTTATTTAACCATGGATGATGCATTCTTCTCAAAAAGCATTTCCTCACTGGGATAAATCTTTGCTGAGAGTTATTGAGAGTCAGCCACTGCAACACTGATGTTCTAACTTTTAACCCAGTTTCCCAGTTCACCTGAGCCAGCTCTCCCTTCAGAACCTTCGAGATACTTTGATTTACGTTTGAAACACTGGCCTTAGACCGATGCTTGTCACTTTCAAACTGAATGTGCAATTCATGATCATTATGATCATTGTTACGTAAAGGCTCCATCACCATTAGGATATTGATTAATCCTGTCTTGTTTCACATTACCAGGTCTAGGATGACCAGTGCCCTGGTTAGCTCAAGAACGTACGCTCAAAGAAATGTTTTTTTAATCGTTCATGGGATGTGGGCATCACTGGCTGAGCCTGCATCTGTTTCCCAATCCTGAGGGCATTTAAGAGTCAATCACATGGGCGCCACAGCGACACAGTGGTTAGCTCTGCTGCCTCACGGCGCTGAGGACCCGGGTTTTGATCATGGCCTGGGTCACTGTCCATGTGCAATTTGCATATTCTCCCTGTGTCTGCGTGGGTCTCATCCCCACAACACAAAGATGTGCACAGTAGGTGGATTGGCCGTGCTAAATTGCCCCTTAATTGGAAAAAAAGAATTGGGCACTTTAAATTTAAAAAAGAGTCAACCACATTGCCGTGGATCCGGACTCACATGTAGGCCAGACCAGGTAAGGGTGACAGATTTCCTTCCCTAACGGACATTAGTGAACCAGATAGGTTTTTACAACAATCAACAATGGCGTCATAGTTATATTTAGACGTTTAATTCCAGCTTTTTTTATTGAATTCAAATGTTACCATCCGCCACGGTGGTATTCAGACCCGGGTCTCCAGAGCATGACTCTGGTCTCTCGAATAAGAGTCCAGCGACAATACCACTATGTCACTACCTTTTCCAGAAAGACTCTGTGAACTCATTTTTCAGATAGGTTTTGCGAATCAGATTCTCCCATGTATGTCCAAAGACGTGCAGGGTAGGTCAATTGGCCATGCTAAATTGCCCATAGTGTCCAAAAAAGGTCAGGTTCTGTTACGGGGTTAGGGTGGAGGTGTATGGATAGGGTGGAGATGTGGGCATAGGTAGGATGCTCTTTCTAAGGGCTGGTGCAGACTCTATGGGCCAAATGGGCTTCTTCTGCACTGTAAATTCTATGATTCTATGTAGATTAACACCATCCTTGAAAGAAATGTACCACAATCATCAGGCCTCATGTATTACTTCCTATACACTCTACCTACAGTGTACCCACTCTTAGAAGGGCCATTAAGTATTCCCACAAGAGACCTCACATGTTTAATATTTCTTATCATGACCCAAACTGAATCCACATCCTGATCTTTCAAGCTGAGGTGATCTCTCAGTACTGAACTAACGCCACCCTTAATAGGGGCTGGTTTAGGACAGTGGGCTAAACAGCTGGCTTGTAATGCAGAACAAGGCCAGCAGCGCGGGTTCAATTCCCGTACCAGCCTCCCCGAACAGGTGCCAGAATGTGGCGACTCGGGACTTTTCATAGTAACTTCATTGAAGCCTACTCATGACAATAAGCGATTAGTATTAATAGCAGCGATATGGGTGGCACGGTAGCAGCGGTTAGCACTGTTGTTCGATTCCTGGCTTAGGTCACTGTCTGTGCGGAGTCTGCACGTTCTCCCCGTGTCTGCGTGGGTTTCCTCCGGGTGTTCTGGTTTCCTCCCACAAATCCTGAAAGATGTACTTATTAGGTGACTTGGACATTCTGAATTCTCCCTCAGTGTTCCTGAACAGGCGACAAGGGGATTTTCACAGTAACTTCATTGCAGTGTTAATTTGAGCCTACTTGCAAAACTAATAAAGATTATTATTACAATCCTGTCACCTTTTCCCAGCTTCCTGCCATTCCGATTTGTCAACAGCTTTTCAACATTTAGATGTCAGCCTTTGTCACCTTTTGAACAAGTTGCTGTAATGTCTATCAGGACATTTACCTTTATCAGTGCTGACGATTCACCCTTTTGTTTCAAATGCTGCATTTATTTTCGCTCCCTTTTCAGGGGTTCCATAATCCAATAAGGATTTGATGAGAAACCTCTTTACCCAGTGAGTGGTGAGAATGTAGAACTCATTCCCACAGCGAGTGGTTGAGGTGAACAGCATGAATACATTGAAGGGGAAGCCAGAATCACATGAGGGAGAAAGGAATAGAAGGAGATGCTGATGGGGGAGATGAAAAGGTGTGGGTTTTGGCTCATGTGGAGCATTAATACTGACAGAGACCAATTGAGCCGTCTGGCCTGGCCCTGTGCTGTAGACTCAATGGAACAGAGACAAATCTATTATTTTAGATCTACCTGTAGTGGGGGGAAAACACTATTTACTGTCCAGGATAAAATTAATGTCCTTCATCAGCTTCTGTGGATCATTTCAGTGGAAATGTGCTCTCCCAGGCTCAAAGAGCATCAGCCCATTGGAAGCAAAGTCGTGAGACCGGCCAGTCCAGCAGAAAGAAACCCTGCGACCCTCCCACTGCACCAAGTGTCAGAATGAACATAGTTCAGTACTAGATGTGATTAACAGCAGCAATAACAACAGAATCCCCCCCCTATCATCACTCGTGAATGTGCTGGTGTCTCTGCAGGTAACATAACAGACTGAATCTCTTCCCACACATGGAGCAGGGGAACGGTCTCTCACCGTTGTGAACTCGCTGGTGTCTCATCATAGTTCTTGAATGATTGAAACGCTTTCCACACATGGAGCAGATGAATGGTCTCTCCCCAGTGTGAACTCGTCGGTGTGTCAGCAGATTGGATGAATCACTGAATCCCCTCCCACACTGAGAGCAGGTGAATGGCTTTTCCCCACTGTGAACTCGCAGGTGTGTCAGCAAGTGGAATAACCGAGAGAATGCTTTCCCACAAACAGTGCAAGTGAATGACCTCTCCCCAGTGTGAACTCGCTGATGTGTCAGCATGTGAGATGAATTACTGAATCCCTTTCCACACACAGAGCAAGTGAATGGCCTTTCCCCAGTGTGAACCCGTTGGTGTTCCAGTAGGTGGGATGACTGAATGAATCTCTTCCCACACTCAGAGCAGATGATCGGTCTCTCCCCAGTGTGGACTCGCTGGTGTCTCTGCAGGGTGGATACGTCACTGAATCCCTTTCCACACTCGGAGCAAGTGAACGGCTTCTCCCCAGTGTGAACACACTGGTGTGTCAGCAGGTGAGATAACTGACGAAATCCCTTCCCACATTAAGAGCAGTTGAATGGCCTCTCCCCAGTGTGACTGCTTTGATGGATTTCCAGCTTTGATGGGAAATTGAATTCCTTCCCACATTTCCAAGGTTTCTCCATTGTGCAGATGTCCATGACTTCCAAATTTGATGATCAGTTTAAGCCTTCTCCACACACACAAGACTGGTACAGTCACTTCCCATTGTGAATGGTGCAATGTTTTTCAGACTGTTTAACTGGTTAAAGTTCTTTTCACAGTTTGTGCTCTGCAACACTCTCACTCAGGTGTGTGTGTGTGTGTGTGTCTCGGTGCTTTTCCAGTCACGCTGATGTTTAAAATCTTTGAAGCTGACAGGTCGGACAAACATTTCTCCTTCCAGATTCAAAGGCCGATGATTCAGGTCCCAAGGTATCGAGTGACTCTGACAGATCCCAGACGTGACGTTTGCGATTTCTTTCAAAGGTGGGTAATATTCACCATGCAAAAATTGCGTGACTGTCAGATCTTGATGTGACGTCTGGTTTGAGATTTCAGTCTGAAATTCTCCCTTACCAGTATCCTGTAAAATGGATTTACAAAAGTCATCACTGTCAGTACAGAAAAGAAACTGAGAAAAATTTTAGTTTCTATGGAACAATTTTCCTCTCTCATTCCCCAAAGCTGTAAGTCTCCATCCCACACACTCTCTCTCCATTCTCTCTGCTGTCTCTAATATTAATCGTCCCAATTCTCCTGAAGGTGCTGATTGACAGATCCATGCTCACTGCTTCCTTTCATGGACACAGAGCTGAAAATCTTCTTGCAGGCTGCCAGACATATGTCTATATTACTGGACTAAAAATATACAGTAAGAAGTCTTACAACACCAGGTTAAAGTCCAACAGGTTTGTTTCAAACACGAGCTTTCGGAGCACGGCTCCTTCTTCAGGAGCATCCTTTGCTCCTTCAGGTGAACCTGAAGAAGGAGCCGTGCTCCGAAAGCTCGTGTTTGAAACAAACCTGTTGGACTTTAACCTGGTGTTGTAAGACTTCTTACTGTGCTCACCCCAGTCCAACGCCGGCATCTCCACATCATGGCTACTAAAAATATACAGACTGGATTCACTTATTTTCCCTTCAGTTGCTGCAAGTCACCAATATCCTCCCAGAATGAGAAAAGAAATGGAAAAGGGAAACATTGATTCCTCCCAAATGTTGCCCAGAGGAGGAGCTTTTAAACTGTTACTCATTGTCCTACTTCCGACCTGTGACGTCACAGTAGAGCCCTGCCGGAATCAGCCAATAGGAACCACTATGTTTCGCGGTGACTTCTTCGGGGTCACCTGCGCAGGCCCGGCGCACGGACACAGGGCGCTGCCCCTCGACACCTGCTCGATATAAGGTTTCCAAGCAACCGGCTGACGCTCTGGCCAGAGCGAGAAGCCGGTCGGTGATTTCCCTTTCTCCCCGGCTCGAGACTGCGCATGTCCAAAGGAGAGGGGAAGCTGCGCATGTGCGAGGAGGACCCACCCCTGACCTTCCTGCTGAGGTCTTGCCCAATGGGAGGACCGGAAGACGCTGGTCCTCCAGTCAATCATGGCGAGGACTTTGAGTGAATGAAGATGGAGCTTCACAATGATTGAAACTTCCTCCTGTCTCCAACTTTCTTTTCTCCCCTTTCCATTTTTTTTCTCATTCTCACCTTCAATTGGTCACTTGCAGCAACTGAAGGGAAAGGAAGTGAATCCAGGGAGGGTGCAGACTCTGGAAAGCTTGGCCCAGGTCTCTCTCTCTCTCTCTCTCTCTTAAAGGCATAGACATCCTTTGCTCCCTCAGCTTGACACATTTATGTATCTGGCTAAAAGAATAGTCTCTTTCCCAATGTCCACAATTAAACGGCTCGTTTCTCCAGGAGATGGCTGACATTTAAGGAGACAGTCAATTATTATCGGATAGAGATATGTCGAGATCTGACTTGGAAGTATATCGCCATCCTTTAATGTCGCTGGGGCAACAGCCCGGAACTCCCTCCCTAACAACACAGTGGGTGTACCTACACTCAAGGACTGCAGTGGTTTAGGAAGGCAACTCACCACTACTTTCTGAAGGGCAACTAGGAATGGGCAATATGTGCTTGCCTAACCAACGACACCGACATCCCGTAACTTAATTTTAAAAAAGTGTTAGATGGTACAGATTAGATATTTATGGTTCTGTAATAAAGTACAGTCATTATTATTTCCAGTTGTGTAATATTGTGCTGTAGCTACATTATATATTTCCAGTCATCTCTTCCCTGAGAGGGTTGTTCGTCTCTGGATTTCTCTTCCAAAGGGACCAGTGGAGTCTGGGGGTCACTGAATATATTCAAGGAAGAGTTGGACAGATTTCTGATTGACATGTGAGCAAAGGGTTATGGGGAACAGGTAGGAAAATGGAGAGAAAGCTAAGAAGAGGGATTTCTTCACTCAATTGTCATCGGACTCGAAACATTAGCTCTTTTCTCTCCCTACAGATGCTGCTAGACTTTCTGAGATTTTCCAGCATTTTCTCTTTCGTTTCAGATTCCAGGATCTGTAGGAATTTGCTTTTCTTCATTCAATGATGTGATTAAGCTTTGGAATTCTCTACCCCAGAGGACTGTGAAGCCTCAGTTATCAAGGCACAGATTGATTGGTTGTGAAGGTAGGTAGGGATATGGGGGATAGTGTAGGAAAGTAGTTCTGAGGGAGATCGGCCAATGATCTCATTGAATGGTTGAGCAGGTTCGATGGACCAAATGGCTGGCTGCAGTTCCTATTTGTTATGATCTCTGTGTCCAGGACAGGAAGCAGTGAGCATGAATCTGTCAATCAGCCTGAATCAGCACCTTCAGGAGAATTGGGAGGGTGAATATTAGATACAGCAGAGTGAGAATGGAGGGAGAGTGTGTGGGAAGGAGATTTACAGATTTTGGGGAATGAGAGAGGAATGAATGTTTCAGAGAAAGTACAATTGTCTGTTCTGAATTTCTATCATGTACTGACTGGATGACTTTTGTAAATTGTTTCAGGATATTAGACGGTGAGGAATTACAGACAGAAATCCCAAATGTCACTTCTCTGTCTGACACTTAATTCTTTGAATCTAGAAGGAGAAGTGTTTGCCCGATCTGTTGGCTTCAAAAGATTTGAAACATCAAAGTGACTGGAAAATCACCGAGACACACACCCGAGTGAGAGTGTTCCAGAGCACTAACTGTGGAAAGAGCTTTAACCAGTCACACAGCCTGAAAAAACATTGCACCGTTCACAGCGGGTGTTCTGTGTGTGGATGAGCCTTCAACTGATTGTCCAACCTGGAGAGACAGAAGGAGACCAAATACATGGGGAAATGGTGGAAATGTGGGGACTATGGGAAGGGATGCAGATCTCCATCAGAGCTGGAATCTCATCGGTGCTGCTCTCAGTGTGGGAAGGGATTCAGTGAAACATCTACCCTGCGGATACATCAGCAAGTTCACACTGGTGGAGAGGCCATTTATATGCTTGGTGTGTGTGGGAAGAGATTCACTCTGTCATCCATCTTGCTGATGCACCAACATGTTCACGCTAGGCATTACTACTATTTTGGCCACTTTATGAACTTCTTCCTTTGATCTAATGGAATCTTTAATTTTTCTTGTAGTCACGGTTGCGTCACCTTTCCTGTTGGATTTACGTCCCTTAAATGAATCTATATTTGATGATAATATGTAATGATTCCTTAAATGGTAGCGATTGCCTGTCCATCATCATACCTTTATTGCAAATTCCCAATCTATGACAGACACCTTGCCCCTCATACCTTAACAGTTCCTTCTGTGAGAAACACCCAGATAAATCTTCAGTGAATCCCTTTCCAAATTGAGAGCGGGTGAACGACCTCTCCTCAGTGTGAACGCATTGATGAATTTCCAACACACGGAATCTGAATCCCTTCCCACAGTCCCAACATTTCTATGGTTTCTTCATGTGTCTCTTTGTATCCCTCAAGGTGAGCAATTCACTGAAGTCATGTCCACACTGTCATGTGAGGGTACCTTTAAGAAAAGTGAATTTTATCAAATGGCTGCAGTGATGTCACTGTGTGGGTGGAGCTGGGCTGTGATTCTGTCTTTTACTTTCGTTTTGAGCAGGAAGCTGTTTTGTGGCTCTGAGTTTTTTGGTTTTGTTTTCAGTTGGGAGCTGCATTCAAACAAAGAAGGTGTAGTTTTGGTCTCTCAGCATGCTAAAGAATGTCTCCAGACCACTTGATAACTTCAAAGTAATACCTGTTTTCTGTAAGGAATTCAAACCTACAGTTTTGTCAGAAAAAAGGGTGTTTGGCTTATGGATGTTGTTAGGAAAGTTATTAAGGGTTGCCTATAGAGTATTTTATCTTTGGGGCAGTATTTGTTTTGGTAGTTGATAAGATGTTTACTGTGTGTTTATAAAATGTAAACTGAATTCATAGAATAAACATTGTTTTGTTTAAAGATCTTCATTGTATAACACCTGGAAAGTGGGCCCTTGTGCTCCTCATAACCAGAATTTAATAAAAGGTGTAGGTCAGGCGAACTCTATGATATACTTTGGTGTTCTCTAAACCCTGGCCCATAACAACACACAAAACATGGGTATAGTCTTTCCCCATTGTGACTGGTGCGATGTTTTCTCAGTCAATGCTCTGATGGCATAATGGTTAGCACAGCCTCTTTACAGCACCAGGGACCCAGGTTCAAGTCTGGCTTGTGTTACTGTCTGTGATAAGTTTGCACACTGTCCCTGTGTCTGCATGGGTTTTTTCCGGGTGCTCCAGTTTCCTCCAACAGTCCAAAGATGTGCAGGTTAGGTGGGGTTATGGGGATAGGGTGGGGATTGGGCCTAGATAGGGTGTTCTTCTAGATGGTCGGTGGAGACTTGATGGGCTGAATGTCCTCTTTCAGCACTGTAAGGATTCAGTGGTTCTATGGTATCAGTTAGGACGGTGAGCCTGACGAATATTAATCATGAGGAAGTGACACCACAATGAGAAAGTGACATCACACATCAGCAAGGTCACCGATATCCTTCAGAGACCAATCAGACCTTGATCGTGCCCCATTTAACCAATCAGGGACTGATCATTGGCTTCTTGGGCCAATCAGAACCACAGGCTACTCCCGATCAAGCGTAGAGGTAATTGCTGGAAAGGGTTAATGAGCTACAATTCTCTGGAGCTCGGTACACAACACAACATGAAGTAAGAGGATAGACTTCAGTCAACAGAACAAGAGACATCACCACAGTGACCCGGAAATCGAGAGTTGGCGATCCAGAGTGAACTGACTGATTCACTGACTTTGTTAATTATTGTGATTTTGTATAATTAATTTAATAAATTCTGTGACAATATTCTTGTACCCAGAATGGTCTGTAACTAGTCAGGAGCTGCAGGTTCCTTTCAGGGAACTTTCACAACAAATTCTGACGTGTAATTGATTTGAGGATTACAATTGAGATTGGAGCCAAACCCAGATCTTACAATAGGATCGAATTTCACATTCCATTTGGGTATCCTGCACTAACAGTGATGGCTTTTGTAAACTCCTTTTACAGGATATTAGAAGGGGAGGATTTACAGACAGAAATTTCTCACCAAATATCACGTCAAGATGTGAGAGTCACTCGATTCATCGAAGCTGAACATCATCAACCTTTGAATCTAGAATGAGAAATGTTTGTCTGTTCTGCTGAAAGAGATGTTTAAACATCACTCAGTGTACAGACACTGAGACAGGCTCCTACCAGTGAGAGGCATCACTAAAAACAATCCATTTTATATTCTTCAGCTCACCCAAAGGTGGAAATTGCAGCACACATTTCTTCATCTTGTATTTTTTAATGTTTTCTTCACCCGTTAAATGTCCTCGACCTTTGGACGTTTCATTACAGAACTCAGCTCGAAGACATCAAAACTTGAGTCCGGCCTTGCCTGTGGGCCCAGCCAATCCAATTGGCCAATTCAACTTTGCAGCTGCTCAGTCCCAGCTTTGGAAACATCTTCATCTTTCTGTGAGGCCCCGGCCCCATTGACTGTGACACACTGTCTGATTTCCAATCCAATTTACTTAAAGGTCCCAGAAGTCTGACTCCAAATCTTAAATGTTGTTCTGATGTCTAGTCTCTACAAGTGACTCCAAACCCACAATGTGATTGCCTCTTAAAAAGTGGGCAGCACGGAAGCATTGCGGGTAGCACAATCGCTTCATAGCTCCAGGGTCCCAGGTTCGATTCCGGCTTGGGTCACTGTCTGTGCGGAGTTTGCACATCCTCCCCGTGTGTGCGTGGGTTTCCTCCGGGTGCTCCGGTTTCCTCCCACAGTCCAAAGGTGTGCAAGTTAGGTGGATTGGACATGATAAATTGCCCTTAGTGTCCAAAATTGCCCTTAGTGTTGGGTGGGGTTACTGGGATAGGGTGGAGGTGTTAACTTTGGGTGGGGTGCTCTTTCCAGGAGCCGGTGCAGACTCGATGGGCCAAATGGCCTCCTTCTGCACTGTAAATTCTATGATCTATGATCCTGTCAGTAACATTGTTTTGGAACTCACTAGTACCACCACATAGGCAGCCATCAACATGCATCATAAAGATGCCTGAGAGTTTCCTGCCATGGTACCAATAAAGCACGGCAGCTTCTGCCTTCAGCTAGAGTTAACCCGACTTCAACAAAACTGATCTGAGAAGTACCATACACTCTGAAACATCGTTCAAAACATCGACAAACTTATTTAACTTCCAAAGTCTTCCTTTTACATCTGGCACATTTTTAGGAGGTTGCAGAAACACTGCCCCCTTGAGACGATCCCCCAGCACAAACACAGCTTTTATGTTTCTTGGCTCACATTCCCGAGAAAACATCCTGAAAAGGGCCAAAGAAATTTCAGAATGACCTTCCCCACTGTGGGCGAGTCCACTCTGACCTCTTTATCTCCTAAGGGTTCTTCAATTCCCCAAGACACTAGCCTCGCCTTGGCCTTAAAAATTCCATCCAGTTGGATCTCTTCGGTGCTGATCCATCGATGTGATAATGCTGGCTGAATCTTTATTACAAACATGCAGGGGAATGCTTCAGTGAACTGAAGCATCTCAAGGAGTAGTTACAAGAACACACATTTATACACAGTACAATTGCAGCTAGTCAGCTGACAACGCGAAACAGCTCAGGCTGATCAGCTACAGGAACTTCACCCTCTCAAAACATTTTGGAAACAGTAGTTCCAGAGACCCAGGGTAATGCAGTGGGAATCCAGGTTCGGCAGATGGTGAAATTTGAATTCATTTGAAATTTGGAATTAAAAGTCATCGATGACCATGAAGGAATTGTTAATTGTTGTAAAGATCCATCTGGTTCATGAATGTCCTTTAGAGAAGGAAATCTATGGTGCTCCCGAGGTTTCTGTTCCTGTTCCAGTGCCTCCCCATCCTTATTTCGAATGCCTTTTTCAGGCGGGTTAACAGGAGCATTACGGGGTTTGTGTGGGCACACGGGACTCCAAGGGGAGACGGGTGTTCTTGGAGCGGGGCAGGGATGGGGGGGGGGGGGGGGGGCTGGCGTTGCCCAACCTCTGTGGGTATTATTGGGCTGCCAACGGAGCGATGGTGCAAGTGGGTAATGGACGGGGAGGGGGCGGCATGGAAGAGGCTGGAGATGGCATCATGTGTGGGTACGAGCCTGGAAGCGCTTGCAACGGCGCCGCTGCCGCTCCCTCCGACGAGGTATACCACGAGCCCGGTGGTGGCAGCTACCCTCAAGATTTGGGGGCAATGGAGGCAGCACAGGGGGGAGGTGGGGGCCTCGATGGGGTCCCCGATACGGGGGAACCACCGGTTTGTGCCGGGGAGAATTGATGGTGGGTTCCTGAGTTGGCACAGGGCAGGTGTCAGGAGGCTGGGGGACCTGTTCATAGAAGGGAAGTTTGCGAGCCTGGGTGAACTGGAAGGGAAGTTCAGGCTCCCCCCGGGGAACACCTTTAGGTACATGTAAGTAACGGCGTTTGTCAGGCGGCAGGTGGCGGGGTTCCCCCTGCTGCTGCCGCGTGGGGTCCAGGACAGGGTGCTCTCGGGGGTATGGGTTGGAGAGGGGAGGATCTCGGAAGTGTACCAGGTGATGCAGGAGGTAGACGAGGCCTCGGTGGAGGAGCTGAAAGATAAATGGGAGGAGGAGCTGGATGAGGAGATTGAGGAGGGGACGTGGGCGGATGCCCTAGAAAGGGTGAACTCCTCCTCTTTGTGTGCGAGGCTTAGCCTCATACAGTTTAAGGTACTGCATAGGGCTCATATGACCGGGACAAGGATGAGCCGTTTTTTTGGGACCGAGGACAGGTGTATTAGGTGCTCAGGGAACCCAGCAAACCATGTCCACATGTTCTGGGCATGCCCAGCGCTGGGGGAATTTTGGAAGGGTGTAGCAAGGACGGTATCGAGGGTGGTAGGATCCAGGGTCAATCCAGTCTGCGGACTCGCAATATTTGGGGTTGCAGTGGAGCCGGGAGTGCAGGAGGCGAAAGAGGCCGGCATTCTGGCCTTTACATCCCTAGTAGCCCGGCGGAGGATTCTTCTTCAGTGGAAGGATGCGAGGCCCCCAAGCGTGGTCAATGATATGGTGGGGTTTATTAAATTGGAGAGGGTGAACTTTGCCCTAAGGGGGGATCAGTGCAGGAGTTGTTCAGGAGATGGCAACCATTCCTAGATCTCCTGGCAGAACGGTAAAAATAAAAGGTCAGCAGCAGCAGCAACCCGGTGGGGGGGGGAGGGGGTTGTCTCTTTTGTTTTTGTTTTGGGTTGAATGTCTGTTTTTTGCCAATGACGGGTGTTAATTTCTTCTCTTTTGTATTTACGGCGGGGGGAGGGGGGGTTCTGTTTTTTATTGTTCTTAGAATTTTCTGTTATTGTTTTCTTTTTTGTGAAAATTTGAATAAAAATTATTTTTTTTTAAAAAAGAGAAGGAAATCTGCCATGCTGACCTGGTTTGGCCTACTTGGGACTTCAGACCCACAGCAATGTAGTTGCCTCTTAACTGCAGCCACTCAGTTCAAGGGCAATTAGGGATGGGCAACAAATGCGGCTCAGCCAGCGATGCCCACATCTCATGAATGAAAAAACAAGTGGCAGATGTGCAGGTTAATGGTTCTGGTGGAAAATACAGTGAGAGACACACAGCTTTCATAAATATAACCCACTTTACAACGCATCCCAATCATATTAACACTTTCTTCCCCATATCACATTCGATGGGCTGAATGGCCTCCTTCTCCATTCTAATGAATCTATGATTGAAAAGAACAAATTCAGGTGCTGCAGTCTCTCCAACTCACTGAAATCCCTCATCCCTGCTGCCATTCTCATAAATCTCCTCTGCACCCTCTCTGTGAACTTCACATCTTTCCTGAAGTGTGGGGCCCACATATAGGATTCCATTCTAGAGGGATAGAACGACCCTCCTGTGGTACAACTAACAAATACGCTAATACCAGAACAGTTAGATACTGAGGTGGCAGACTTAGGAGAGCAACACAAAGGTCTCATAAGGATCCTACACAGGAAGATTGGTCGGGACACACGGGGGGTGCACTACATTAACTGAACATGATGGAGGTGTGGGTGACAATAAAACACCATCCATATCGACTGAACCCACAGAAAGCAGCTCAGATAGAAGCGGAAATCCAACACATGTTGGAGAATCATTTAATTGAGCCGAGTAGAATAGCTGATGGTCGCCGGCCATGTTTGTACCTAAGCCGGATGGGACAACCGGTTCTGGACAGACTAGTGGAAGACAAATGCCACCAACGAAATGGATTTGTATCCGATTCCCAGGTTGGAGGACTGTATTGATAGGATAGGCAGTGCCTCACTCCTTTCAAAAATCAACCTGTTAAAGGGCTATTGGCAGGTTCCTTAAACCTCCCAAGGGTTAAAGAGATATCTGCCTTTGTGACTCCAAGGGGAGTATATCAGTGTAAAGTATTGCCATTTTGATTTAAAAACACACCAATTATACTTCAGCGACTGATGTACCAAGTGACTGCTCCCGTGCCTAACTGCGTAGTCTATTTGGACAACGTGGTAGTTTACAGTGACACACAGAAGGAGCATGTAGGACACTTTGAGGGGTCATTTAAACAACTGCAGTTGGCCGATTTAGTCATCACTTTGGCCAAAAGCCAGTTTGCCAAAGCTGGGGCAAGTAGTGGGACAGGGGTGAGTGGTGCCCAGAAGAGCCAAGGTAAGGATGTTACTAGATTTCCCCATTCCCAAAACAAAACGGGAGATTATGAGGTTCCTAGGCATGTGCTGGTTCTATAGAAAGTTTGTATTTGACTTCAGTACCACAGCGGTATTTTTGACAAATGTATTGTGGAAACAAGCAAAAATGGTATGTTTAGCAGATGCCAAACAGCGTTTGTAAAACTGAGGGTCGTGCTGGTAAGCAAACCTGATTTTTCGAAACCCTTTGGAATAGCCACAGGTACTAGGGACCTGGGTGCAGGGGCAGTGTTACTACAGGATGGTGAGTCAGGAATAGAGAGGTTGGTGGCATACTTTAAAAATATATATTATGTCTGTGCCAGAGAAACTACTGCACCATTGAGAAGGAAGCTTAGCATTGCTACCAGCCCTTTAGCAATTTGAAGTTCATGTCCGAAACTGTCAGAATGAAACAAATTCCGTCCTGGCTGTAATTGAAGCAGAAACAAGAACAGCAGAATCCAGCCTCCGTAATCACTTGTGAACTTGTTGGTGTCTCAGCAGGTTGGATAACCGAGTGAATCCCTTCCCACACTGAGAGCAGCTGAGCGGCCTTTCCCCAGTGTGAACTCGCTGATGCTTCTGCAGGTTGGATAACAGGGAATCCCTTCCCACACTGAGAGCAGGTGAACGGCCTCTCCCCAGTATAAACTCGCTGATGTGTCTGCAGGGTGGGTGAATCACTGAATCCCTTCCCACACTGAACACAGGTGAACCGCTTCTCCCCAGTATGAATTCGCTGGTGTGACTGCAGGCTGGATAATCACATGAATCCCTTCCAACACTGAGGGCAGGTGAACGGCCTCTCCCCAGTGTGAACTCGCTGGTGTATCTGTAAGTTGGATGACTGAGTAAATCCCTTCCCACACTAAGGGCAGGTGAATGGCTTCACCCCAGTGTGAACTCGCTGGTGTCTCTGGTGGTTGGATGAATCACTGAATCCTTTCCCATACAGAGCAAGTGAACAGTGTTTCCCTCGTGCGAACTCGCTGGTGTGACTGCAGACAGACTAAATGAGTGAATCCCTTCCCACACACAGAGCAGGTGAACGGCCTCTCCCCAGTGAGAATGTGTCGATGAGTTTCCAGCACAGATGGGACTCTGTATCCCTTCCCACAGTCCCCACATTTCCAAGGCTTCTCCATGTTTTGTTACTCCTTGTGTCTCTCCAGGTTTTCCGATCAGTTGAAGCCTCGTCCACACACAGAACACATGTACGGTCTCTCCCTGCTGTGAATGGTGTGATGTTTTTCAGGCTGCATAACTGGTTAAAGCTCTTTCCACCGTCAGTGCTCTGGAACACTCTCATTCGGGTGTGTGTGTGTCTCGGTGCTTTTCAGTCACACTGATGGTTAAAATCTTTTGAAGTCAACAGATCGGTAAAACATTCTCCTTCTGGATTCAAAGACCAATGACATTTAGGACCCGATGTATTGAGTGAGTCTGTGAGACCGAGACATGATGTTTCAGATTACTGTCTGTAATTCCTCCTCTTCTAATATCCTGTAAAACTGTTTGGAAAAGACATTGCAGTCAGCATAAGATCGAAATTCAGAACAGACAACTCTACTTACAATGGAACATTCTTTCCTCTCTCATTCCCCAAAAGCTGTAAATCTCCATCCCACACACTCTCCCTCCATTCTCACTCTGCTGTATCTAATATTCACCCTCCCAATTCTCCTGAAGGTGCTGATTCAGGCTGATTAACAGATCCATGCTCCTGTCCTGGACACAGAAACCATAACAAATCGGAGTTGCAGTCAGCCATTCGGCCCATCGAGCCTGCTCAACCATTCAATGAGATCATTGACCGATCTACCTCAGCACCATTTTCCCACACTATCCCCCATATTCTTTGATATCTTCAATATATAGAAACTTTTGTGAGGGCCATGAAGAATCCAGCACGAGTTTTCAGGATACAAAGAAATAAAATTTATTTACAATAACATATATATACGCAGCAGCAGCAGCAGCAGCAGCAGCAGCAGCAGCAGCAGCAGCAGCAGCAGCAGCAGCAGCAGCAGCAGCAGCAGCAGCAGCAGCAGCAGCAGCAGCAGCAACTTCCCTTGCTGCTCACTCCTCTCTCTCCCTGGTTCCAAATTGGCCAGCTCTATTTATGCAGGGAGTCTGCTAATGATTTCTCCGCCCCCCTCATTGGGGAAGCTCATACTCCCACAGGATTGTGGGATTGTCATTAGTCCCCAGCCAATGGTAAGCAGGCAGGTTATAACAGAAACCTATCAATTTTTGTCTTGGGAATACTTGCTGATGGAGGCTCCACAGTTCTCTGGGGTATAGAATTCCAAAGCTTCACAACATCCTCGAGTGAAGAAATCCCTCCTCATCTCAGCTTTCTTTCCATTTTTCCACCTGTTCCCCATAACCTTCTTCAATCACAAATCTATCCAACTCATCCGTAAAAATATTCACTGACCCTCGCCCTACACTGGTCCCTGTAGAAGAGAAATCCAGAGTCTAACAACCACCTGATGGAACAATGATTGGAAATATATAACGGAGTTATTATACTATATTAAACAGCTAGAAATAACAATAAATGTGCTTTATTACAGAACCCTGAATAATATGTCGAATGTACACCATATAACAACACTAGACATATCATACAGGGTGGCACAGTAGCACAGTGTTTAGCACTGTGCTTCTCAGCGCCAGGGTCCCAGGTTCGATTCCCAGCTTGGGTCACTGTCTGTGTGGAGTTTGCACTTTCTCGCCATGTCTGTGTGGGTTTCCTCCGGGTGCTCCGGATTCCTCTCACCAGTCCCGAAAGACGTGCTTGTTGGGTGAATTGGACATTCTGAATTCTCCTTCAGTGTACCCGAACAGGCACCGAACTGTGGCGACTAGGGGCTTTCCACAGTAACTTACAGTGATAATGTAAGCCTACTTGTGACAATAATAAAGATTATTATTATGATTATTATCTCTGTCCAATATTAATTTACTGTCACCTTAAATGTCAGCCATCTCCTGGGGAAACCAGCACTTTAATTGTGAACATGAGGAAAGAGACTATCATTTTGGACAGACAAATAAATGCGTCAAGCTGAAGGAACAAAGGACGAGAGAGAGAGAGAGAGAGGCCTGGGCCAAGCTTTCCAGAGTCTGCACCCTCCCTGGATTCACTTCGTTTCCCTTCAGTTGCTGCAAGTGACCAACTGAAGGTGAGAATGAGAAAAGAAATGGAAAGAGAGAGAAAAGAAAGTGTTTTACTCAGATGTTGGAGACAGGAGGAGGTTTCAGTCTACGTGAAGCTCTTTCCATTGGTCAACACCAATTGCTGGACGGTCAGGTGGTGGGCACTCCCTCGCACATGCTCAGTTCCCCCTCTCTCTTGGACATGCGCAGTCGCTTGCCCCGGCGGGGGATGGGTGGTGGGCGAGAGTCTTCTCGCCCTGGCCGGAGACGTCAGCTGGTTGCCTGGAAACGTTGTCTCCAGGAGGCACAACAATGAGTGGGGACCCAGCGGGGCTCCTGCGCCGAGCCTGCGCACTGCAATGCAGAGACATCATCGCAGAGCAGAATGATTCCTATTGGCTGATTCAGGCTCTCAAACAATGAAAGGTTCTGGTTTCCCCAGCAGGTGGCTGACGTTTAAGGAGACAATAAATTAATATCGGCCAGGAAGCAGTGAGCAGGGATCTGTCAATCAGCCTGAATCAGCACCTTCAGGAGAATTGGGAGGGTGAATATTAGATACAGCAGAGTGAGAATGGAGGGAGAGTGTATGGGATGGAGATTTACACCTTTTGGGGAATAAGAGAGGAAAGAATGTTCCAGAGAAACTAGAATTGTCTGTTCTGAATTTCTATCCTGTTCTGACAGTGATGTCTTTTGTAAATTGTTTTTCCAGGATATTAGAAGAAGAGGAATTACAGACAGAAATCTCAAATGTCACGTCTTGATCTGACAGAATCACTTGATTCCTTGGGACACACAAGCAGGTGAGAGTGTTCCAGAGCACTGACTGTGGAAAGAGCTTCAACCAGTTACACAGCCTGAAAAAAACATTGCACCATTCACAGCGGGGAGGGACTGTACACGTGTTCTGTGTGTCGGTAAGGTTTCAATTGTCCAACCTGGAGTGACAGAAGGAGACGCAAAACATGGAAAAACCATGGAAATGTGGGGATTGTGGGAAGAGATTCAGTGTCCGATCTAAGCTGGAGTATCATCAACGCGTTCACACTGGGGAGAGGCCGTTCAGCTGCTTTGTGTGTGGGAAGGAATTTGGTCAGTTATATGGCCTGAAAACACACCAGCGAATTCACACTGGGGAGAAACCGTTCACCTGCTCTCAGTGTGGGAAGGGATTCGGTGATTCCTCCAACCTGCAGACACACCAGCGAGTTCACACTGGGGAGAGGCCATTCACCTGGTCTGTGTGTGAGAAGCGATTCACTCAGTTATCCAACCTGCAGATACACCAGCGAGTTCACACTGGGGAGAAGCCGTTCACTTGCTCTCAGTGTGGGAAGGGATTCACTGAGTTATCCAGCCTGAAGAAACACCAGCGAGTTCACACTGGGGAGAAACCGTTCACCTGCTCCCAGTGTGGGAAGGGATTCAGTGTTTCCTCCAATCTGCGGACACACCAGCGAGTTCACACTGGGGAAAGGCCGTTCACCTGCTCTCAGTGTGGGAAGGGATTCACTGTGTTATCCAGCCTGAAGAAACACCAGCGTGTTCACACTGGGGAGAAACCGTTCACCTGCTCTCAGTGTGGGAAGGGATTCAGTGAATCAATCAAACTGCAGAGACACCAGCGGGCTCACACTGGGGAGAAGCCATTCATCTGCTCCACGTGTGGAAAAGGATTCAGTTACTCATCCAACCTGCAGAGACACCAGCAAGTTCACTTTTGGAAGACAGTAAGAAGTCTTACAACACCAGGTTAAAGTCCAACAGGTTTGTTTCAAACACGAGCTTTCGGAGCACGGCTCCTTCTTCAGGTGAATGGAAAGGCTTGTTCCAGAAATGTTTATATAGACACAGTCAGAGATGCCCCGGAATGCGAGCACCTGCAGGCAATCAAATCATCAAAGATGCAGAGAGAGAGGTAACTCCAGGTTAAAGAGGTGTGAATTGTCCCAAGCCAGTTCAGTCGGTAGGCCTCTGCAAGTCCAGGCTTGTTGGTGGGGGCCGAATGTAATGCGACATGAATCCCAGATCCCGGTTGAGTCCGCATTCATGCGTGCGGAACTTAGCTATAAGTTTTTGCTCAGCAATTTTCAGACTCAGACAAAATCAGACTTTTGGAAGAGGCCGTTCACCTGCTCTGTGTGTGGGAAGGAATTCTCTGTTTCCTGGCGCTTACTCAGACACGAACAACTTCACAAGTGATTCCAGGGGTTGGATTGTGTTGCTGTTACCGTTTCTGCTTCAGTTACATCCAGGACGGCATTTTGCTCATTCTGACAGTTGGTGTTGGAGGGAATTAAAGTTGAGTCCTGGAGATTGTGGTGAACTTTAAGGAAAGGTCTTTGTTTCACATGTATGTGGAGATACAAAGGCTTGAGCCTGAATGCTGCAGAGTCTGTGCCTCTCCCCCATTGTACATTGTACTGTCCGATGTCGTATTGATATGTTACTTGTTTTTACTGACTACAGATAGTTGGACATATGTAAAACTTAATATTAACATTGATTTGTTTTATTGAATACTGGATGGTTCGTATAATCACATTAGCTACAGAAATTGTTATAAACAGACCTGATAATTGCATCTCCGGACAATTTCTGGCCCCTATTTAGCATTTCAAAGGGTTATTCTAACTGTGATGTGGTGTTAACAGCCTCCCATCTATGTTCATCCAGAGATAACCATCTTTATGGATGTCTGAGCAGTCTGTCTGTCTCCGTGCAGTTTCCCTGATTGTTTTGCTAATTCAAATGGGTTTTTCAGACTTTTGCCATTGTGGGTGTAGATGGCCTGTGTTGATTGCTGCCTGCCAGGATGTCTGAATTAACCCGTCCCTATTTTCTAGTGAGGTATGACTTGCCTTTGTGCGTTTGTACATTTATCCCGTGATTAAACGGAGATGTGAATGGACATGTGAATAAATATATATATAGAAAAACATGGGCCCCGATATTTTCCCACAACAGGCCCCCCTGGATGAAAAATAGACCCAAGATCGCCATGAACCGATATCTGTTGTGGTGCACCCCACTTGTGAAATAAACTATACCTTGTGGATATCGTTGCCTATCCTCATGGAAGCTCTCCTTCCTCGATCATAGTTGAGGACACGGTGCTGGATCCTTAAGGTGGCCTGGCCTCCAGATCACGGAAAGTGTCCTAAACCACTCGCTGTGAGTAACAGCCATTAACCTTTTCCCTTCCCGCTGTCATGTGCGAGTACCTTTAAGAAATGGATGTTTATCAAATAGCTGTAGCCAATGGAGCTCACCCATAGTGATGGTACCTGAACCAGACGGTACCCAACGGTTGTGTGTGGACTATAGAAATGTTAATGTGGTTAGAAGAACGGACTCTTATCCTATCCCATGTTTGGAGGATTGCAATGAGAAAGTGGGACAATCAGCTTTTATTTCCAAACTGGATTTACTTAAAGGTTACTGGGAGGTACCTTTATCCAAAAGGATGAAGGAGACTCCAGATGGTATATACCAAATCAAAGTTATGCCATTTAGCATGAAAAATGCCCCAGCCACATTTCAATGGTTAACTAACAAAGTCATTTATGATTACTCAATTGTGCGGTATACAGCGATGATCTGGTAATTTTCAGCCTGACATGCAAAGAACATTTGTAGCATCTGATGGAGTTACTCCATCACCTTCAGGAGGCAGGTTTGGTGGTAAACCTAGCCAAAAGTGAATTTGGAAAAGTCGAAGTTACTTTCCTGGGCCATACAATCGGACAGGGCCCAATGATCCCATGGGATGTGAAAACAAAAGTTATTGGGGAGTTTCCAATACCCTCGACAAGAAGGGAAATAATGCGGTTTCTTGGCATGAGTGGATTCTACTGGAAATTTGTGCAGAATCTTCGCAGTGCGGTTGCTCCACTGATGGACTTGCTAAAGAAGCGTAGCAAATTTAAATGAACAGCGGAGTTTCAACAGGCATTTGACTGCCTGAAAGCTGTGATAACCAATGCTCCTGTGTTGGAGAATTACAAGGGGCTCTGTGATCAGATTGAACTAAATTATCTGACTTTAAAGAGAAATGCCGAGGCATAGAGAAATCGATGGATTGTGCAGAGACCTTCTTGTCCAGAGAGACTGTCAATCAAGAAGGATTCCAGTTGGAGGAAGAAGAACTGAAATGGACTATTTTATTATTAAATGTTTGTGTGTTTTGTTAAAAAAAAATGTATATTCATTGTCCATATTTCTAAAAGGAAAGTGAAAAGGTGAAAAATGAAACCATGTTGAAGTTGATGGTTTAGTTTTTTTTCTTGGGGGAGGTGTCATGTGCGAGTAAGAAATGGGTGTTTCTCGAATAGCTATATTAGGTGTACCTTTATGAAATGGGTGTTTGTCAGATCGCTGCAGTGATGTCAGAGTGTGGGTGGAGCTGGGCTGTCTGTCTGACACTTTGTTTTTGGCAGGCAGCTACAGTATATTTTAGTTTCGTTTTGAGAGCTGGGTAGCCGCAGGAAAAGCAAACAGCTGAATAAGGATCTCTCTCTCTGCAATCTAAAGACTGTCTCCAGATCATTTGAGGATTTCAAAGTGATAACTGCACTCAGCAGTGAATTTAAATCTGATCTGTTTTAAAAAGGGTCTTTTGTCTTATGGATGTTGTAAGGAAAGATTAAGGGTTACTTATAGAGTACTGTATTCTTTGGGGGGAGTATTTTAGTTGATGGTTGCTAAGATGTTTATTGTCTGTGTTTAAAAATGTTAATGGGATTCATAGAATAAACATTGTTATTGTTTAAAAATATTCTTAGTTCTCTGTTGCACCACACCTGTAAAGTGGGCCCTAGTGCTCCCCATAACCACATTCTGTTAAAAGTTGTGAGTCAAGTGAACTCCATGATACACTTTGGTGTTCTCTAAACACTGATCCATAACACCGCTCCCTGAGGGCGACTAGTGGGATTTTCTGGAGGACGGTCTAAGGTTTTCTCCACTTACGCTGTAGGCAGCACATAACCATTGCCCATACCAGCATTATGTCTGTACCGACAGTCATTCCTATTCGGATTACCTCCCACCCGTCTGTAAGTCGGCTGCCTGCTGCCCCGGGAACACATATGTCCCGCCAATGTTGTGTTCCGGAGAGTCCCACCTGAATGATGGTCGGGATAGCTGAGCCCACCTGGATCTTTCCTTTCCTTATCTGATTTGTCGACTGCCTGGACATTCTCCTGAGCGAGCTCTGTTGCTCCGTGCATAGCCTATCGGACTGTGCTGCCTGGTGTCTTGTCCATGTAAAGTGAGTCATCCCACCAGGCCCCAAATAGGTAGCCTGATGTATGTCGGGGGAGGTGAAATTCCCTCAGTGTTAAAGAGTCTGTTACCTGCAGACAGAAGCTGTGGCTGCTACCACATAGGAGGCCTCCCGCGATTATCCCCACCTCCGACTGTGTGGGACCGACCTGTATGGGCTTAAAAGCTTCTTTCAGTGGCATAACATTGACCGTAACCTTGCTGTGGATTGACAAGGGTTCGAGAGTCCGACAGGTACACACTATGTAATGTGCCGAATCGGAACAGCATTCTGCGGTGCTCATATGTGCCAGGTCATTATGATGTGCTCAGTATCGTCTAGATCCGGTCCAATAAACCCAACCCTCCTGCACGGTTCCCAATGACTCAAACCTAGAGCTGTCCTTAAAGGTTCCCTTGGATGGGTTTTCCTGGGGGACTGCTAGATTAAACTTTATCCCTCCCGCAGTGGGTCCACTGCCTGGCCTGGTAACCACCAGTTTGTTCCTGTCCCTGTGGTTGTGAAGGAGGTTTATTTTGTATAGGGGGGTGAATAAGTGCCGTGGGATTGTCCCGAACCTAAATTCCTCTATGTCAGCACAGATACTCTCAATTGAATCTCCTGCAAGAGTGTCACAGGCCCTTCCCTTTGCTTGTGCTTGAATGGTGTTAATTATACCCACAGATACCTTGTCCAGGACTCACAGAAGCTCTTCTCCCTGTAAATTTATGGAAGCCAGTGCGTTCCATATACCCCATATTGTAGCCCTTTTCCGACTTCCGCGGCTACCCAGGAGGCATAACTGTTTGTCTCCACGAGCTGCACCGAGTTCAGGACCGAGTTTACACAACCAAATAATCATCCGATGTCCCGCAAAGTGCTCCTTTCACCTCGCCTGCGTACCCTAGATTCTGGGGTTATTTTATTGTGGGACTGAAAACAGGCTGAGAAGATACACATAGGCCAGGAACAGAAACTATCTCATGAAACCCTGGCTGGAATCGATACTGACCATCTGCAAAAGCACCCAAGTCAAGGCACAGACCTGTTACTGTTACATGGACTTTATGATTACCCACTCCAAGTCTATGAATATGTAACAAACTTCCAGACACAGGTGATTAGCTTTGCCGCAGGACGAAGAACAGACAAAAGAAGCCATCAGACTCCATAATGAGCTGATGGCTGGTCAGACAAGGGGGGTTTCAGAGGACAATGGGTCTTGATTGAATCACCATGGATAAACAGGAATATCCTGTCTTTCCCATTAACAGGTTGGGGTCTGGCTTGGACAATGGCCGGTGGTGGGCGTATACCAATGACTCAATCCTAGCTCACCAGTATAAAGAAAGGATCAAACAGATCTTCAGCAATAACCTGGTTGTCCCCCAGGCACAATCATCACAAGAAGAAAGGACGCTGGGTTTGGAACCCAGAGAAGGCATCCAGATGGAGTGGCCGTAGCCTGCCACCTCCGTTACTAAGTGTGGGCAAAACCCAAACCCAAAGTCTGAGTCAGATTTTGTTGCGTTGTGAATAAAATTGCGCTAAACTGTGAACCTGTTTTCCTAGAATGATAGAATTTACAGTGCAGAAGGAGGCCATTCGGCCCATCGAGTCTGCGCCAGCCTGGCCCTTGGTAAGAGAATCCCACCCAAGCCCACACTATCTCTGTAACCCAGTAACCCCACCTAACCTTTTTGGACCCTAAGGGCAATTTATCATGGCCAATCCACCTAACCTACACATCTTTGGATTGTGGGAGGAAACCGGAGCACCCGGAGGAAACCCACGCAGACACGGGGATAACGTGCAGACTCCGTACAGACAGTGACCCAAGCCGGGAATCAAACCTGGGACCCTGGAGCTGTGAAGCAACTGTGCTAACCACTGTGCTACCCTGTTTTGTCCTTTTTTCATCTCGCAAATAAGGGAATCTGTGTAAAACTTTTGATGTCGTAAACTGGTCGAACGCACCAGAGATTTTAAAGGTATAACATTTTGGCACCTCAGATGTTCCTTCGATAATTGATATATTGCTCCAAAGTCGAACCTTCAACCTAGTATTCTCCAACAATCTGTCTGAGCCTGAATTAAGAGGGCAGATTGCCCCACGTAACGGCCAGTCTTCAGTGAGTGAAGGACTAATACAGATTTTGACAGGTAAAATTGGGCTATAACCGGGTGTCTGTAATACGAGGTGAACAAACTACCTATTTAGATCTAGGATAGTCAAGGGAGTTGGGTAAAATCTATGGGGGGGAATTTAGTGAAAGCCGGACCCCGAACCCAGAGGATTCCTACACACCTGTGAGAAATCCCAGGGAGAGGGGGAGAATAAGGAGAGAGAGAAATGGCAGAGCTTCCAGAGTGAGAAATGACCCAAGTGGGTACTACAGTAAATTAGAAAGGGTCTGGGAGCCAAAGTTAATGAGTAGAGTACAGACCCTGAAGGTTAAAAAGTGCAGCAACAGTTGCATCAGCGCTTCTCTCACCAGGTGGTGGCTGGTTTACCCACCTCCTCCTGTACTGTTTGGTAGCGTTAACCGTCCTGTAGTCAGTAATTTGTTAGTATTGACGTGAATCCACTGTGCTCTCCATATCGTACTGATGAGTAGTGAATGGAGAAATAGCAAACGGGACCGGGATCCTTAAAATTCACGGAAGAAGGAAAGGATATTCAAACCACCTTTTGGAAAGTGGCCAGTGACAAAAGGCTCCTCGAGGGATCCATTGTGTCAAAGGGGGGAGAGGGATATGAGTTCTGGAAGACGTTAGTGTGGAAATATTAGTTTTCGAAGAAGTCCTTTGGAAATATTGAATTTTTGAAGAAGTCAGTGAAATGTAAGTTTTCAAAGAAGTCAGTATGGAAACAGAGTTTTAGAAAAAGTCAGTGTGAATATTTGTGCTGTGGATAGTCTGGGATTATCCTCAAACACAAATCAGAGACTAGTGAGTCTTGGGATATGAGGTTTTAGACGTCAGTGTGAAAGTCGGTGCCCTGGGAGCACCTTAATGTTAGAAGTTAGGAAAAAGAGGTCAGCATTTCCAGTCTGGTGAGTTTCCAGTCTCCTTCCAAAGGGATATGATGGGAGCTTTTGGGGATCAAGCAATAGATAAAGATGACAGATATATATTGGGGAGATATGTCTTCTGCGTTTCAACAAAAAAGCTAAATTATCAATTTGAAAAAATTGGGTAATGGTTAGTTTTATTCAATATAAAGTTAAAAGTTAGTTTGCAGACTTTAATCAACTCGTTCAGAGCTGGCAGTGGGGAAAAAGCGAACTCGGTCAGGAATCGGCGGAGCGGGGAGAAACGGCACAGTGGAGTGGCGGGAACCACTCCGGCTTCGGGCCGCCCCAAAGGTGCGGAATCCTCCACACCATCAGGGGCTAGGATGGCGCCGGAGTGGTTTGCACCCCGTCGGCCAGCGTGGAAGGCCTTTGGGAGTCCACTGGCCAGCACGGGTCCGCACATACGCGGGAATTGATGTCATCCCCGCGCATGCGCAGGGGGGTTCACCTTCGCGCCGGCCATTGCGGAGGCATACACAGCCGGAACGTAGGAGTAGTGCCCCCACGGCACAGGCCCGCCCGTGGATCAGTGGGCCCAGACCGCGGGCCAAGCCACCGTCGGGGCACTTCCCGGGGCCAGATCCCCTCGCGCCCCCCCAAGAACCAGGAGCCTGCCTGCGCCGCCAGGTCCCGCCGGTAAGGGATCAACTACAATTTACGCCGGCGGGACCGGTATAGAATGGGCGGGATTTTGGCGCATAGCGGGCCGGAGAATCGCCGGGGGTGGGGGGGGGGCGCTGCCAGCGGCCGCCGACCGGCACGGCGCGAATGCTGCCCCCGCCAAATCCCCAGTGCCGGAGAATTCGGCAGCCGGCAGGGGCGGGATTCATGCCGACCCCCAGCGATTCTCCCACCCGGCGTGGGGGTCGGAGAATCCCACTCTTTGCTACTTTGCTGATTGCGTGTTTGTGTGTGTGATTTTTCCTTGTCTGTGAATCTATCTGGTGCTTGTGTCACTAAGGTAACCCTCTGGTCTTGATTTGTTAATCATTTCAAAGTTGCTTGTTTAATGTATGTATGTAGTTGCCTTCCTTCCTCAGCTTGTTCCCCAATGAGACTGCCTTCACAACTAGCAGGTTGACGACTGAAGCCTTTTTTTCCTCTCGTGATTTGCAGTGAGTGTCCTTTCCAGTCCCCCTCCCCCCATCAATTGAAGTGAGTGCAGTTCAAAACCTGCATCCAGATCTCGACTGCAGAAGAGGCCCTTCAGCCCATCAGAGTCTACACCGAAGCATGAAAGACGCCTGACCTGCCTACCCAATCCCATTTGCCAGCATTTGGCCCTTGAATGTTATAACAGGCCAAGTATTCATCCAGATACTTTTTAAAGGATGTGAGGCAACCCACCTCTCCTACCCTCCCTGGCAGTGCATTCCAGACTGTCACCACCCTCTGGGTAAAAAATGTTTTTCATTAAATCTCCCTAAGCCTCTTGCCCCTCACCTTGAACTTCTGTCCCCTCGTAGCTGACCTTTTAACTAAAGGGAACAGCTGTTCCTTATCCACCCTGTCCATGCCACTCATAATTTTGTACACTTTGATCAGGTCATAGAATCGCTACAGTGCAGAAGGAGGCCATTCAGTCCATCGATTCTGCACTGGCCCTCTGAAAGAGCACCCTACCTAGGCCCAATTCCCCACCTTGAGGCAATTTAGCATGGCCAATCCATCTAACCTGCACATCTTTGGACTGTGAGAGGAAACTGGAGCACGCGGAGGAAACCGATGCAGACACAGGGAGAACGTGCAAACTCCACAGTCAAACCCAGGTCTCTGGTGCTGTGTGGCAACGGTGCTAACCACTGTGCAATCATGCCACCCTTCAGTCTTTTCTGCTCCAATGAAAACAACCCAATCCTATCCAACCTCTGTTCACAACTTAAATGTTCCATCCCAGGCAACATCCTGGTGAATCTCCTCTGCCCCCTCCAGTACAATCACATTCTTCCTATAATGTGGCGACCAGAATTGCACAGTACTCCAGCTGTGGGCTCACCAAACTTCTATACAACTCCAACATGACCTCCCTGCTTTTGTAATCTATGCCCCAATTAATAAAAGCGAGTGTCCCATAGGCCACTTTCACCACCCTATTCACCTTCCCTCCTGCCTTCAGACATCTGTGGACAAACACACCAATGTCCCCTTGTTCCTCGGAACTTCCCACTGTCAGGCCATTCAGTAAATGCTTCCTTGTCAAATTTCTACTTCCAAAGTGTATCACCTCACACTTCAGGGTTCAATTCCATCTCCTTTTTTCTGCCCATTTGACCATCCCGTCTGTATCTTCCTGTAACCCAAGATACTCAACCTCACTGTTAACCACCCGGCCAATCTTTGTGTCATCTGCAAAACTACTGATCTTACCCCCCAACATCTATGTTGTTTATCTAAATGATGAACAATAGGGGACCCGGCACAGATCTCTGTGGTACGTCACTGGACACTGGCTTCCAGTGACTGAAGGAGCCATCTGTCATCACCCTTGGTCTCCTACAGGCAAGTTGTTATACCGTCAATTCACTGCGAGACTGTGAGAATGAGTGAATACAAGGCTTTATTATCCAGGAACTCACCTACCAGTGTCTGCTGTGCAAATGAGTGCCACCCATAGGTGGCCGGTCTATATATCACCCTGGGGAGGGCGGAGCCAGAGGCGGAGCCCACTGGGGTTCCAGTACAGTACCTGGAAGTAGACCGTATTATCATTTCCAGGTCATAGGTCACAGCACTATACAGACAGTTCATACTTAGGTGAATACATTCACCACACAAGTCAATTTTGAATCCACCTTATCAAGTTACCCTGTATCCCATGTGCATTTGCCTTTTAAATAAGTCTCCCATGTGGGACCTTGTCAAAGGCTTTGCTGAAATCCATATAAATGACATCAACTGCACTACCCTCATCTATACACTTGGTCACATGCTCAAAAAATGTAATCAAATTTGTTAGGCATAACCCCCCTCTGACAAAGTCATGCTGACTAATCCTGATCAATCCTTGCCTCTCCAAGTGGAAATAGATTATTTCATTCAGAATTTTTGCCAACAGTTTCTCTACCACTGATGTGAGACTCACTGCTCTGTAGTTCCCTGGCTTATCTCTACAATCGTTCTTCAACAGTAGGACCATATTAGCTGTTCCCCAGTCCTCTGTGGCCAGAGAGGAGTTAAATATTTGGGGCAGAGTCCCTGCAACCTCCTCCCTTCCCTCCCACAGAATCCTGGAACATACATCATCTGCATATGGAGATTTCTCCACTTTTATGCCTGCCAACACCTCCAATACCTTGTCATTCCCTATTTGCTCAAGAACCTCACAGTCTCTCTCCCCGAGTTCCACATCTACCTCCTCATTCTCTTGGGTGAAGACAGATGTGAAGAATTTGTTCAACATCCTGCCAATGTCCTCTGGCTCCACCCACAGATTCCCCCGTCCCGAATGGGCCCTACTCTTTCCCCGATTATTGATTATATTTACAGAATATCTTGGGATTTTCCCTACATTTACCAGCCAGAACTTTCTCATATCCCCTCTTTGCTCTCCCAATCGCTTTCTTAAACTCCATCCTGCACTTTCTGTACTCCACTACTGCCTTTATTGATTGTTCCCCTTGTACTTGCTAAAAGGCTCTCTTTTCCTTCTCATCTTATCCTGAATGTCTCTGGCCATCCATGGTTCTCTGTACTTGTTACTCCTTCCTATCACCCTCGAGGGAACATGTTGGGCCTATCACCCTCGAGGGAACGTGTTGGGCCTATACCCTCGCCATTTCCTTTTTGAATGCCCCAGTGCTCTTCTGTCGATTTCCCCACAAGTAACTCTTGCCCTCCCTTGGCTTTATTTTACTCAAATCTACTCTCCCCCAATACACAACTTTTGCAACTTGTCCATTTTATTTTGTACCATGTTGTGGTCGCTAGCACTAAAATGCTCCCCCACCAACACATCAACCACCTGCCGGCTTCATTCCCCAGAATTAGGTCCAGCACGGCACCATCCCTTGATAGACCCTCTACATATTGAGCTAAAAGGTTCTCCTGCTGACATTTTCAGAACTCTACTCCATCTGCTTGTTAGGTGGATTGGAAATTCTGAATTCTCTCTGTGTAGCTGAACAGGAGCAGGAATGTGGCAACTAGGGGATTTTCACAGTAACGTCATTGCAGTGTTAATGTAAGCCTACTTGTGACATTAATAAAAATTATCTAAACTCTTAACATGATGACTATTCCAATTAATGTTGGAAAAAGTTGAAATCACCTAATATAATGACCCTATTATTATTTTTACACACCTCCACACATATTTGCTCCTCACTTTCCCGCTGACTATCTGGGGGTCTATAATAAACACCCAGCAATATGACTGTCCTTTTTCTCAAGTACTATGGATGAGGCTGCTTATTGGCAGTTCTTAGCTGAAGTTCTGACCTTAATTCCTGACTGTATGAATCATACCACATCTGATTCTATCTATTTTATATTCGAGCTAGTTTCCCTCATACTCTACTTCCTTCCGACCTCTTTATTATCTTTTTGGTCATTTTTTGCTGCTTCTTAAAATCGGTCCCACCTTTGACCGAACACAAACCTTTTCAGATTTGTACAGCTCTTTCAGTTTAATCCTTTACTTCCTTCTTTAATAATAATCTCTATTATTGTCACAAGTAGGTTTACATTAACACTGCAATGAAGTTATGGTGAAAAGCCCCGAGTCGCCACAGTCCGGCACCTGTTCAGGTACACGGAGGGAGAATTCAGAATGTCCAATTTCACCTAACAAGCACATCTTTCGGGACTTGTGGGAGGACATCAGAGGACCTGGAGGAAACCCACACAGACATGGGGAGAGTGTGCACCCATTGATGATGCATCCTTCCCAAAGAGACAAATGTATTTATTTTAGATCTGCTGTAGTGGTACAAAAAACATTTGCTTTGCACGATAAAATAAATGTCTTTCCATCAGCTTTTGAAGATAATTTCAGTGGAAATGTGCTCTCCCAGGCTCAATGATCATCAGCCGACTGGAAGCAAAGTCATGGCCAGTCCAACAGAAAGAAACCCTCCGACCCTTCCCCTTCACCAAGTGTCAGAATGAACATGGTTCAGTCCTGATGTGATTAACAGCAGCAAGAACAGCAGAATCCAATCCCAGTCATCGCTTGTGAACTCGCTGGTGTCTCAGCAGGTCTGATGACTGATTGAATCCTTTCCCACACACTGAGCAGGTGAATGGCCTCTCTCCAGTGTGAACTCTCTGGTGTACTCGCAGTGTGGATAACTGAGTAAATCCCTTCCCACAGTCAGAGCAGGTGAAGGGCCTCTCCCCAGTGTGAACTCTCTGGTGTGTCTGCAGGCTGGATAACCGAGAGAATTTCTGCCACAGTCAGAGCAGATGAATGGCCTCTCCCCAGTGTGAACTTGCTGGTGTGTCTGCAGGATGGATAACTGAGTGAATCCCCGTCCACACACTGAGCAGGTGAAGAGCCTCCCCCCAGTGTGAACTCGCTGATGTTTCCCGAGGGCGGATGAATCACTGAATCGTTTCCCACATTGAGAGCATGTAAATGGCTTTTCCCCAGTGTGAACTCGCTGGTGTGTTTGCAGGTGGGATAACCGAGAGAATTCCTTTCCACAATCAGAGCAGGTGAATGGCCTCTCCCCAGTGTGAAGTCGGTGGTGTGTCTGCAGATTGAATAAGTGAGTGAATCGCTTCCCACACTGTAAGCAGGTGAATGGCCTCTCCCCAGTGTGAACTCGCTGGTGTCTCCGCAGGCTGAATGAGTGAGTGAATCTCTTCCCACACTGAGAGCAGGTGAACGGTTTCTCCCCAGTGTGAACCCGCTGGTGTGACTTCAGGCTGGATAACTGAGTGAATCTTTTCCCACACTCAGAGCAGGTGAATGGCGTGATCCCAGTGTGAACTCCATGGTGTGAGTTCAGGCTGGATAACTGAGTGAATCTCTTCCCAAACTGAGAACAGGTAAACAGCCTCTCCCCAGTGTTAATTCGCTGATGTCTCTGCAGGTGGGATAACTGAGTGAATCCCTTCTCACACTGAGAGCAGGTGAATGGCTTCTCCCCAGTGTGAATGCGTCGATGAATCTCCAGCTCTGATGGGGCTCTGTATCCCTTCCCACAGTCCCCACATTTCCACAGCTTCTCCATGTTTTGGGTCTCCTCATGTCTCTCCACGTCAGACAATCAGTTGAAGCCTCGTCCACACACAGAACATGTGTACGGTCTCTCCCCGCTGTGAATGGTGTGATGTTTTTCAGGCTGTGTAACTGGTTAAAGCTCTTTCCGCGGTCAGTGCTCTGGAACACTCTCACTCGGGTGTGTGTGTCTTGGTGCTTTTCCAGTCACACTGATGTTTAAAATCTTTTAAAGTTGACAAATCAGGGAAACATTTCTCGTTCCAGATTCAAAGGCCGACGATATTCAGGACCGAATGAACAGAGTGACTCGGTCAGATCTTGATGTGACGTTCGGTTTCAGATTTCTGTCTGTAAATCCTCACTGTCAAATATCCTGGACAAGGAGTTAACAAAAGACTCACTGTCAGTACAGGATAAGAATTCAGAACAGACAATTGTAGTTTCTCTGAAATATTCTTTCCTCTCTCATCCCCAAAAGCTGTAAATCTCCATCCCACACACTCTCCCTCCATTCTCACTCTGCTGTATCTAATATTCACCCTCCCAATTCTCCTGAAGGTGCTGATTCAGGCTGATTGACAGATCTCTGCTCACTGCTTCCTATCAGATCTCTGGTGGCTGTATGTTGGAGAAGGTCACACACTAGGTAGCACCACCAGGATGGTTGGTTTTTTCCGTCCTTTTTGCCCGTTTCCCGGGGAATTTGGGTGAACAAACTTGGGTCAAGCTGAAGGTTCAGTGAACCCGTCGACAAAATCATGCTGAAAATTTCAAAAAGGTCTGGTGGGAGAGGAAACCCTTCGACGGATTTGGTGAGTCCATGTGGCTCACCAGGAGGGAGGATGGTGGCGTTGACTCCAGTGGGTGCAGCCGTTCCTATCACGGTGGATATGCTGGTGGGACTACTGGCCTCAGAGTTTGAGAAGCAGGTTGGGAAGTACTTTGAGAAACAAGGGCAAGCTCTGCCAACATCTCTAATGGAAAGGATCCTTTTACTTGCCGGATCGGAGGAGGGTAACACGTCTGGAATCAATGGGCGGATCCTTTCAGAAGAAGTAAGCTCAGTGGATGGAGTGAAAGTGAAGTGGGAGGAGGATGTGGGGCCTGTAGGAGATGATGGGGTGGGGAGTGAAGTCCTTGGCAGGGTGAACTCCACGTCCGAGTGCGAGACTGGGCTTGGTCCAGCTCAAGGTCGTGTTTAGGGGACCCCTAACCAAGGAGAGGATGAGCAGTTTTTCCCCGGATGTGGACAATAGGTGTGAGCGGTGTTCCGGAGGTCCGGCCAACCACACACATGTCCTGGTCCTGTCCCAAACTAGTCAGCTTTCAGGTCTCCTTCTTTATCACCATGTCGCTGATTATCAATATCGAACAGGAGCCCTGCCCTTTGGTTTCCATATTTGGGCTGTCAGACTCGCTGGAGCTGCAGACAGGGGAGCGGAGGCAGATGTCCTTGCCTTCCCCTCGTTGATCGCCCGGCGGCAAGTCCTGCTCGGGTGGAGGTCTCCAACCCCACCAAGTGCCCCAGCATGGCGTGAGGATCTAATGGAATTTTTATACTGAAAAGGTTAAATACACCGTGAGGGGATCGGTCAAGAGTTTTACTCAAGATAGTGGCCTTTTATTACTTACTTCAAGGAGCTGGTCACTGTGTTGCTGTGGCTGGGTGGGGGGATTGGGAGGTGGGGGGGGGGGGGGGGTGGAGTTGTCTTGTGTCAGATTGTGTTTTATTTCTTTTTTTCTTGTTGGATGTTTTGGGGGTTTTATACAAAAGATTTTGGAAAACTGAGAAACCTTAATATAAACATTTTATTTTTAAAGCAGAGATGGTCAATCATTTCCAAATGAAATTGGATGGGCAATGCAGGGTTGCAGAATGGGAAAATGTTATTTTTAAAGCAGAGATGGTCAATAATTTCTAAATGAAATTGGATGGGCAATGCAGGGTTGCAGAATGTGACCCACTCAACACTGACAGAATTACTCAACAGAGTTGGCATCGACTTGAAACGTCCAATGGACTCCTCGTCTTCTGTTATAAATCTGACTGGAAATATATAACGTAGCTACAGGACTACATTACAAAACCAGAATAATCAATGTACATTATTGCAGAACAATCAACAATGTATCTAATCTGTGCCATAAAACACCAGACATCTCTCTGTCCTCATAGAATCAGAGTTTTACAGCAGAGCAAAAAGCCCTTCAGCCCATCATTTCAGCATCAGCTACTAAGTACCTATCTATTCTCATCCCATTTCCCACCACTTGGTCCACAGCCTTGCATGCTATGGCCTATCAAATGCTCTCTGCTCTTATATTCTATACCGTAGCTAATAGAAGCAAGAATCCCACAACCTGATGGACTGAATGGCCTAATTCTGCTCCTGTGACCTATACTCTTATATCCCCTTGTGACCACCTTATCTACCTGTCCTGTCTTCAGGGACCTATGGACAGGCACACCAAAGTCCCTCTGGTCCTCTATGCTTCCTGGGGTCCGACCAGTCATTGTATATTCCCTTGCCGAGTTAGTCCTCACAAAATTCATTACCTCACACTTTTCAGAGTTAAATTCCATTTGCCACTGTTCTGCCCATCTAACCAGCCCGCCACATCATCCTGTAATGTAAGGCTTTCCTCCTCACTATTTCCCACACCACCAATTTCTGTGTCATCTGCAAACGTACTTACTTCCTACATTCACACCCGATCATTAATGTACACGACAAAAACAAGGGACCCAGTACTGATCCCATCGCAACATCACTGGACACAGACTTCCAGTGACAAAGACAACCTTCGACCATCACCCTCTGCCTCCTGCCACAAAGCCAATTTTGGATTCAATTTGAGAAATTGCCCTGTATCCCCAGGGCTTTTGTCTTCCTGACTAGTCTTCCGTGTCAGACTTTATCAAAAGGCTCAAAGAAGTCCACTTAAACTGCATTAACTGTACAGCCTTCATCTCCTAGTCACCTCCTCAAAAAATTCAAATCAAATTTGAAAGACCTGATCTCCCTCTGACAAAACCATCTTGACTATCCTTGATCAATTCTGCCCCACAGACTTTTTTCCAATAGTTTACCGACCACTGATGTTAGACTAAAATCCAAATCCAAACCAAATCCTACCAACTGTCCTGGCTTGAGACAGCTCATGCCTCTTTAACCTGTGATTCTCCCTCTCCCCAGTTGCTCCGTCTGGACTTGCAGACTTAATTACCTGCAAAGACTCATATTCAAAGCATCATATTGCATCTTTGACTTTGTCTATATATATGTTTCTGGAACCCACCTCTTCATTCACCTGAGGAAGGAGTGATTCTAAGTCAGGGGTGGGCAAACTACGGCCCGCGGGCCGCATACGGCCCGCCAAAGGTCTTTATGCGGCCCAACAAGTCATTAAAAAAAAAATTTTTTTTAAATTTTTTTTTTAAAAAAGGTTAATTGGGGGGGGGGGGGGGGGCTGTTGGGTTACTGGTATAGGGTGGATACGTTGACTTGAGTAGGGTGATCATTGCTCGGCACAACATCGAGGGCCGAAGGGCCTGTTCTGTGCTGTTCTATGTTCTATATGAGGCGCCCAGAATCATAACCGGGTGAAGTAATTATTTTACTTAATATACTATGCGGCCCTTTAAAATTGTGAATTTCTGAATGTGGCCCTTGCACGGAAAAGTTTGCCCACCCCTGTTCTAAGTGATTCTACCTCCGAAAGCTAGTGATTCTAAACAAATCTGTTGGACTTCAACTTGGTGTTGTAAGACTTCTTACTGTGCTCACCCCAGTCCAACGCCGGCATCTCCACACACTGAAGTTAGACTCACTGGTCTGTAATTTCCTGGCATTTTCTTACTTCTCTTCTTGAATAATGGTGCCACATTATCTGTCCTCCTGTCCTCTAGCTCTGCTCCTGTGACCAGAGAAGATTTGAAAATTGTCAGATCCTCTTCAATCTCCTCCCTTGCCTCCCACGGAGGCCTGGGGATTTAAATAAGTCAACAATTAAATAAATCAACAATTGAAGGTCAGGGGTGACACGGTGACAGTGGACCGCATTGCTGCCTCACAGCGCTGAGGTCCCAGGTTCGATCCTGGCCTCAGGTCACTAGACGTGTGGGGTTTGCACATTATCCCCATGTCTGCGTGGGTGTTGCCCCCACAGCCCAAAGATGTGCAGGGTAGGTGACTTGGCCATGCCAAATTGCCCATTAAGTGGAATAAAGAAATAATTGGATACTTTAAATTGATTTTTTTGAAAGCAATTGAAGGCCAGAATTTGAAAAGAAATGGAAAGGGGACGAAAAGAAAGTGTTTTACTCCCAGACGTTGGAGACAGGAGGCAGTTTCAGTCTGTGAAGTTCAATCTTCACTCACAGAGAAGCAGCAGCTTTACTGGGCAGACAACGGAGGAAGCTCCCTGCAGCCATTAACACAAAGTCCGGATCCTGATTTGCTGGCGGCCCAGCGTATTTCCGGTCCTCCCCAGGTTGCCATTGTTCTTTTAGCCAATAGGAGATGGATTCGGGCCCCACGTGAGGGTGGGCGGGGCTTTCACCGCCGGACGCACTGAACTGGTTTCCAATCCGCAGCATTTTGTTTGTCCCAAACTGACGAACACCCCTCCATTCCTGTGACGTCACAACGCAGGCCTGTGTGAATCAGCCAATAGGAATCACTCTGAAGCTCAAGCTGTCACTTCCATATTGTGACGTCACAAGATGTCCATGCCCTGCCGCAATCAGCCAATAGGAATCGCTGCTCCATAGACTGAGGTCCGGAACAGGAAGAAGAGGCGGAAAGTTAAAACAAGCATTTACTTCACCCCCCGGCCTCGGTCCACCAGACCCCAAAAAGCCGATCCACAGACATTGCAGGAACGAAGGTGAGTTCTGTGCCGCAGTAGTGACCCAACTCCAAGGGGACAGGGGAAGACCAGTGGTATATTACTCAACACGACATTCACCCGTAGTGCCGGGCTTATCTCGCTGTGTGGCAGCTCTGGACTGCGCAGCATTGGGCGGTCAGGGTCAGCGAACCTACAGTAATGACCGGAGGTATCATCTTACACACCCGGCATCCCATTGTAGAAATGTTGAACAACAGTAAGCTCAGATCAGTCTCAAACCTACGACAGACCCACTGGGAAACAGTCTTCATTCCTAATGATTTGGGATGCCGGCGTTGGACTGGGGTGGGCACAGTCAGAAGTCTGACAACCCTGGTTCAAGTCCAACTAGCTTTCGGAGCACAGCTCCTTCCTCAGTTGAAAGTTCACCTTCAGCTGAGGAAAGTTCAGCTCCTTCACCTGAGGAAGGAGGAGTGCTCCGAAAGCTAGTGATTCGAAACAAACCTGTTGGACTTTAACCTGGTGTTGTAAGACTTCTTACTTAATTCCTAATGATAGATCAGTGGTCATCATAAAGGACACCGGGGAAAACCCTGCAGAAGGAATCATACACAGGAGAGTCCTATGTACACTCTGAGATAGATGAGGAGGTAAGTGGAATGATAGTGGAAGAAGACTAGAAACCCCAGAATTCACCTGGATGTAGATGGATCTAGAAAATATGTCAATGGTCCCCATGAACCAGATGGGCAGTTGTAGATGACAAATTAAGAACAGTCCTCTCGGGAAGGCTGGAAGGAGCACTGTGAGCAGAGGTGGCTGAATTGGTGGCTTTCATTCAGGCCCTGATCATGGCCAAGGAAAAGATGGTGAACATATACACAGATAGTAGGTATGTCTTTGGGGTCGTGCACAACTATATGACAGCATGGCATGGGAGGGGCTTTGTCATTTCTGGAGGAGATAGGATAAAACAACAACAGCGTATAGAAGCCTTATTGGAAGCCACAAGGTTACCAAGACAGGTAGCAGTGATAAACATTAAAGCCCACCAGAAGGTAGAGACACCCCAACAAAAAGATAATGAAGCAGCAGACAAGGCAGCCCAAATTGCCCTGGAACAATTCCCGTCAAAAGTGCCCAGGGAGAAGACATCAGTGTTGAACTATCACACAAAGACATATCAAGGGAAGAAAAGAACGAATGGGATTTAAAAAAAGGGGGGGGGGGGGAGCCAGATAAGAAAGGGATCTTGAGGAAGGATGGAAAGGTAATTGCCCCTGCCTGCGTCAGGCAGATCCTCTTTGAATAACACTATGGAATGGACCAATGGAGGCTATGATGCACTTAATCGGAAAGGAATGGTGGTGGCCAGGAATGGAGAGAGATATAGCTAAGCACTGTCAGAGATGCATCCCATATGCGCAGTACAACCCGGGGCACCCCGTAAAGATCTGGGTGGCAAATCAGCCGAGACCAAAGGGACCCTGGGAGAATCTCCAAATTGATTTTACTGGATCACAACCCACGAGCCGGGGAAAACGATACTGCCTCGTAATAATTGACCAGATGGGTGGAGGCATCCCAAACCCGTGACTGTATGGCCACAACCGTGGCATGAATATTAGCCAAGGACGTGATTCCTCACTGGGGGGTACCCTTGCAACTAGATTCGGACCAAGGAACATACTTTACTGGAAGAGTAATGAAGAAAACATGTTTTGGGCCTCACGGTAGCATGGTGGTTAGCATCAATGCTTCACAGCTCCAGGGTCCCAGGTTCGATTCCCGGCTGGGTCACTGTCTGTGTGGAGTCTGCACGTCCTCCCCCTGTGTGCGTGGGTTTCCTCCGGGTGCTCCGGTTTCCTCCCACAGTCCAAAGATGTGCGGGTTAGGTGCATTGGCCATGCTAAATTGCCCGTAGTGTAAGGTTAATGGGGGGATTGTTGGGTTATGGGTATACGGGTTACGTGGGTTTAAGTGGGGTGATCATTGTTCGGCACAACATCGAGGGCCGAAGGGCCTGTTCTGTGCTGTACTGTTCTATGTGAGTGGATGGGGATCAAACAAAAATTCCACATCCCTTACCATTCCCAAAGCTCAGTAGAGCAGATGAATAGGACCCTAAAAACTGCCCTGACAAAGGCTCTAGGGGAGAAACAGCAGCAATGGGTAGATGTGCTGCTCATTCCTAATGAAGTTAAGAGCGAGCCCAAACCGAACAACTGCTTATCACGCTATGAGGTGATGACAGGACGAGCTGTGCAACTGCACAGGGAATAATAACAGGGGAGAAGAAATAGTCCGATGAGGGACAGGACGCGTAGATACATATTAGAGCTCAGTAATCAGTGAAAGGAAATGCGGCAGCCAGTGTGGACTGGACAGGAGACGGAGGATAAAAATCTGGACATTTTCTGGACCGCATTCCCTGATGTCCCTACAGCAGGGACGAAGGTGATGGTAAAGGTGCTACCTGAAAAGCCTGGGATCGCCCCCAGATGGACGGGACCTCACCAAGTCCTGATCAGTGGGGATACCTGTGTATGTGTGGACATAGAGGGTATGGGATCATGGAAACATTGGACACAATTAAAAGTATACCGAGAGTAAAATATGTATTTATGTTCAAATCCGATAACTCCACACAACCAAAATTCCGAAGAACTGCAGAAGACCCATGATGTTTGCTGTAATAATGATATGATGTTTGATGGTAGTAACCGGGAATAGACTCCCAGCGCGGAATGAATGGGACTTGCATGTAAATACCTACTTGTACATGTCATATGCATATGCGAAAGGCATCGATGTCTCTAGCTGTTGGGTGTTTGCCCATGTACCAATCCATGCAAAAGGGGGAATACCCCTGAGATCAGTGCCCTTTAATATAACGGAGGCGGCAGCATGGATAATTAAGCAGAACGAGACGCGGGGGAAATCGACGGAAGATATCTCGGGGATAGATATGTACGCCATACTTACAGAACAATGAAAGAGGGCAGGGTCCCATCTCTCAGGGGTGTTCACCGGGTTTTACCAATCCCGGTATAATTTCTCCCAAGCTCCGGCATGCTTCGCAATCACTGATATGAGGCGAATGAGGTGGACTAATGAGACGCTATATCTGCAAAGAACCCCAACGGGACGGCCCGGGGAGATTAGCCTGGGACACAGCTTTTGGGGAATGAGAGAGGAAAGAATGTTCCAGAGAAGCTACAATTGTCTGTTCTGAATTTATTTTTAAAAAAATATTTTTATTCTCCTTTTTCACAATTTTTCTCCTGAATTTACACCCACCAACAACAAACAATAATCAGCAACAGATATGTCAATCCCCATAACAATAACAACAATCCCGTCCTCCCACCAACCCCCAAACATCAGCCCGCATGTTTACATAAACAAATGACAAAAAAAGGAATCATAGTCATCCTTAACACACACGGCCCCCCTCCCTCCCACCCCCCCAACTAATGTTCAATGTTATCCAGTTCTTGAAAGTGCATAATAAATAGTGTCCATGAATTGTAGAACCCCTCCGAGCTTCCCCACAGTTCAAACTTAACCTTCTCCAGTATTCCAACATGTCCCCTTGCCACGCCAGGGCACAGGGTGGAGAGGCTGCTCTCCATCCCAGCAGGATCCGCCGTCAGGCGATGAACGAGGCGAAGGCTACGATATCTGCCTCCACACCTGTTTCCAACCCTGGCTGGTCCGACACCCCGAATACGGCCTCCCGGGGACCCGGGTCCAGTTTCACATGCACCACCTTGGAAATTACCCTAAACACCGCCTTCCAATACTCCCCAAGCTTTGGACAGGACCAACACATATGAACGTGATTAGCCCCCCCCCCCCCGGCAACGCTCACACACATCTTCTACCCCTTCAAAAAATTGGCTCATCCTCGCCCTCTTGAGGTGCGCTCTATATACAACCTTCAGTTGTATCAACCCCAACCTCGCACATGAGGTAGAGGCATTTACTCTCTGGAGCACCTCACACCAGACCCCCTCCTCCATAACCTCCCCCAGCTCTTCCTCCCACTTTGCTTTGATCCCTTCTGGTGGTGCCTTATCCTTTTCCAAAATAGCTCCATACACCACTGACACTGTCCCCTTCTCCAGTCCCCTTGTCGTCAGCACCTCCTCCAGCAATGTGGAAGCCGGTTCCTCCGGGAAGCTCCGTATCTCCTTCCTGGCAAAGTCCCGAACCTGCATATACCTAAACATTTCTCCCTGTTCCAGCCCATATTTCGCTTCCAGCTCCCTCATTCATGCAAACCGACCCTGAAGAAACAAATCTTTTAACGTCTTAATCTCCTTCTAAGGAGACAGTAAATTAATATAGGCCGGAGATATATCTGCTGTTATATGGTACATAATAGAAATACTATTTATAGTTAATAAAATACATTTATTACTATTTCTAGTTGCGTAATATAATACTGTAGTTATATATTTTCAGTCCTAGTCATTATAGCACAGAACAAATCCATTCAGTAACTCGAGTCCATATCGATTCTCTTACCAACAAACAAGTCAGTTCTATTCCCCCCTCGATATCCCCGTTCTCCTGCAAATTAATTTCCTTCAAATACTGGTCAATTTTATTTTCAATTCAATATTTCGTCTCCACTTCCACATCCATCGTAGACAGCAAATTCAACGTCTTGACCACTCGCTACCAAAATTAAATCCTTCCTCAGGGTGACATGGCAGCATAGTGGTTAGCACTGTTGCTTCACAGCACTCAGGACCAGGGTTCGATTACCAGCTTGGGTCACTGTGCGGAGTCTGCACGTTCTCCCCGTGTCTGCGTGGGTTCCCTCCCACAAGTCCCGAAAGATTTGCTTGTTAGGTCAATTGGACATTCTGAATTCTCCCTCTGTAGCCAAATAGGTGCCGGAGAGTGGCGACTGGGGGATTTTCACAGTAACTTCATTGCAGTGTTAATGTAGGCCTATTTGTAATAAGAAAGATTATTATAGATTCCCCCTTTATCTCTAACCAATAGATGCTTGGATGAAGATTTTCACCTCTTCAACAAGAAACAGTGAGCCTGGATCCCTCATGAATCAGCCCCTCAGGAGAATTGGGAGGGTGAATATTAGATACAGCAGAGTGAGAATGGAGGGAGAGTGTGTGGGATGGAGATTTACACCTTTTGGGGAATGAGAGAGGAAAGAATGTTCCAGAGAAACTAGAATTGTCTGTTCTGAATTTCTGACCTGGACTGACAGTGATGTCTTTTGTAAACACCTTTTACAGGATATCAGAAGGTTAGGATCTACAGATTGAAATCTCAAACCAAACGTCACATCAAGATCTGGTGGAGTCGCTCCATTCGCTGAGACCAGAATATCATCGGCTTTTAAATCTAGAAGGAGAAACGTTTCTCTGTTCTGACGGCTTCAAAAGATTTTAATTATCAGTGTGACTGGAAAAGCACCGAGACACACACACCCGAGTGAGAGTGTTCCAGAGAACTGACTGTGGAAAGAGCTTTAACCAGTTACACAGCCTGAAAAACATTGCACCGTTTACAATGGAGGGAAACACTACCCGTTTTCTATATGTGAGCAAACTTTCAACATACTGTTGAATCTGGGGACACCTTTGTTATGCAGTAACTGTGGGAACACAGGAATTGTGGGAACAAATTTGGATGCCTGTCTGGTGGAATCTGATCAACGTGGACATACTGGGGAAATGCCTTTCACCTGCTCTCAGTGTGGGAAGGAATTCAGTGATTCATTCAACCTGCAGACACACCAGAGAGTTCACACTGGGGAGAGGCCATTCACCTGCACTGAGTGTGGGAAGGGATTCACTCAGTTAGCTAATCTGCAGAGACATCAGCGAGTTCACACGGGGGAGAAGCCATTCACCTGCACTGAGTGTGGGAAGGGATTCACTCAGTTGTCCCATCTGCAGGCACACCAGCGAGTTCACACTGGAGAGAGGCAGTTCATCTGCTCTCAATGTGGGGATGGATTCACTCATTCATCCAGCCTGCTGGTACACCAGCGCATTCACACGGGTGAGAAGCCGTTCAGATGCTCTGTGTGTGGGAAGAGTTTCATTCAGTCAAATAGCCTGCTGGTACACCAGCGAGTTCACACCGGGGAGAGGCCATTCACCTGCTCCGTGTGTGGGAAGGGATTCACTCGATTATTAGGTCTGCATAGACACCAGCCAGTTCACACTGGAGAGAGGCCGTTCATCTGCTCCGTGTGTGGGAAAGGATTCGCTCAGTCAGCCCACCTGCTAATCCACAATGTCACTCACACCAATGAGAGACCTTTTAAATGCTTTGACTGGGAGCAGCTTCAAAAGCTCTCGGCATCTGACAGCCCACCAGTGGATTCACACTGAGGAGAGACCATTCAGCTGCTCTCACCCTAAAACGTCATCTAACCTGCGGGTACATCAGCGAGTTCACATCGGGGAGAGCCATTCACCTGTTCCGACTGTGGGAAGGGCTTCACCAATTCATTCAACTTCGTGACACACCAGTGAGTTCACACTGGGGAGAGACCATTCACCTGCTCTGTGTGTGGAAAGGGATTCACTCATTCATCAAACCTGCAGAGGCACCAGCGAGTCCTCACCGGGAAGAGGCCTTTTCCCTGCTCTGTGTGTGGGAAGGGATTCTCTCAGTTATCCCACCAGCAGTCACACCAACAAGTTCACAAGTGATTACAAGGGTCAGTTTCTGCTGTTGGTGTTGCTGTTAATCACATCCAGGATCGAACCATGTTCATTCTGAAATCCTTCACTCCCTCTTGACATTTATTTGTCTGGCTAAAAGGATGGTCTCTTTCCGAATGTTCACAATTAAAGGTCTGGGCTGGTTTCCCAGGAGTTGGATGACATTGAAGAGGACTGTAAACTAATATCGGACAGAAATGTGTCAAGAGCTATGATATAATACGGATTAGATGTTTTATGATGTGGTATGCATTAAATATGATATTTATGATTCTGTAATGAAATGAATTTTTACTATTTGTCGTCTTGTAATATAGTACTGTAGCTCTGTTATATATCTCCAGTCTTAGAGTCCTTCAGCACAGAGGGAGTCCATTCAATAACTCAAGTCCAGACTCTCTGTAGAACAATCCAATCTGTCCCATCCCCCTCTCTATTCCCGTTCTCCTGTCAGTTTATTTCCTTCAAGAGTGCAAGCATTTTAATTTGGAAATTGTTGATTGTCTCCACTTCTACCATCCTCGTAGGCAGCGAGGTCCCGTTCATGACAACTCGCTGTTTATTAAAGCTCTTCCTCACATCACCCCTGTATCTCTGTTCAAGTAATACTGTGACTATTACACCTATCATGAGCTCAATAAATATACAGATATCTATTTATAGATGCAGCCTGCATGAAGATTTTCAGGTCTCTATGTCCAGGACAGGAAGCAGTGAGCTTGGATCTGTCAATCAGCCTGACTCAGCACCTTCAGGAGAATTGGGAGGGTGAATATTAGATACAGCAGAGTGAGAATGGAGGGAGAGTGTGTGGGATGGAGATTTACAGCTTTGGAGAATGAGAGAGGAAAGAATGTTCCAGAGAAGATAGAATGATCTATTCTGAATTTTTATCCTGTACTGACAGTGATAACTTTTGTAAACTCCTTTCCCAGGATAGTATCCGGCCATGTCTGTGTGCCCAGCCAATCCAATTCGTCAATTCAACTTTGCAGCAGCTCAGTCTCAGCTTTGGAAACATCTTCATCTTTCTGTGAGGCCCCGGTTCCATTGACTGTGACAGGGTTCATACTGTCTCTGTGAGGTTGTTGATGTAAAGTCACGTCAGACCCACACTAGAACATAGAACATTACAGCGCTGTACAGGCCCTTCGGCCCACAATGTTGCGCCGTCCTGTGAAACCACTCGAAAGCCCACTCTAAAGCCCTCGAAAGGGTCTGGTTTAGCTCACTCAGCTAAACCGTTGGCTTTTAAAGCAGACCAAGGCAGGCCAGCAGCACGGTTCGATTCCCGTACCAGCCTCCCCGGACAGGCGCCGGAATGTGGCGACTAGGGGCTTTTCACAGTAACTTCATTGAAGCCTACTCGTGACAATAACGATTTTCATTTTCATTTCATTTTTCATCTACACTATTCCCTTATCATCAATATGTTTATCAAATAACCATTTAAATGCCCTTAGTGTTGGCGAGTCCACTACTGTTGCAGGCAGGGCATTCCACGCCTTTACTACTCTCGGAGTAAAGAACCTACCTCTGACATCTGTCCTATATCTATCTCCCCTCAATTTAAAGCTATGTCCCCTCGTGCTAGACATCACCATCCAAGGAAAAAGGCTCTCACTGTCCACCCTATCTAATCCTCTGATCATCTTGTATGCCTCAATTAAGTCACCTCTTAACCTTCTCTCTAACGAAAACAGCCTCAAGTCCCTCAGCCTTCCTTCATAAGATCTTCCCTCCACACCAGACAACATCCTGGTAAATCTCTGCGCCCTCTCCAATGCTTCCTCATCCTTCCTATAATGGGGCGACCAGAACTGCACGCAATACTCCAAATGCGGCCGCACCAGAGTTTTGTCCAGCTGCAACATGACCTCATGGTTCCGAAACTCAATCCCTCTACCAATAAAAGCTAACACACCCTACGCCTTCTTAACAACCCTCTCAACCTGGGTGGCAACTTTCAGGGATCTATGTGCATGGACACTGAGATCTCTGCTCATCCACACTACCAAGAATCTTACCATTAGCCCAGTACTCTGTCTTCCTGTTATTCCTTCCAAAATGAATCACCTCACACTTTTCTGCATTAAACTCCCATTTGCCACCTGTCAGCCCAGCTCTGCAGGGGCAGCACGGTAGCACTGTGGATAGCACAATTGCTTCACAGCTCCAGGGTCCCAGGTTCGATTCCGGCTTGGGTCACTGTCTGTGCGGAGTCTGCACATCCTCCCCGTGTGTGCGTGGGTTTCCTCCGGGTGCTCCGGTTTCCTCCCACAGTCCAAAGATGTGCAGGTTAGGTGGATTGGCCATGATAAATTGCCCTTAGTGTACAAAATTGCTCTTAGTGTTAGGTGGGTTTACTGGGTTATGGGATAGGGTGGAGATGTTACCTTGGGTAGGGTGCTATTTCCAAGAGCCGGTGCAGACTCGATGGGCCGAATGGCCTCCTTCTGCACTGTAAATTCTATGATAAATTCTATGATTATCTGTGTCCCTCTGTAACTTGCAACATCCTTCCGCACTGTCCACAACTCCATCGACTTTAGTGTCATCTGCAAATTTACTCACCCATCCTTCTCCGCCCTCCTCCAGGTCATTTATAAAATGATAAACAGCAGTGGACCCAAAACAGATCTTTGTGGTACACCACTAGTAACTGAACTCCAGGCTGAGCATTTCCCATCAAACACCACCCTTTGTCTTCTTCCAGCTAGCCAATTTCTGATCCAAACTGCTAAATCACCCTGAATCCCATGCCTCCGTATTTTCTGCAATAGCCTACCATGGTGAACCTCATCAAATGCTTTACTGAAATCCATATACACCACACCAACTGCTTTACCCTCGTCCACCTGTTTGGTCACCTTCTCAAAGAATTCAATAAGGTTTGTGAGGCACAACCTACCCTTCACAAAACCGTGTTGATTATCGCTAATCAAATTATTCCGTTCCAGATTATTATAAATCCTATCTCTTATAAACCTTTCCAAAACTTTTCCCACAACAGAAGTAAGGCTCACTGGTCTATAGTTACTGGGGTCATCTCTACTCCCCTTCTTGAACAAGGGGATAACATTTGCTATCCTCCAGTCTTCTGGCATTATTCCTGTAGACAATGATGACATAAAGATCAAAGCCAAAGGCTCAGCAATCTCTTCCTTAGCTTCCCAGAGAATCCTAGGATAAATTCCATCCGGCCCAGGGGACTTATCTATTTTCACCTTATGAACCCCAAGCCCTTCTAGTCTAGTAGCCTGTATCTCAGTATTCTCCTCGACAACATTGTCTTATTCCTGTGTGAATACTGATGAAAAATATTCATTTAGCACCTCTCCCATCTCCTCGGACTCCACGCACAACTTCCCACTACTGTCCTTGACTGGCCCTACTCTTACCCTAGTCATTCTTTTATTCCTGACATACCTAAAGAAAGCTTTAGGGTTATCCTTGATCCTACCTGCCAAAGACTCTCATGTCCCCTCCTGGCTCTTAGCTCTCTCTTTAGGTCCTTCCTAGCTAACTTGTAACTGTCGAGTGCCCTAACTGAACCTTCACGTCTCATCTTTACATAAGCCTCCTTCTTCCTCTTGACAAGTGATTCAACGACTTTAGTAAACCACAGTTCCCTCGCTCAACCACTTCCTCCCTGCCTGACAGGTACATACTTATCAAGGATACGCAGTAGCTGTTCCTTGAACAAGCTCCACATTTCAATTGTGCCCATCCCCTGCAGTTTCCTTCCCCATCCGATGAAACCTCAGTCTTGCCTAATACCATTATAATTGTCTTTCCCCCAGCTATAACTCTTGCCCTGCCGTTATATACCTAGCCCTTTCCATCGCTATAGTAAATGTAACCGAATTGTGGTAACTATCACTAAAGTGCTCACCTACCTCCAAATCTAACACCTGAGTTTCCTGCCATGGTACCAATAAAGCACGGCAGCTTCTGCCTTCAGGTGGAGACAACCCGACTTGAACAAAACTGATCCCAGAAGTACCATACACTCTGAAACATTGTTCAAAACATCGACAAACTTATTTAACTTCCAAAATTTTCCTTCTACTTCTGCCACCTTCTGAGGAGGTTACAGAAACACTGCCCCCAGAGGTGAACCCTGGCAAAAATGCAGCTTTTTAAAATCTATTGACTTAGATTCACAAGAAAGTCACTAAAGAGGCTGCTTAGCACAGGGCTAAATCGCTGGCTTTGAAGGCATGCCAGCAGCGCGGGTTCAATTCCCGTAACAGCCTCCCCGAACAGAATGTGGCGACTAGGGGCTTTTCACAGTAACTTCATTTGAAGCCTACTTGTTACAATAAGCAATTTTCATTATTTCATTTCAAATTGACGCGAAAAATTAAAATGACCTTTCCTACTGTGGGAAACCCCAATATTTTATTCAATTTGTAAGACTGCAAGGAAAGGATACTTCGCTCCAGGAGTGATTTCACACACATGTAGCGATATGGTATATTAATACAAACTTTATTACTAACACACTATTACTAATTTTTGCATCACAAAGACAATAGCTGACAATTACCCATTAAACAATGCTTAACAAAACAATGAAAGAATAACCCTTAACTGCTATCTTTATCTGCACTCAAACAAACCCATCTCTGGTCAAAATCCACCTTTAAATACAGTTAGCAGACCCAAGCATACTTGCTTAATATTGGATAGAGATCTTTTGAAGAAACCGGAGTCCTGTCAGAATAATGCACAATTGCTGGCTGAATTCTTCAGAAAATGTTTCTCAGCTCACTTTCCAGCCAAAAAACTAAAACACTGCTGGCCTGCTAGATACCTAATACCCTCACACCTCCCATTAGTTACATCACCCTTATGCCACTTGGATTTCAAGATCTGATTATTCAAGTTTAAACACAATTTATCCAATTATTTATTCACTAGAGAACCTTCTTTATATAAAAAAGTACATTACCCAAGATTTTACGATGCCTTAATTGCACCTCTGTCTTAAAAATGCCGAGCTGCTTAACAAACCAGGATTTTTATAAACATGACTACAGCAGTCACACAGTAACCCAGGCTTTTAACCCCTAGTGCACCAAATATATATAACACAATATATCTGAAATTCCTACATTGATCACACAATTTGGAGCTTTACTGTGCAGATCCATCGAGGCAATAATGCTAAATGACCCCTTATTTGGGATCTCTGAAGTCATGCCAAACTCTCTGCAACTGCCCAACTCTTTCTGGTTAGCTTCCCATTTAGCTTTGTGCCTTAATTTGTCAGCAGCAACAAAACCCTCTCGGTCACGGGGACTTCAACATTGCCCCCAAACACATCCTTGGTGTAAAACCGACAATTCTCTGTCTGGAATGTTCCAGTCATTGAAATTACTTTGAATGGATGCCAAAAAAACAAACCAGAAACAGATCCCTGAGGTTCTGAGGAGGCCCCAGTGGTCAGTCAGACTGAACTAAACACACGGGTGGTATAAAACAAACAATACTCACCCCGGTATCTGCTGTCCACGGGGACTTTCCTTTAATCAGAGCCGTCAGTGGATCCTGTTCCTGAAGCCAGGTTGTTGTGGGACAAATGCCACTCGGAGTCCAGAGTTGGTTAAAGTTTGGGAATCTTGGGCAGCACGGTGGCGCAGTGATTAGCACTGCTGCCTCACGGTGTCGAGGTCCCAGGTTCGATCTGGCTCTGGGTCACTGTCTGTGGAGTTTGCATTCTCCCCGTGTCTGCGTGGGTTTCTCCCCCACAACCCAATGATGTGCAGGCCAGGTGGATTCGCCACATTAAATTGCCCCTTAATTGGAAAAAATGAATTGGGTACTCTAAATTTATTTTAGAAAAGTTTGAGAGTCTCTATTACAAGCATGCAGGGGAATGCTTCAGTGAACCAAAATATCTGAAGGAGCAGTTACAATAACACACGTTTATACACAGTACCAAGGCAGCTGTTTGGTCTGCACGTTAGTGGGAAAGTACAGGACTTACGGAAAACAAAATATAACTCGATAACAGCTCAGGCTTATCGGCTATAATGACTTCATCGCTCACAAGACACATCGAGGAAATCAAAAGCCAGACCAGTAATCCAGAGACCCAGGGTAATGCAGTGGGGATCCAGGTTCAGCAGATGGTGAAATTTGAAGTCACAAAAAATCTGGAATTTAAGTTGATGACCATGAAAGCATTGCTGATTGTAGTCAAAACCCATCTGGTTCACTGATGTCCTTTACAGAAGGAAATCTGCCATGCTGACCTGGTCTGGCCTACTTGAGACTTCAGACCCTCAGCAATGTGGTTGACTCTTAGCTGCAGCCATTCAGTTCAAGGGCAATTAGGGATGGACAACAAATGTGGCCCAGCCAGTGATGCCCCACATCCGATGACTGGAATAAACAAATAGAAGACGTACAGGTCAATGGTTCTGGTGGAAAATACAGTGAGATCGAGTCTATGAATATAACTCACTTCCCTTATCTGGATGGAGCAAGGAAGTATGTGGGGGTGAGCCCCATACTTCATGGTCAGGGATGTGGCCAATTCCTGCCAATGATGCAGACAGTGCGCCCTGGTGGAACCAGGCCACCCTGCACGATCAAAATGGACAGTCAGCCCGTCCCAAGCGACTCTTGGAAAACCTGCAACTAGATTTTCCTGGATCCTTGCCTCGAGTACAGGGTAAAACAGTCTGCTGGTTATACATCAATTCATCCGGTGGGTGGAAGCATTCCTGTGTAAGGACGCCGCCGCTGGCACCATGGCTTTGATATTGGCTAATGAAATAATACCAAGGTGGGGGGTGCCCCTCCAACTGGATTCTGACCAAGGGACCCATCAGTAAAGTTTTGGAAATGCAGCAGAGATTCCACATCCTAGACTATCCTCAGAATTCGGGAATGGTAGAGCGGATGAACAGAACCTTAAAAAACAGCCCAGCCAAAGCCATGCTGAAGGAAGGGAACAATTGGGTACGGGCCTTGCCCGCAATATTGTTGTGTCAAAGAGCCACCCCCGCCCGGGGAACAGGATTAACCCCTTTTGAGTTAATGACAGGAAGAGCAATGCGCCTCCCGGAGGAGGTGATAACCAGAGGGGTGGAACTCGAGATAAACACAGGAACTGTACTCCAATGTATGAAAGATCTGGTAGACTGCCTGCTTGTCCTGAAAGGTCAGATACTCACACAGCAACAGCATAGAGACTGGACCAAACTGACTGGAGCGGATACCCCCAAACTACCCATGCCAGGGGACAGGGTAATGGTCAAACACATGACAGGTAAAAAGGGACGAGGGGTTTGATGGGAGGGACCCTATGAAGTAATAGTCACTGGGCAAACGTGTCCTAATAGACGAAAAACCCACTGGACACAGTTAAAATCATACCCCAATGAGTAGTCCCATAATCACAAACATTGAGAGACCCCTCCAATGGGTCAGCAAACCCATGGAACTGGGGGGAGCCGTGGCATTTGCAGCAGCCGCATTTGTGAAAGGAATCATCTGGATTTGTAAGTGGGTCACGAGTGTAGCCCAGGTTATGGGACAACGGAACCAAAAGGACAAAGAAGAGGAGGGATTGGAAATGATACAAATGATATAATACTAACTGAGATCAGGAAGGCGACTATTTCTACCTCCAGAATTCTATTGCCAGCGCGCTTTGGGACCCCATCCCATCTCTGGTTTCAACCACTGACATCGATCTCGCAATAGACACAGAAGGAGCCGGACATCACTGACACGAAAACCAATGATCACATGTATACTAATGTCACGTGGGTGTGTCGGGCCACTGTAAATGCAATAAGAGACATAATGGGAATGAGCGGTATAGGTTTTTATTATGACGAGACCCAGGATGTATGTACCAATGGGACTTTATACGTCCTGAGGGGCAGCTTATACCAATTACCTGCAGTTCTGAAATACCTCGGCCCTATATCAGTCGGGAACCCAGGATCAAGGGAATTACAGCTAATAGGGAAAGCTGGGACACAGGACCCTTACCCCCAGGCAAGATGACAGCGTATTTTAAAATGATGGAGCAGAAAACACAGTGCCCTCAACAACCCCAATCGCTCTATTGTGAAATATAATGTTAGAGGGGACTGTATAGAAATGTATTGTATAGAACACTGCCAGGCACCGAAATGTACTGAGAATCAAGAGGTGATACATGTGAGAGATTGACTGCTTAGTACCAGGGAAGAGATTCAGGAAGCCAGTCAGCACAGAAGCCCAAAGATTGAGTGGGATATTGTAGGAAGCAAGGACCCCACCAGATAAGGGTTGGAACCAGGTCAAAACCTACCACCAGCACTGTGACACCGGCGAACCCTGGCTTGGATACAACCACGGGTCCAGGGGCACCCCCAGGCCCGAATGTGATGAGCAAATCACTAACCACACTATGGGACACGGGTTAGTCCTGACCCCCACTGATGAATCAGTGACAATAGCAGCGGGATATGAATATGTAAAAGTTATGATCAATCTCATCAGTCGGCACAACTATGGCCAGGAGTTAGTGGTGAGCCTTACAACAGAGGGGCTTTGTGGAACTAGTGGTTTGAGGAAATGGGCAGGAGTTTCCACTGTTAACTCCCTTGATATTGCAGAAATAAGAGAAGACATTGAGGTTATGAAAGGGCAAATGAGATCTGCAGTAAAGGACATAAACCAGGATGCCGGAACGGCTACAGACCTCAGCCAGTGAGTCAATCAGCTCGTGTGGAAGGAAATTAAACAGTTGCAGCCATATCAGACAATGATTAACAAGTGAATTGATAGACAAGGTGAGATTTCACAGAAAATACACAGGGTGCAGGCGTGTAACATATATGTAACACACACGTTGCAGAACCTCCAGGCTAACTGACTCCAGCTTGATGCACACTAAGTACCTGATTGGGTGAGCAATGATCAATTGAAAGCATGGATAAAAACGGCCCACCAAGCTGCTGAACTCCTCGGGGAACTGACATTGGCCAGTCGTGTTCCCTTTCAGAATGATAACCTCATCCTCCCAGTGGGAATGTTGTTGCATATTCCCCGGGCAGGGGAGAATGACATCAGCTTCTCCAGGTGAACTATTTGGGATGCTGTGGAACAGGGTGTTAGTTAAACTAAAGGATGCCCCTGAAAATACAATCCAAAAGAGAGATAGAATATACTCCGTCAACCTCAGGAAATGCAAAGGAGGGGGACAAACTGGTTGTGTCCAGAGAAGACTATTAGAGCAGAAGATTACTGCGGGTGCATTAGATATGAGAACTGCATGATAAGTGGTCGAATTGAACAACCAGACTGTGTTTCCTTTTAAAGATAATTTATTGAAGGTATATCCAGAAAATACAAACAATAAAAAACAGGAACAGTCCAAAACACAAAACAACATTGAACACTGCATAACATATTAACAATGCATTTTACACTACAGCAATATAACACAGCAGGAGCCCCCCATCTATACATCAGCCACACTCCCAAAAAATTTTATAAAAATAAAATAGAGTAATCCCCTGCCCCTTAACAACCAATAGTTATACCCTCCCCTAGTTTAGGTAGGTATGGGGCTGGTTTAGCACTGGGCTAAATCGCTAGCTTTGAAAGCAAACCAAGGCAGGCCAGCAGCACGGTTCAATTCCCGTACCGGCCTCCCCGAACAGGTGCCGGAATGTGGCGACTAGGGACTTTTCACAGTAACTTCATTTGAAGCCGATTTGTGACAATAAGCGATTTTCATTTCATTCCCCCCTCCCGCTGACATTCTAATACTTCTTGAAAAAGTCGATGAACAGCTTCCACCTCAGGAAGAACCCCTCATCTCTCCCTCTAATGGCGAACTTAATTCCCTCCAAATGAAGAAACTCAGCAAGGTCTCACATCCATGACCCGATACTTGGTGGATCCGAGGACGGCCAGTTTAGAAAGATTCTCCTCTGGGCTAACAGGGAGGCGAAAGCCACAACATCGGCCTCCTTCCCCACCAAAACACCCGGATCCTCAGACACTCCAAAAATAGCTCCCCATGGAGAAGGCGTGACCACCATTCCACCACCTTTTCTTAAATGATTTAATTGGTGATGGAAATGTCGGTCAGTGGGGTTAAGTGCTGTACTTGTGAGATGTGGAAGATCCGTGACGCTGCCAGCGTCTCGGACGGCTACACCTGCAGGGAGTGCACCCAATTGTAGCTCCTCACAAACCACATGGATGGGTTGGAGCAGCAGTTGAATGCACTTAAGAGCATGAAGTGGTGGAAAGCAGCATAGGCAGGATTTTTAGTGATGTGGTGACACCCAAGGTGCAGACAGATAGATAGGTGACCGCTAGAAGGGGCAGGCAGTCAGTGCGGGAAACCCCTGTGGTCATCTCCCTCTCGAACAAGTATACAGCTTTGGATACTGTTGGGGGAGGGGATGGCCTATCAGGGGATAACAAGAGCAGCAGCCAGAGCAGTGGCACCACGGCTGGCTCTGTTGTTAAGCAGGGTGGGACAAAGAGCATTAGAGCAATAGTTATAGGGGTACAGATAGGTACTTCTCTGGACGTGAAAGAGACTCCAGGATGGGATGTTGCCTCCCTGGTGCCAGGGTCCAGGATGTCCCTGAACGGGCAGAAAGCATTCTGAAGGGGGACGGTGAACAGCCAGAGGTTGGATCAAGATAAGTGTAGTCCTCAGGGAACAGCCAAGGGCGATAATCAGCAAGATGCACCGGTACCAGGAAAGAATCCTGCGCTGGGCCAGGAGTCCACAAACTGCAGCTGGGAAGGTCACTGGACTCGATTGATCAGGACATTGGGGCTGACCTGGCCAAGCCTCAGGCTGAATTTAACATTTAACCAAGGGGCAGCACGGTAGCATGGTGGTTAGCATAAATGCTTCACAGCTCCAGGGTCCCAGGTTCGATTCCCGGCTGGGTCACAGTCTGTGTGGAGTCTGCACGTCCTCCCCCTGTGTGCGTGGGTTTCCTCCGGGTGCTCCGGTTTCCTCCCACAGTCCAAAGATGTGCGGGTTAGGTGGATTGGCCATGCTAAATTGCCCGTAGTGTCCTAATAAAAGTAAGGTTAAGGGGGGGTTGTTGGGTTACGGGTATATGGTGGATACGTGGGTTTGAGTGGGGTGATCATGGCTCGGCACAACATTGAGGGCCGAAGTGCCTGTTCTGTGCTGTACTGTTCTATGTTCTATAACATAGTGAAGGCCATGCTGTACAAAAATGGCGTGAGGTTTGGGATGCTGCACCCAGCCAAGCTCTGGGTCACGTATCAAGGCAGGGAGCATCCCTACGGACGCGGACAACTTTGTCGTGGAGGACGGACTGGATAAGCGACAGCAGGGACAGCGATGGACAGCCCAAAGGAAGAGACTCTTAATGCTTAGTGTTTATTTTTTACATTCTGTACAGCCAACTGTGAACCATCACCACATCGATCACGTTGTGCGGGAGCGAACTGCCTCATTCTGGGGACCAAGGAGGAAAGAGAGGGAGGTATGAACGAGGGCAGCAGAGCGTAGAAGTTGTGGGGATTGGCAGACAGGGAGCCCAGGGATTGGGTGACGGGAGGATACATAACTCACCACGGGAGGGGGTCCACCATACTAAAGAGGCAGCTAGCGCCGGGAAGCGTGCAGAGAAGCATCTGGGGTGCATCTCGTGCAAGGGGGAAAGGGCCTGGCAAGGGGAGGGGACAGACATCGTGAACTGGAGGACAACTGGATGACTGCCAACACCCAACTGGATGAGAAAAGGGAGAAGTGGGAGGAGGATGTAGCGTTTGAAATACGGTGGGGACTAGAGAGCGAAGCACTGCACAGGGTCAACTCCACCTCCACATGCGCAAGACTAAGCCAAGTGCAGCTAAAGATTTTACACAGAGCCCACTTAACCAGAACCCAAATGAGCAGCTTCTTCCCGGAGGTGGAGGATAGATGTGAACGGTGCCAAAGAGGCCCTGCCAACCACGCCCACATGTTCTGGTCTTGTGGAGTACTGGACAGCCCTCTTCGAGGCCATGTCCAAAGTGGTGGGGATGAGGGTGGAGCCATGCCCGAAAGTGGCAGTCTTCGGGGGTATCAGACCAGCCAGATCTATTCAAGGGGAGGAGGGCCGACGACCTGGCCTTTGCCTCTCTAATCGCTCGCTGGAGAATCCTGCTTGGCTGGCAGTCAGCAGCACCACCCAGAGCTGCAGATTGGCTGTCCAACCTCTCGGAATTTCTCCAAATGGAAAAAAATTAAGTTTGCCATCCGAGGGTCGGAAGAGGAATTCCACAAAACGTGGGAGCTGTTCACTCGGTTGTTCCAAGACCTGTTTGTAGCCAACAGCTGAGAAGACAAAGGAGAGGGTAGCCATGACACAGTACTGAAGAGGGGGTGGGACAGGGAAATGAGAGGGGGGCAGGGAGACATGGAGCCCAACCACGCCCAACGAGTGAGAAACGGGGGGGTGGACGACGACAGCCGGAACAAAAATAAACAGTGGGGAACGGAAAACAGGAAAACATAACCGCCACTGTGAATAATGTGAGAGAAAGAACAACCGTGTATGTATGTACACACTGATCCTTCTTCTGTATACCACAAAAAAATCAATAGAGAGAGAGAGCCCCTGGTAAATATGTAATAATTCCTTAAATATTAGCTATTCCCTGTCTCCCATTCCACCTTGGACAAGTTGCCCCTCATACCCTGTTGGGTTCTGCGAGAAACACCCAGACAAGTTACGGCCCATCTTCATGGCAATGTGGCATGATTTTAGGGTATCCAAACAGAAATGAAAACTGAATATCTTCTCACTTCGAAACACCCCTTCACTCTATGATCCTTGTGAAATTTGAAACCAGATATTCGCAACAAGGCTCAAAGAGTGTCAGCCGACAAGAGGCAAAGTCGTGAGACCGGCCAGTCCAGCAGAGGAATCTCTCCAACCATCCCCACTGACCAACTGTCAGAATGAACACAATGCTGTTCTGGGTGTAATTGAGAACAGAACCAATAACAGCAGAATCCAACCCCTGTAATCACTTGTGAACTTGTTGCTGTCTCAGCAGGTACGATGAATCACAAAATCCCTTCCCACATTGAGAGGAGGTGAATGGCCTCTACCCAGTGTGAACTCGCTGGTGTCTCTGCAGGTTGGATGACTGAATGAATCTCTTTCCACATGGAGAGCAGGTGAACGGCCTCTCCCCAGTGTGAACCCGCTGGTGTGTCCGCAGGGTGGATGAATCACTAAATCCCTTCTCGCACTGGGAGCAGGTGAACGGCTTCTCCCCAGTGTGAATGCGCTGGTGTGTCTTCAGGTTAGATAACCGAGTGAATCCCTTCTCACACACAGAGCAGGTGAACGGCCTCTCCCCAGTGTGATCTCGCTGGTGAGTCTTCAGACTAGATAAATGAGCGAATCGCGTCCCACATTGAGAGCAGGAGAACGGCTTCTCCCCAGTGTGAACTCGCTGGTGTGTCTGCAGGTGGGATAACTGAGCGAATCATTTCCCACACTGAGAGCAGGTGAATGGCCTCTCCCCAGTGTGAACTCGCTGATGTATCCGCAGGGCATATAACCGACTGAATCCCTTCTCACACTGGGAGCAGGTGAATGGCCTCTCCCCAGTGTGAACTCGCTGATGTATCCGCAGGTCAGATAACCGACTGAATCCCTTCCCACACACAGGGCAGGTGAACGGCCTCTCCCCAGTGTGAATGCGTCGATGAGCTTCCAGCAGAGATGGGACTCTGAATCCCTTCCCACAGTCCCCACATTTCCACGGTTTCTCCATGTTTTGGGTCTCCTCGTGTCTCTCCAGGTTTGCCGATCAGTTGAAGCCTCGGCCACACACAGAACACGTGTTCGGTCTCTCCCCGCTGTGAATGGTGTGATGTTTTTCAGGCTGTGTAACTGGTTAAAGCTCTTTCCACAGCCAGTGCTCTGGATAACTCTCACTCAGGTGTGTGTGTCTCGGTGCTTTTCCATTCACATTAAGATTAAATGTTTTGATGCTGACAGATCGGGTAAACATGAATTATTCTGGAATTAAAGGCCGATGATATTCAGATCCCAATGAATCAAGTGGCTCTGTCAGATCGAGACGTGACGATTGAGATATCTGTCTGTAATTCCTCCTCTTGTAATATCCTGCAGAAGGAGTTTACAAAGTCAACTCAGTATTGGATAGAAATTCAGAACAAACAGTTCTAGTTTCTGTATAACATTCTTTCCTCTCTGATTCCCCAATACCTCGTCTCCAATATCTATTCCCCAAACCTAGTCTCCAGGGAGGGATGGAGTATTGGAGCAGTAAGTATAACAACCTGACCTCGGGGATTCATGGCCTAGTCTCCAGGGAGGGATGGAGTATTGGAGCAGTAAGTATAACAACCGTACCTCAGGATTCACGGCCTCGTCTCCAGGGGTGGGACTCGGAAGGGCGGAGTATCTGAGCTAAGAGTATCAGGCTATGCTACAGCCAGACAGGATGCTTCCTGTGGTGCATCTGTGGTCAGAGTCAATGTGGATTTGCCAAATTTCTATTGTTTCCTGAGAAAGTGTCGGCACTGTTGTGCTTTCTTGGTCGTAGCGTCGACGTGGGTAGATCAGGACAGATTGTTGGTCATGTGCACACCTACACCTAGGAATTTGAAGCTGTAGCCAATGAATAGGAGTCTGATGTAGGATCCTTGTTGTTGAGATGCTCCAGGTGAGTGTAGCGCAAGGGAGATGGCGTCTGCTGTGGAGGATATAATGAGGGGAAGCATCCAGCGGAGACCATGGGCTGGATTCTCCGTCGGCAGGATCCTCCGCTTCGCAGGCAGCGCACTCACGCCCGCGGACTTCCCGACGGCATGGGGGTGCCCAGAATGGGAAACCCCATTGGCTGGCTGCCTGGACGGGGAATCCCGCCCCATATGGGTGGAACTGAGGAACAAAACAATCTCAAACTGTAATGGGTGTTGTGTATCGACCCCCCGGTGGCAGTTCTGAGGCGCTAGGCTAGATTGTATAAAGGCAGAAATTCAGCAAGTGTGTAGCAAAGGCAGAGTAGTATTAATGGGGGATTATAACTGACACACAGATTGGGAGAGGCCTGTGTGAAGGATTGAGGTTATTCTGGGCCTGATAATACTTTATTAATAACCTATGCCCCAGGTTAACCCACCAAAAGAGGGAATTCCGTTTCTCTGCTCAGACTCGAAATGGATCTCACGAAGGGAGAATGCTTTTCCGGGTCTCAGACAGTTCAACAGGATCTCAGTTACTTTTTAATGGGAAAAGTTCAGATGCGTCACTCAAACTAAATCGTTACCTCTGTCGTCGTGGGTCCTAGTCATTTAAGACTTCCTGAATGAGTGTCTAGCATTTTAAACTTTGAGAGTAAGTCTACACAGTATAATTTTTAATAAAAGCATTTTTATTGTAAAATACTCTCAATTGATACATACAGAATTGCAGAGTTAAAAATATAAATTGATTAACAGTCTTTAGTTATCTGTTCACAATATAAAAATCTGTTAACAGTCCTTTGTTATCTGCTAACACACTTTCTGCTAACACACTAACTTCTCTTAAGAGAATGAGATATCTACAACATGGAAAATCCTAAAGTATCTCCTATCAATTTCTAATACATTTCTAAGAGGTTTAGCAGAAAGACACTTACAAAACCATGATGGTCTTTGTTTGACGAGGCAAGCTTGAAGAACACAGCTTTGACCCACACTCCCACAGGGAAGTGAGAAGGTACCTCTCTGCCAAAAATGCCCCTCTCTTTTTGGACATAAAATCTTCTAATCGTTCAAGGACTGTTTCTGTTATTTTATCACTTATTGTTGGTTAATTGCCTGTAGCCAAATGGCTAATTTAATGTATTATCATCAATATATGTTAGAATGATGTTAGTGTCGGCGTGAATGTCAGGTGACTTAAGATATATTGGCAAAGAGGGACTCGTATAGAGATCTGTCTCTTTTCAGTGTTGCCATGTTTCTGAGATATATAGACTATCAAACAGATGCTTCTTTGAGGGTGTTATTCTAAGTGTCAAGAGTTATATAGTTGCAAGGATTTGTGTATTATTTATCTGAAGAGCTTCCTGTCCTCGTGGTTTGAATAATTATAGGTGTAGGGGAGTAATCTAGAAAATTTATGGTGTGTCAATGCAAGGTTTTCCTTATCCTGTATTTGTTTGGAATGTATTAGTGATCCGTCAACTAGGAGTTTCTCTCTTCAAATGGTGACTTCTGGGCAACCTTCGGCTGAAGTGGTTTTATTGCATTTTGAATTAAAATACTGGTCGGATTAATTTCTGTTGCCTTATTTCAAACCGAATTCAGCGGTGAACGTGATATTCATCACACCTGTCAGAAAGGGAGTGAATTTCTGGGATGTGCCCAGGATAGTTTCCTGCAGCAATATGTTACAGATGTAACAAGGGGACAGGTAATATTAGATTTAGTTATGAGTAATGAACCCAAATTAATTAGTAGCCTAACTGTGCTCAAACATTTATCAAATAGTGATCACAACATGCTTGAATTCAGTGTAGTGTTTGAAAGTGAAAAGCACGTTACAGACAGTAGAATTTTGGACTAGGGTAAGGCTGACTTTAACGGGATGTGACAGAGACTGTCCACGGTAAACTGGGGAGATCTGTTAATGGGTCAAACAACTGAAGATCAGTGGAGAATATTTAAAGAAACATTTAACGAGATACAGAGCAAGTATATACCCCTGAGAGGAAAAGGTTCCACTTCACAAACAAAACAGCCACGGACAAATAAAGAGGTTAGGGACAGCTTAAAACTAAAAGAAAGAGCGCACAAAAATACAAGACACAGGACAGATCTGGACGAATGGGATAGGTACAAGGATCAGCAAAAGGTCACAAAGCAGCTTGTAAGTGCGACTAAAAGGGATTATGAAAGGAAACTTGCAAGGGACATCAATATCAATAAGAAGAAATGTTTAGTTATATAAAGGGAAAGTGGGTGGTGAAGAGCAATGTAGGCCCAGTAAAAGCTGAAAATGGAGATATTGTCAGTGATAATGGGGGAATGGCAGACATGTTGAACAATTACTTTGCCTCAGTATTTACCATTGAAAAGGAGGATAACTTTCCAAAAGTCCCGAAAAAAATCAATAGTCGATAGACGACAGGGACTTAATACAATTAACAAACTATACCATCACTAACTAGGAAATTAATGCAACTAAAGAGTGACAAATCCCCAGGACCTGGCGGTTTCCATCGAGAGTGCTAAAGGAAGTAGGGGAGCAGATGCCCTAACGATAATCATCCAGAGTTTCCTAGATTCCGGAGTAGTCCCTCTGGATTGGAAAATTGCACTTTTTGAAGTGCAGATACACCAGCGAGTTCACACTGGGGAGAGGCCATTCACCTGCTCTGTGTGTGGGAAGGGATTCACTTTTTAAGAAGGGTGAAAGGGGAAAAACAGGGAATTACAATCCAGTCAGCCGAACACGGCATGGTAGCACAATGGTTAGCACTGTTGCTACACAGCGCCAGGGTTCCAGGTTCGATTCCCGGCTTGTGTCACTGTCTGTGTGGAGTCTGCACGTCATCCCCGTGTCTGTGTGTGTTTTATCCTGGTGCTCCCACAAGTCCCAAAAGACGTGCTGTTAGGTAAATCGGACAGTCTGAATTCTCTCTCAGTGTTAATGTAAGTCTACTTGTGACACTAATAAAGATTATTATGAACATCTATGGTGGGGAAACTGCTGGAATGTATAATTAGGGATGGGGTAACTGAATACTTTGAAAAACTTTGTTTGATCAGGGACAGCCAGCCTGACTTATTTACTGATTTTTTTGAGGAGGTGACTAAGGTAGAGGGCAGGGGAATGTCTAGGGATGTTATTTATATGGACTCCCAGAAGGCATCTGATAAAGTCCCACACAAAAGACTGTTAGCTGAGGTGGAAGCCCTCGGAGTTGAGGGCAATTTATTGACACGGTTAAGAAATTGGATGAGTGGCAGGAGAGTGTGGGGATATGGGTATTTAATAAGATATAATGAAGAATATAACATCGAGTTGTAGAGAAAACAAAACTTATTTTATTTAACATTAACTATATACACAGCTCCAGTTGCTGAGTTAGGAGAGATTACTCAGATTTGACCTGTTGCACTTTTGAGGATTAAATTCAATTTGCCATTGTTCTGCCATCTAACCAGCCCGTCTGTATCATCCTGTAATCTGAGGCGTTCCTCACCATTTCCCACACCCCCAATTTTTGTGTCATCTGCAAACTTATCATATCTCCAACATTCACATCCAGATCATTGATGTACGCTCCGAACGTGGAACCAACACCGATCGCTGCGGAACACCACTGGCCACAGGCTTCCAGTCACAAAGACAATCTTTGACCATCACCCTCTGCCTGCTGCCAGGAAGCCAATTTTGGTATCAATTTGCCCTGGATCCCATCTTGACCAGTCCCCCATGTGAGACCTCATCACAAATCTTACTGAAGTCTATATGGGCTACATGTGGGCAGCATGGAAGCACAGTGGGTAGCACTGTTGCTCCACCGTTCCATGTTCGATTCCTGGCTTGGGTCACTGTCAGTGTGGAGTCTGCACGTTCTCCCCATGTCTGCGTGGGTTTCTTCCTGGTGCTCTGTGTTCCTCCCACAGGTCCCAAAAGATGTGCTTGTTGGATGAATTGGACATTCTGAATTCTCCCTCCATGTACCCAAACAGGCACCAAAATGTGGTGACTAGGGGATTTTCACAGTAACTTCGTTGCAGTTATTTTTTTCCAATTCAGGGGCAATTTAGCGTAGCCAATCCACCTACCCTGCACATCTTTGGGTTGTGGGGGTGAAGCCCACGCAAACAGGGGGAGAATGTGCAAACTCCGCACGGACAGTGATCCAGAGCCGGGATCAAACCTGGGACCACAGCGTCGTGAGTCTGCAGGGCTAACCCACTGCTCCACCGTGCTACCCTGCAATGTTAATGTAAGCCTACTGTGACAAAAGATATTATCAACTGCACTACCCTCAACTATACACCTAGTCACCTCCTCGGAATTCAAATGAAATTGAATCCACAGAATCTTTCTGTACCGACGCTCCGATACAGCATGCTACCCAGGTCCATTGCCCCTTAAACCAACCTACCTTTTGGACACTAAAGGGCAATTGTTCATGGCCAATCCACCTAAACTGCACATCTTTGGACTGTGGGAGGAAACTGGAGCACCCGTGGAAATCCAAGCACACACAGGGGGAGAATGAGCAAACTCCACACAGTGCAGACCATAGATCTCTTCCTTTCCAACCCCCCCCACCCTCTTCCAACTGAGAATGAGACACATCAATTTAATGGGGAGAAAAGGAAGTGTTTTACTTACAGAGGTTAGAGGAAGTTTTAGTTTGTGTGAAGCTGGAGGAGCAGGAGATTTGCTGGGCAGACAGTGAAGAAGTTTCGTGCAGACAGTGACACAGGCCCCAGACTCTGATTGGCTGGAGGATCAGCGCCTGCCCGGTCTTCCACATGTTCCTATTGGCCAATCTCCCTCACGGAGACAATGAGGGGGCGGGTCTCAGCCCACGTGGGGGTGGGTGGGTATTTGACCTCCCGTCGCTGAGCTGTTGTCCAATCCGCAGTATTTTGTTTCTGTGACCAAGGGTATTGCTCCCAATGGGAGACTGTGTGCTGGGAACGCCCATCTGAGTCATTGTGACGTCCCATGGAGTTCTGCCTGAATTATTCTGCTCCGCGGTGACGTTTCCGGGTTCCAGTGCGCAGGCTCGGCGGGCACTCACGGGGGCATGCCCCATCCGTCGTTCCCGCCCTCTGCAGACAAGGATTCCAGGCAACCGGCTAACCCTTCCGGCCAGAGCGAGGAGCCGCTCGGTGATCTCCATCTCCGCCGAGCCCGGGACTGCGCATGTCCAAGGGAAATAGTGAACTGCGCATTGCAGAGGAGAGCCCACCCTCTGACCTTCCTGTTCAGGTGTTCGCCAATGAGAAACTGGGAGGACCGGAAGGACTCTGGTGCCTTAGCCAATCAGAGCGCAGACTGTGTGTGAATTACAATTGAGCTTCACACACACTGAAACTTCCTCCTGTCTCCAACATCTGTGAGAAAAACACTTTATTTTCTCCCCTTTCCATTTATTTTCTAATTCCGACCTTCAGTAGGGGCCGGTGTAGCTCACTGAGCTAAATCACTGGCTTTTAAAGCAGGCCAGCAGCACTGTTCGATTCCCGTACCAGCCTCCCCGGACAGGTGCCGGAATGTGGCGCCTAGGGGCTTTTCACAGTAACTTCATTGAAGCCTACTCGTGACAATAAGCGATTTTCAGTTGGTCACTTGCAACAACTGAAGGGAAAGGAAGTGAATCCAGGGAGGGTGCAGGCTCTGCAAAGGTTGGCCAATGTCTCTCTCTCTTAAAGACATTGACATCCTTTGCTCCCTCAGCTTGACACATTTCTTTGTCTGGCTAAAAGGATGGTCTCTTTCCTAATGTTAACAATTAAAGGGCTGGTTTCCCCCAGAGATGGCTGACCATTAAGGAAACAATAAATTAATATCGGAGGGTTGTTAATCTCTGGAATTCTTTTCCCACAGGAACCAGTGGCGTCTCGGGGTCATAGAATATATTCAAGGATGAATTAGACAGAATTATGTTTTTGAATTTAAAGTGCCCAGTCTATTTTTTCAATCGAGGTCCTCTCTCCCTTGGACATGTGCAGTTCCGGTCACCCACTCGCCCGTGTGGTGGATAGAGCAGTTTCTTGAGCACAGAGGGATTGTGGGAGCTGCGGCCACCATTACTTCTCCGGAGCCCAGTCTCCAACCTCCTGGGACTGGGATGAAAAGTGAGGGGGTGGACATCTTTGGGTTGTGGGGATGAGACCGATGCAGACACGGGGATTTTGTGCAAACTCCACACAGATCGAACCTGAGTCCTCAGCGCTGTGAAACTAGACAGATTTCTGATTGACGAGGGAGTTGAGGGTCACAGGGAACAGGTAGGAAAATGGACTGAAAGTTAAGGTGAGGAGTGAATTCTTCACTTGAGGATGTGGTGAAGCTTTGGACTTCTCTACTCCAGAGGACTGTGGAGCCTCAGTCATCAAGTATTTTCCAGATCGAGTTGATAGGTTTTGAGATGTTGAAGTCACCAAGGGATATGGGGGTAGTGTGGGGAAATGGTGCTGAGGTAGATCGGCCATTGGGCTCATTACAGGGTTGAGCAAGTTTAATGGGCCAAATGGCTGACTGCAGCTCCTATTTGTTATGATCTCTGTGTCCAGGACAGGAAACCGTGAGCATGAATCTGTCAATCAGCCTGAATCAGCACCTTCAGGCGAATTGGGTGGGTGAATATTAGATACAGCAGAGTGAGAATGGAGGGAGAGTGTGTGAGATGGAGTTTTCAGCGTTTTGGGAATGAGAGGAAAGAATGTTCCAAAGGAACTAGAAATATCTGTTCTGAATTTCTATCCTGTACGGACAGTGATATATTTTGTAAATTGTTTTAACAGGAGATTCGAAGAGGACGAATTACAGACAGAAATCTAACACATGTTGTCTGGATCTGACAGTCCCTCAATTCCTTGGTACCTGAATATCATTGGCCTTCGAATCTCGAAGGAGAAATGCTGGTCTTATCTGTCAACTTCAAGAGATTTTAAAGATCAGTGTGACTGGAAAAGCACCGAGACACACACACACACCCGAGTGGGAGTGTTCCAGAGCACTGACTGTGGAAAGAGCTTTAACCAGTTACACAGCCTGAAAAAACATCACACCATTCACAGCAAGGTGAGACCGTACACGTGTTGTGTGTGTGGGTAAGGCTTCCATTGTCTCAACTAGGGAGACACAAGGAGACCCAAAACATGGAGAAACAGTGGAAATGCCGGGGCAGTGGTAAGGGATTCAAAGCCCCATCTGCACTGGAAGCTCATCGGCACATTCACACTGGGAGAGGCCATTCAGCTGCTCTCAGTGTGGGAAAGGATTCTGTCAGTCATTCACACTACAAACACACCAGAGAGTTCACACTGGGGAGAGGCCGTTGAACTGCTCTGTGTGGGAAGAGATTCAATCAATCAGCCAGCCTGACATCCCACCAGCTGTTCACATGGAGGAGAAGCCGTTCACCTGCTCTGTGTGGGAAGGGATTCAGTGTTTCCTCGTACCTGCTGAGACACCAACAAGTTCACAAGTGATTACATGGGTTGGATTCTGATTATTGTTTCTGCTCTCAATTACACCCAGGACTGCATTTCGTTCATTCTGACACTTGGTGAAGTGGGAGGGTTGGAGGGTTTATTTCTGCTGGACTGGCTGGTCTCACGACTTTGCCTCCAGTGAACTCCAGTAACAAGAAAAATTAAAGATTCCATTTGGTCAAAGGAAGAGGCTCATTGATAGATTACAGATTTATTGCTTCACTGATTTATTGGTAACCTTTAAGAATTTATGCAGTATAATTCTTAAATTCAGTATATAGACAGACGGAAAGGGGAATATCCACAGGGCAAAGTCATTGTTTCAGATAAAAATATGAGAATTGCTGTACAGCAACTTAATGTCAGAATCTGACACTGTTTCACAAAAAGTTGCACAAGAGCCCTCGTAATGAATAAACCATTGTTCTACAAATAGATCTAGTAATGAAGAAGTATTGCAGCCTTAGCAACAGAAACATTTACCAACAAGCAAGATTAATGCAGAACATATTATCTTCAGAGGATTGGTACACGTGGCGGGAGCATGTAGACATTTAATTAATTTGATAGACATGAATGAATCTTAAGTAATGACCAATGCCTGGATAACAAATCATGTTCCAAGTGACAGAGAGTTTTTTTCAATAAATCAGGAATTCTCAGCTGAGAATTTGAAACCAATAAGGGGTTAGACCATTGAGAAGAATTTATTTAAGAATAAAGTTTCATGATTAAAGTTTGTTCTGTATTCATGCTTTAAGAAATTCTGAACCATCTATTGATTTCCTTATGTTTTCGTTCAACTCTCATTATTTTTATGATTTGATGTTTTATTTGATCTAAGTTTTGATTAATTTTTATGTAAGAGAATCAAAGTGGATAATTAGCAATAAAGTTGTAATTTTGGTCACCTCCAATCAACCAGATCTTGGGCTGTTATTTGAAGATAAAATAAGAGATCTTATCACCCATAAAATGGCCAAAATAAGTGTAACTCTGAGGATTGGAAACTTGTCTTAGAATTCAGCGAAGGAGGATCAAGAAAGTCATGAACAAAAAATTGAATATGAGAGCAAACTGGCTCAAAACATTAAAAAAACTACAGGAAAAGCTCCGATAGGAATGTGAAAAGGAAAAGATTTGCAAAGACCAATGTGGGTCCATTCCAGGCAGAGATAGAAGAGTTTACAATGGGGTACAATGAAATGGCAGAGAAACTAGCCGGAATGTGGCGACTAGGGGCTTTTCACAGTAACTTCATTTGAAGCCTACTCGTGACAATAACCGATTTTCATTTCATTTCATGGAGGACATGAAATTGTCCCAAAGACACGGGAACCAACGGATGAGTGAGCACGAGGAACTGAAGGAGATTAGTATTAGTGAAAAGGTAGTATTGGAGAAATGAATGTGGTTCAAAGTTAATAAATCCCCAAAAGCTGATGCTCTACATCCCAGAGTGTTGAAAGGGGTGACTGTAGAGATTGTGGATACATTGGTGATCATCTTTCAAAATTCCATAGATTCTGGAATGGTTCCTGCAGATTAGAAGGTGGTAAATGCAACTCCACAACTGAAGGAAGGAGAGAGAAAATGGGGAGCCACAGATTCATTAGCCTGGCAGCAGTCGGAGGGAAAATGCTATAATTTATTATAAAGGTTGCGATAACAAACAAATTAGGAGCAGGAGTAGGACACTCGGCCCCTCGAGCCTGCTCCACCATTCAATATGTTGCCGGCTGATCTGATTGTAACCTCAACTCCACATTCCCGCTGTCCCCCCGATAACCTTTCACCCACTTGTTTATCCAGAATCTATCCAGCTCCGCCTTGAAAATATTCAAAGTCTCTGCTTCCACTGTCCTTTGAGGAAGAGAGTTCCAAAGATTCACAACCCTCAGAGAAAAAAGTTCTCCTCTGCCTTAAATGGGCACGTTATTACTTTTAAAGTGACTCCAATTTCTAGATTCTCCCACAAGAGGAAACATCCTTTCCACATCCACCCTGTCAAGCCCCCTCAAGATCTTGTATGGTTCAATCAAGTCACCTAAACTCCATCGGACGCAAGCCCAGCCTGTCCAATCATTCCTCAAAAGACCAGCCTCCAGTTCCAGGTACGAGTCCAGTAAACCTTCTCTGAACTGCTTCCAACACATTGACATCATTCCTTAAATGAGAGCAATACTGTACACAGTGCTCCAGATGTGGTCTCACCAATGTCCTGTATAACTGAAGCATAACCTCCCTACTTTTGTATTCAATTCCCCTCACAATAAACAATAACATTCTATTAGCTTTCCTAATTACTTGCTGTACCTGTATACTCGCCTTTTGTGATTCATGCTCTTGGACAACCAGATCCCTCTGAGTCTCAGAGTTCTGCAATCTCTCACCATTTAGATAATAAGCTTTTTTATTTTTCTGGCCAACATGGACAATTTGACATTTTCTCACATTGTCTATTTGGCAGAACTTATTCCACTCACTTAACTGATCTATATCACTTTGTAACCTCCTTATGTCCTCTTCACAATTTACTTTCCCACCTATCTTTATATCATCAGAGCAGGAGTTGGCCATTCAGCCCATCGAGCCTGCTCCACCATTCAATACGATCATGGCTGATCATCCACTTCAATGCCTTTTCCCCCACACTATCCCCATATCCCTTTGTGTTATTGGGATTTAGAAATCTGTCAGTTGGGTGGCACAGTGGTTAGCACTGTTGCCTCATGGCACCAAGAACCAAGTTCGATCCTGGCCCCGGGTCACTGTCCGTGTGGAGTTTGCACATTCTCCTCGTGTCTTGTGGGTCTCACCCCCACAACCCAATTGGATGTGTAGCTGAGCTGAATTGGCCTCGCTACACTGCCCCTTAATTGGAAAAAAATAATTGGGTACTCTTAAATTTATTAAACAAAAAAAAAAGAAATCTGTCAGTCTCTGCTTTAAAAACACACAGTGACTGAGCTCCCACAGCCCTCTGGGGTAGAGAATTCCAAAGATTCACAACCCTCTGAGCAAAGAAATGTCTCCTCCGAGACCGGTCCTAAGTGGCTTCACCCTTATTTTGAAATTGTGTCCCCTGGTTCCAGACTCTCCAACCAGGGGAAACATCTCACCTGCACCCACCCTGTCTATTCCTTTTTGGATTTTGTAAGTTTCAATGAAATCCCCTCTCATTCCTTGAAACTCTCGAGAAAAGAGACCTAGTTTCCCCAATCTCTCTTCATAGGACAGTCCTGCCAAACCCGGAACAAGTCTGGTGAAACTTTGTTGCTGTTCCTCTGTGGCAATACCTTTCCTAAGGTAAGGGGAGTAAAACTGCACACAGTACTCCAGCTGTGGTCTAAGCATTTCATAATGATCGATGCCAAGGCCACCGGATGGTGTTCATTGAGGCACGTTGCCTGGTTCTTCTTTGGCACCGGTATGATGGTGGTCTTCTTGAAGCAGGAGGGAACCTCGGAACGGAGTGGGGAGAGGTTGAGGATGTCCGTGAACACACCTGCCAGTTGGTCCGCGCAGGATCTGAGTGCACGACCAGGGATCCCGTCAGGACCTGTTGCTTTCCGAGGGTTCACTTTCAAGAAGGCCGATCTGACTTTGGAGGCTGTGACGGTGGGTATGGGTGTGCCCAAGGCTGCTGGGGCAGATGACAACGGTTTTTTGGTTTCCTGCTTGAAATAAGCATCAAATGAATTGAGTTCATCGGGGAGGGCTGCGCTGTTACCATAGATTCTACTCGGCTTTGATTTTTTTAGGCCATTATGTTGTTTAAGCCTTGCCACAATCGATGCGAATCCATGATTCTAGCTTCGTCTGCAATTGTCTCTTGGCATCCCTGTTGGTTTTGCAGAGGTCGTACCTAGATTTTTTTGTCTAGGTCAGGATCGCCTCTCTTGAACTCCTCACACCTGGCCTTCAGCAGGAAGTGAATGTGCCGATTAAACCACGGTTTCTGGTTGGGTAATGTACGTACTACCTTCTTTGACACACAATCTTCTACACACTTGCTGATGAAGTCTGTGATGGTGCTGGCAAACTCGTTTAGGTTGGCTGCCGAATTCTTGAATATGGACCAGTCCACTGACTCCAAGCAGTCGCGTAGGAGCACTTCTGTTGCCTCAGACCAGCATTTGTACGACCTTCTTAAACGGATTCTACCGCTTAAGTTTCTGCTTGTATGCCAGGAGAAGGAGCGCCATCATGTGGTCCGATTTTCCGAAGTGCAGTCAGGGGATGGGTTGAGAGGTGCCCTTGATGTTTGTGTAGCAGTGGTCAAGGATATTGGGGCCCCTGTTGGGACAGGAGATGTGTTGGTGGAATTTTGGCTGTACACTCTTGAGGCCTGGTTAAAGTCCCCGGCCACGATGAATTATGCCTCCGGGTGCTTCACAGTCAGGTATTCCAGGTCCGGGAAGCAGTAGTTTGCCAGGGTCGCCATGACCGAGTACCAGGAGGTGTTGACGAGGAGGCAAATCCCTCCACCCACTCCAGGTTCAGTCCTGGATGTGATTAATAACAGGAATAACAACAGAATCTAACCAGTCATCACTTGTGAACCCTTTGGTGTCTCAGCATGTTGGATGACTGAGTGAATCCCTTCCCACAGTGAGAGCAGGTGAATGGCTTCTTTCCAGTGTGGACTCGCTGGTGTGTCAACAGGGCAGATGAATCACGAAATCTCCTTCCCCAATCAGAGCAGATGAATCAAGTGTGAACTCTCTGCAATGTGGATGATGTTTGAAACCTCGTTGTGCAGTGAGAGCAGCTGAACGGTCTCTCCTCAGTGTGAATGCGCTGGTGGGACATCAGTACCTGAGAGCTTTTAAACCCACTCCCACAGTCAGAGTATTTAAAGGGTCTCTCATTGGTGTGAGTGACATTGTGGCTCAGCAAGTGATGACCGAGTGAATCTTTTCCCAGTCGGAGAGGTGAACGGGCTCTCCCCGGTGTGACCTCGCTTGTGTTACATCAGGTTGGATGAGGTTCTAAAGCTCTTTGTGCAGTGAGAGCAGCTGAACGGTCTCTCCTCAGAGTGAATGCGCTGGTGGGACATTAGTAGCTGAGAGCTTTTGAAACCCCTCCTGCAGTCAGAGCATTTAAAGGACCTGCTCTTGGTGTGAGTGACATTGTGTTTCCGCAGGCTGGATAATTGAGTGAATCCCATATCACACAGTGCAGATGAATGGCCTCTCCCCGGTGTGAAGTCGATGGTGTGCCTGCAGGTGGGGTAACCGAGTGAATCCGTTATCACACACAGAGCAGATGAACGGCTTCTCCCCAGTGTGAACTCGCTGGTGTGTCTGCAAGTGGGGTAACTGAGTGAATCCCTTATCACACACAGTGCAGATGAACGGCTTCTCCCTGGTGTGTACTCGCTTGTGTGTCTGCAGGTTGGATAACCGACTGAATCCCTTATCACACACAGAACAGATGAACGGCTTCTCCCCGGTGTGAACTCGCTGGTGTGTCTGCAGGTTGGATAACCGACTGAATCCCTTATCACACACAGAACAGATGAACGGCTTCTCCCCGGTGTGAACTCGCTGGTGTGTCTGCAGGTGGTGTAACTGAGTGAATCCCTTATCACACACAGTGCAGATGAACGGCCTCTCCTCGGTGTGAACTCGTTCGTGTCTCCGCAGGCTGCCAATATCAGTGAATCCCTTTTCACACTGAGAGCAGGTGAATGGCCTCTCTCCAGTGTGAACTCGTTCGTGTCTCCGCAGGGTGCCAATGTCAGTGAATCCCTTTTCACACTGAGCGCAGGTGAAAGGCCTCTCCCCGGTGTGAACTCGCTGGTGTGTCTGCAGGTGGGATAACCGAGTGAATCCCTTCCCACAGTCAGAGCAGGTGAACGGCCGCTCCCCAGTGTGAACTCGTTCGTGTCTCCGCAGGTTGCCAATGTCAGTGAATCCCTTTTCACACTGAGAGCAGGTGAACGGCCTCTCCCCAGTGTGAACTCGTTCGTGTCTCCGCAGGCTGCCAATGTCAGTGAATCCCTTTTCACACTGAGAGCAGGTGAAAGGCCTCTCCCCAGTGTGAACTCGTTCGTGTCTCCGCAGGCTGCCAATGTCAGTGAATCCCTTTTCACACTGAGAGCAGGTGAACGGCCTCTCTCCAGTGTGACTGCGTTGATGCCTTGCCAGCTCGTATGGGGCTGTGAATCCCATCCCACACACAGAACAGGTGAACGGCCTCTCTCCAGTGTGACTGCGTTGATGCCTTTCCAGTCCGTAAGGACCTTTGAATCCCTTCCCACAATCCTCACATTTCCATGGTTTCTCCATGGTCCAGGTGATCTTGCGTCTCACCACGTTGGACGATCAGTTGAAGCCTCGTCCACACACAGGACACCTATACAGTCTTTCTCTGCTGTGAATGGTATAGCATTTTTTCAGGCTCTGTCACTGGTTAAAGCTCTTTCCACAGTCAGTGCTCTGTAACAGTCTCACACGGGTGTGTGCGTGTCTCAGTGCTTTTCCAGACACACTGATGTTTAAAATATCTTGAAGCAGACAGAATAGACACACATTTCTCCTTCTAGACTCAAAGGCCGATGATTGCAAGAATTGAGTGACTCATAAATTTAGTTTGAGATATCGGCCTCAAACTCCTCTCGTTCGAACTTCCTGCAAACAGATTTTACAATAGTAATCATTGTCAGTACAGGATAGAAACACAGAACAGACAATTCTAGTTTCTATCGAACATTCTTTCCTCTCTCTTCCCTAAATTTCCATCCCACACACTCTCTCTCCAGTCTCACTATGCTGTATCTAATATTCACCCTCCCAATTCTCCTGAAGGTGCTGATTCAGGCTGATTGACAGATCCATGCTCACTTCTTCCTGTCCTAGGTTAATCCCAGAGCTGAAGGGGTTGGATTATGAGGAGAGGTTGAGTAGACTGGGACTGTACTCGTTGGAATTTAGAAGGATGAGGGGGGATCTTATAGAAACATTTAAAATTATGAAGGGAATAGATAGGATAGATGCGGGCAGGTTGTTTCCACTGGCGGGTGACAGAACTAGGGGGCATAGCCTCAAAATAAGGGGAAGTAGATTTAGGACTGAGTTTAGGAGGAACTTCTTCACCCAAAGGGTTGTGAATCTATGGAATTCCTTGCTGCAGTTGAATTCCAGTGAAGCAGTTGAGGCTCCTTCATTACATGTTTTTAAGGTAAAGATAGATAGTTTTTTGAAGAATAAAGGGATTAAGGGTGTTCGGGCCGGAAAGTGGAGCTGAGTCCACAAAAGATCAGCCATGATCTAATTGAATGGCGGAGCAGGCTCGAGGGGCCAGATGGCCTACTCCTGCTCCTAGTTCTTATGTTCTTATGTTAGAACATAGAACAGTACAGCACAGAACAGGCCCTTCGGCCCTCAATGTTGTGCCGAACAATGATCACCCTACTCAAACCCACGTAACCCGCATACCTGTAACCCAACAATCCCCCCATTAACCTTACACTACGGGCAATTTAGCATGGCCAATCCACCTAACCCGCACATCTTTGGACTGTGGGAGGAAACCGGAGCACCCGGAGGAAACCCACACACACGGGGAGGACGTGCAGACTCCACACAGACAGTGACCCAGCTGGGAATCGAACCTGGGACCCTGGAGCTGTGAAGCATTGATGCTAACCACCATGCTACCGTGAGGCCCCATGTTCTTTTGGACACAGGAATATCTGGATTCACTTACTTTCCCTTCAGTTGCTGCAAGTGACCAATTGAAGGTGTGAATGAGAAAACAAATGGAAAGAGGGAGAAAATAAAGTGTTTTACTCACAGATGTTGGAGACAGGAGGAAGATTTCAGTCTGTGTGCAACTCAAGCTCACTTAGAGTTGGAGAAACAACAGCTTTGCTCGGTACAAACCTCCATGTCCAGCTTCCGCATCGAGACAATGGAGGAGCTCTGATTGGCGGAGAAACAGAGTCCTTCCGGTCCTCCAATCTTCCCATTGGGCACAAGTCAGCTGCAAAATCAGCGGGAATGAACTCACCCTGCACATGCGTACATTCCCCTCTCCCCGAGACATGCGCAGTACTGGGTTAGGGGGAGGGGCTTCTCGCTCTGGCCGGAGCTGTCAGCCGGTTGCCTGGAAACCGTCTTGACGATATGCTGGCGGAGGGGGAAACAAAGGGTGGGGGCCGTGTCCGCGCAAATGCAGAGACGTCACTGCGGAACGGATTTATTCCTCTTGGCTGATTTAGAGGACGAGTTCCATTGTGATATCACAATGTGGAGGTTGGACAATGAGTTTCAGACGAAAACTTCCTCCTCTGGGCAACATCTGGGAGCAAATCAATGTCTCCCCCTTTCAGAAGGTCATAAGATATAGGAGCAGAGTTAGGCCATTTGGCCCATCGAGTCTGCTCTGCCATTCTATCATGGCTGTTTTCATTCTGGCTTTAATTCCACCGTACTGCCAGTTCTCCATTACCCTTCAACCCATTACCAATTAAAAATCTGCCTTCTATAAATCTGGATTTTGCTCTTTACAGAAATTGTGCGACATTGATGGAAGTTTGCCAACTGGAGCATTATTCTCAGTTAAATTCAGCCCTCAGCTCCGTCGCGGCCTGTCATTGACATGAGCAATAGAGACACAGAAAGGTGCCCGAGTCTCAAATGGGAATTCAAAACTTGTGACTTGAAACCAACATCTCAACATTTGTCAGTCAAATCCATGTTATTTATACTGGGGTTTTTATTATTACATTTGGGCACTGGAGGCAAAGGGTGGGGGTTTTAAAGGGTAACTTTCTCTTTCTAACTTTGCATTGTCTATAGTGCCAGCCGTGGCTCAGTGGGCTGTTCTCTCATCTCTGAATCAGAAGATTATGGGTTCAAGTCTCAGTCCTGCTCCTCGCAGCATTGAGGGAGTGCTGCACTGTCAGAACAGCCTTCTTTCAAATAAGATGTTAAACTGAGGCCCTGTCTGTCCCTATCAGGTGGATGTTAAAGTTCCCACAGCCACTATTTTGAAGAAGAGCAGGAGAGTTACCCACGTGTCCTGGTTAATATTTTAAATATTTATCCCTCAGTCAACATCACTAAATCATCATCTGCTCATTATCACATTGCTGTGTGTGGGATCTTGCTGTGTGTAAACTGATTGCCGCATTTCCTACATTACAAAAGTGATGACGCTTCAAAAGTACTTCATTGGCTGTGAAGCACTTTGGGACGCCCTGTGGTTGTGAAAGGTGCGATAGAAATGCAAGGTTTTCAATGGAAGATATTGATCTTGTTATCGAGAACATAATTGATTTCAGCCACCCCCAACTTACCATTTAATAAATTCATTTTAGGTTGGACAGCACTTGAATAAATTAAGACAAAGGCAGAATTCTCTGGATAGTAAATTCAAAAATAAGTTTATGAAAAGAAAAAGGTTTACTGAACTTTAAGGCACTGACTTTTCCAACTTCATCTGGGTGATCAGTCTGTGGAAGCGTAACCCTCTCTGGCTCCTTCTTTGACAGTAATTCTTGTGGAATTAAGCCTCGGGAGTCTGGCTCCTTCTTTGACAGTAATTTCCTTGGAACTCGGCCTCAGGAGTCTTCAGTACTTGGCCAGCAAGGAAGACGTTCGGAACCTCTACTTTTATCCCCAAAGTGACCATTACCTCATAACATGACAATTGGTCAATTTGCTCACCAGATTAATTGAATTGGATCCCCAATTACTGACTCCACCTTCTCTCATTAACTTAGGCAGGAATATAATAGTACTGTTTCATACTATCTTTTTATCTGTTTCTATAGAATCCCTTATTTTACAACATCAAATGATGAGGTTAATCTGACCTTGAAGGTCTCTCTTGTCAGAACATTTATCGTCAAAACACAGTCCTTTTTAAAAAATTGATAAATTTGGACTACCCAACTATTTTTCTCCAATTAAGGGCAATTTTGCGTGGCCAATCCACCTATCCTGCACAATATTTTTGGACTATGGGGGTGTGACACACGCAGATACAGATGGAATGTGTAAACTCCACATGGACAGTGACCCTGGGCCGGAATCTAACCCGGGTTCTCGGCACTGTAAGGCAGCAGCGCTAACCACTGCACCACCATACAGCCCAAAACATTCTTTACATATACAGCAATTAAGCTTTTTCAGAAATTTAGAGTACCCAATTCATTTTTTTCCAATAAAGGGGCAATTTAGCGTGGCCAATCCACCTACCCTGCACATCTTTGGGTTGTGGGAGCGAAACCCACGCGAACATGTAAATGTAAATTGCTTATTGTCATGAGTAGGCTTCAATGAAGTTACTGTGAAAAGCCCCTAGTCGCCACATTCCGCCGCCTGTCCAGGGAGGCTGGTACTGGAATCGAACCGTGCTGCTGGCCTGCTTGGTCTGCTTTAAAAGCCAGCGATTTAGCCGGGTGAGCTAAGCCAGCCCCTGATGGGGAGAATGTGCAAACTGCACATGGACAGTGACCCAGAGCTGGGATTGAACCTGGGACCTCGGCACCATGAGGCAGCAGTGCTAACCACTGTGCCACTCTGCTGCCCTGCTTTTACATTTTTACAGCAAATAAAAATCAGTCATTTACAAGAACTACTGATTCATTCATTGTAACTGAATTAAGGATCAATCATCTGTTACTAATTGGTTGCTAAATAAAACAGTAATCTTTAATATATTTGGTCACTCCAAGGTAAATTGGTTCAAAAAGACAGTTTGGGAAAGACAATAGCTTTATTTCTTACTCATCTTGATTGGATTCAATAAACAGCCTTGTTGAGCCAGACATTGACACAATTTAATGTTCTTTTTCTCATCAAAATTATTGAAGAATTTATTTGTTTCAACAATTAATGCTTGTTAAGTAATGGGTTAAGAGACATTGCAATTAGTTGTCTCATTTATGTTAAGTGTTCAATGATTGTCTCATTTATGTTAAGTGTTCAATGATTGACACTGATATGTAAAGGGGCTTCAGGTGGACTCTAGAGCTTGTGATGATCTGTAGAGTTCTGTGCAGAGTGAGTTTGAACCATTAAAGGTGTGTTGGTGGAAAAGGAGCTGAACTGTTGCCTCTTTGTACCACAGCATCTAGTACATTTTACAATGCTTACTCAGCAGCGTCGAAGCATTCATGTTTATACAGTATTAATTTCTGAAATAAAGATCTCGTCACATGTGAGAGTTTAACGTGGCTTCTCTAGAAATCAACTATTTTCTAATACACCCGATAGGTAAAAGATAGCTATTTAGCGTAAATATTAAGCCCCAGTTTTAAATACCCATTTTCAATTAAGGATTTCAACACTTGTAACCTCAAGTCATCTCAAAACATATAGCTTCAACAGAACATAGAACATAGAACACTACAGCGCAGTACGGGCCCTTCGGCCCTCGATGTTGCGCCAACCTGTGAAACCACCTGAAGCCTATCTGAAACCACCTGAAGTGGTGGCGCTGGACGCAGAGAAAGCGTTTGATAGAGTTGAGTGGGGGTACCTGTGGGAGGTGCTGGAGCGGTTTGGATTTGGGGAGGGATTCATCAAATGGGTGAGGCTGCTCTACGCAGCTCCGATGGTGAGTGTAGTTACGAATGGAAGGAGATCGGAGTACTTTAGGCTCTACCGTGGGACCAGGCAGGGGTGCCCCCTGTCCCCCCTGCTCTTTGCACTGGCAATTGAACCTCTGGCTGTGGCGTTGAGGGAGTCAGGGAGATGGAGGGGTCTGGTGCAGGGTGGGGAGGAACATAGGGTATCGCTGTATGCGGACAACCTGCTCGGACCCAGAGGGGGGAATGCCGGGGGTGATGGAGCTGTTAGCGGAATTTGGGGGCTTCTCAGGCTATAAGCAAAATTTAGGAAAGAGCGAGGTATTTGTGGTGCACCCGGGAGATCAAGAGGGAATTGGGAGGCTCCCTTTTAGGAGGGCAGTGAAGAGTTTCAAGTACCTGGGTGTGCAGATGGCCAGGAGTTGGGGGACTCTCCATAAGCTTAACTTCACCAGAGTAGTGGAGCAGATGGAGGAGGAATTTAAAAGGTGGGACATGGTGCCGCTGTCGTTGGCGGGTAGAGTGCAGGCCGTCAAAATGATGGTTCTCCCGAGGTTCTTGTTCCTCTTCCAGTGCTTGCCCATCTTTATCCCTAGGGCCTTTTTTAAATGGGTGACCAGCAGCATCATGGGCTTTGTTTGGGCGCATGGCACCCTGAGGGTGAAGAGGGTCTTCTTGGAGTGGGGTAGAGATAGGGGGGGGCTGGCGTTGCCCAATCTCTCGGGGTACTACTGGGCGGCCAACGTGTCGATGGTGCGCAAGTGGGTGATGGAGGGGGAGGGGGCAGCATGGAAACGGATGGAGAGGGCATCCTGTGGGGATACAAGCCTGGGGGCCCTGGTAACAGTGCCATGGCCGCTCCCTCCCACGAGGTATACCACAATTCCGGTGGTGGTGGCTACCCTCAAGATTTGGGGGCAGTGGAGGCGACACAGGGGAGAAGTGGGGGGCTCGATGGAGGCTCCGTTAAGGGGGAACCATAGGTTCGTCCCGGGGAACATGGATGGGGGATTTCAGGGTTGGTACAGAGCAGGCATCAGACAGCTGAGGGACCTGTTTATTGATGGGAGGTTTGCGAGTCTGGGGGAGTTGGAGGAGACATTTGGGCTCCCCCCGGGAAACATGTTTAGGTATCTGCAGGTAAAGGCATTTGCTAGACGGCAGGTGGAGGGATTCCCTGCGCTTCCCGCAAGGGGGGTGAGGGACAGGGTGCTTTCAGGGGTCTGGGTCGGAGTGGGGAAGATTTCTGATATCTACAAGGTTATGCAGGAGGTGGAAGAGGCGTCAGTAGAGGAGCTGAAAACTAAGCGGGAGGGGGAACTGGGGGAACAGATCGAAGACGGGACATGGGCTGATGCCCTGGAGAGGGTAAACTCTTCTTCCTCGTGTGCGCGGCTTAGCCTCATTCAACTCAAGGGGCTGCACAGGGCCCACATGACTGGGACGAGGATGAGTAGGTTCTTTGGGGGTGAAGACAGGTGTGTCAGGTGCTCGGGGAGTCCAGCAAACCATGCCCATATGTTCTGGGCATGCCTGGCACTGGAGGAGTTCTGGAAGGGGGTGGCGAGGACGGTGTTGAGGGTGGTGGGATCCAGGATCATGCCAGGATGGGGACTCGCGATTTTTGGGGTTGGGGTGGAGCCGGGAGTGCAGGAGGCGAAAGAGGCCGGTGTGCTGGCCTTTGCGTCCCTAGTAGCCCGGCGAAGGATTTTGCTACAATGGAAGGATGCGAGGCCCCCAAGTGTGGAGACCTGGATCAATGACATGGCGGGCTTTATTAGACTAGAGAAGGTCAAATTCGCCCTCAGAGGATCGGTACAAGGGTTCTTCAGGCGGTGGCAACCTTTCCTCGACTTTCTGGCTCAACGATAGAGTACTGGGACAGTAGCAGCAGCAACCCGGGGAGGGGGGGGGGGGGGGGGAGAGACGATGACTATGTTTGTTCATTTTATTTAAATTTGATTTATTTAATTTTAATTTATGGTTAAGTTCTCTTGTTGGGGTTGGGGGGTGGGGGGGATGGGATACATGCGTTGATACGGTTTGGGGGGTGTTACGGTTGTTATGGGGTAGTTTGTTGCATATTATTGTTTGTTGTTATATTTTTATATTTTCTGTAAAAAATTCCAATAAAAATTATTTAAAAAAAAAGAAAATAAGATTTAAATGATTCTCAATTGTCAACAAATAGAAGCAATAAACGATTCTTGTTTGCACCCGAGAAGGTTTAACTCAAATTTCTACTGGGTTTTAGTGTCGCAAGTGCCACTAAATCCATATGGTAGATCTCTGCAGCTGGCATAGTTCGGCAAAAGTGGGGGAGCCAGCCAGGAAGAAATCAGAAGACTGAAGAAAGACCAGAAGGACGGAAGACCCAAAGAAAAACGGCTAGACTGCGGTAAAAAATATATTTTCACCCATTAAAAGTCTTAAAGCCGCCTCAAGCAGTGCTTCGACCCCTAGAAAGGACCTTTTTACAGACTGTTAATTCAATCGGGTGCTGGTCGTTGAAACTAAAATAAAACGGGACTGAAAGAATAGTCTCGCTCATGTACACAGATACACAAACATAGTTGCCGACCACAAAATTGGATGTAAAGCTGAGTTTATGGCGGACATGACTCCTAAAAGAGATTCAGGACCTTCAAATGGTAGAGAACTACTTCCCACAAAGTCCAAGGGAGGTCGCGCTGTACTGGATGTCTCTATTGATGATATATTGGGTGATCTTAGCTCTTTGATTTGTAGATAATTTGGACTGTCTTAAGTTGCAAGAAAGATTGAATCAAAATATGATATCCCCAAAGGACAGTGGTCCCTTGATAATATCAAGAAGGCAGGGGGGAAAACCACACGCTTAAATAGAGGAAACCGTATGAAATGGTCTTTTGCAGCAATGGAACAGCCCCAAAAACATCAAGAGACAATTGCAAAAACTAAATTCAATCATGACCTTAAGTTCACTAAAGACCAACTAGCAACAGTTGTTGGAGAATCACGAGATGCAAAATCTAAACTTGAACAATGTGATCAGATTAAAACATGATTGGAAAATGAAACCTTTAAAGTTCAATCACAATCATTTCAAATTGATGAACTCCAAAAGAAAGATACTGACTCAGAATCCAAACTTCAACAGTTAATATCAGAAAATGATGGTCTGAAAAGTCAAAATTGCCAGTTACTTGAGGAAAAATGTATTTTGGAAAGTGACATGGACACCATGAAATGTCATAACAAATTACTGACAGACAAATTAACAGCTCAAAAGCCTTCAAATCTGTCTTTAATAAATCAGCTAAACTCTCCAAAGCAAACAGCCACCAACGGGAAGAGTTGAAATGATTTTAACTAAGGCCCAAGATATACCAGTGATATCTAAACCAAATCCTACATTATTGCAAGCTGCTACTGACATGAAAACAATGAATACACTGATTGAAGTTCCACAGGGGGAGTCTGGCAAAATGAACTATCTGTCAAGGACACTTTTACCCCAGAACAAACCGTTTTCTTACTCTGAGACCGACCACGAAATGCTGCTGGCTCCGATCCAAAAGCCTCTCATGGCAGCTTTAATAGACTGTGAGATTTTTAAACAAGAAAAGCCTGTTTGCTTAAGCAACGAGCCTCATGGCAAACAAAGTGTAATACAACTTAAACCATTAAGCACCAAACAGCTTGGAGTTGAAGTGATAAAGAAAACAGCCTGGGTTTTAAACCATTTAAAAGATCTATCAAAAACCCATTTTGTCACTGGTTTAAAATCAGAGCTGTCTGCAGCTTTAAACTTGATCCTACCCAGACCTCAGTCCGAAACGGCCTCTCCTCCTCCGTTACCGACAAATCTGTCCAGAAGAGATATGAAATTCCTTTCTCATGTTGAAGACGGTCATTTTGCGCGTTTCAGATTTCACGATTACAAACTGGTCTCCTCCGATGAAGGCCCGCCTCCTGGCTACATGGATACGCCCCAAGTCACGTATCGCTAAAAGTTGCCACGAACTGTTAACTTGAGAAAACTGTCATTATTTTGAATGTTGCTTAATTAATTTTAAGAAATTAACAAATCTTGTTAGCTGTGCTTCTTTTAACAGAATTGACAAATTTATCTACAGAAAACCAAGTTCATTCAGCGCAAGATTGGTTCAGTCATATATTCAATTGGTTGTGTTTGATTATTTAAAATAAATGTTTAAAGTTAGCTTGATAATTAAAACTTCAGACAATGTGGAAGCTGTTTTTGAGGAAAGTAACTCTGATTAAAAGCAAATCCATGGAGAGAACACATCGTTCTAAGACACTTGATAATGGGAATTTGGCAGCAATCCAACTTTTACTCCCAGTCCATTTGAGTGACATATATAAAAAACGATTAGAGATGCAAATGGCATCATTCCAAGTTACCCACCCACTATACACCCATTTTTGTTTCTGCAGGAACATTAACCCTTTAAACAAGCTTTTGTGCAATACCCAGAAGATGTCAAAGACTTGACAACTCATATTGAATACAAAGTTCAAAAAAAACTTTTTTTATAAACGTTTTTTTGAGATATTTCATTGACATTTCAACAACAAAATCAACAATATACATAACAAGAAAAATATAAACATAGTGCAAATTCCACCTTCCTCACCCACAGGTCTTGCCATTAGTTACCCCCCCCCCCCAAACCTATGCGAACCTAACCCCCTCCCTCCCCTTCTCCCCCCCCCACCCCCCTTTCTGCTGATGATTAGTTCTCTGCAAGGAAGTCGATGAATGGTTGCCACCTCCGGGCGATCACCAGCAGAGAACTTAATTTTCTTGAGACAGAGGAAGCCAGCCATGTTGAAAACCAGGTCTCCGATTTCGGGGGCTTTGCGTCCCTCCATGCCAACAATATACGCTTCCGGGCGACCAGGGAAGCAAAGAACAGAACATCCGCCTCTCTCTCCTCCTAGATTCCCGGATCCTGCGATACCCCAAAAATCGCCACCTCCATACTCATTGCCACCCTCATATTTAATACTGTGGACATGGTGTCGGCAAACCCCTGCCAAAATCCCCTCAGCCTTGGACATGTCCAGAACATATAGACATGATTCGCTGCCCCTCACCCCCGCGGGCATTTCGCACATCTGTCCTCCACCCCATCCGGGCCACTGTCATGTGAGGCCGGTGAACAACCTTCAATTGGATAAGGCTGAGCCTGGCACATGTTGCAGTCGTATTGACCCTTCCTAACGCGTCCACCCAGAGGCCCTCCTCTATCTCTCCCTCCAGCTCCTCCTCCCACTTTTGCTTCAGCTCCTCGGTTTGCATCTCCTCCGAACCCATAAGCTCCCTCTATATGTCTGAGACGCTCCCCTCCCCTATCCATCCTCTAGTAACCACCCTATCCTCGATCCCCCCTTAGCGGCAGGAGTGGGAAGGTTGGTACCTGCTTCCGCAAAACGTCCCATACCTGTAAATATCGGAACACATTTCCCCCAGTCAATACAAACTTCTCCAGCGCCCTCATACGCGGGAAGCTACCTTCCAAGAACAAGTCCCCCATCCTCTCAATCCCCCCGCTCTCTGCCAAATTCGGAACCCCCCGTCCATCCTCCCTGGGGCAAACCGATGGTTGTCACAGATTGGGGACCATATCGATGCCCCCTCTGCTTCCACATGTCTCCTCCACTGCCCCCAAACTCTCAGGGCTGCCACCACCACTGCGCCCCCAGACCTGTGCCCTTAAGTGAAGCCGCTTCCATGCGCACCCACGCTGGCTCCCCCCCCCCCACCCCCACCACCAGCCACCTCCTCACCATGGCTATATTAGTTGCCCAGTAATAGTTGCTGAAATTCGGCAGCGCCAGCCCACAATCCCCCCCGACTCCGCTCGAGCATTGCCCTCTTCACCCATGGGGGCTTGCCCCCCCCCCCCCCACACAAAGCCCACGATAATCTCATTGATCCGCTTAAAAAAGGACCGCGGGATGAAGATGGGGAGGCAATGGAAAATGAAAAGGAACCTCGGGAAAACCATAATTTTTACCGACCACACTACCCACCAGAGACAATGGGAGCGTGTCCCATCTCCGGAAATCCTCCTTCATCTGCTTCACCAACCGGGCCAGGTTCAATTTATGTAGCCTGTCCCAATCCCTCGCCACCTGAATACCCAAGTACGTAAAACTGTCCCCTACCACTCTAATCGGCAGTTCCTCAAGTTGTCTCTCCTGACCTCTCGCCTGAACTACAAACAACTCGCTCTTCCCCATATTAAGCTTGTACCCCGAAAACCTGCCGAATTCCCCTAAGATTCCCATAATTTCCCCCATCCCCACCATTGGTCTGAGACATACATCAGGAGGTCATCTGCATACAGCGAGACTCTGTGCTCCCCCCTCCCCTGGACCAACCCCTTCCAGCCCTCTGAGCAATTGCCAGCGGCTCTATCGCCAGCGCAAACAGCAGTGGGGAGAGGGGACATCCCGGTCTCATCCCCCGGTGCAGCCTGAAATATTCTGAAGTCGTCCTGTTTGTCCGTACACTAGCTACCGGAGCCCGGTACAGCAACCTAACCCAGACAACAAAGCCCCTTCCAAACCTGAACCACTCCAGCACCTCCCATAAGTAATCCCACTCGACCCAGTCCAAGGCTTTTTCCGCGTCCATCGCAACCACCACTTTAACTTCCCTGCCTTCCGGAACTTGTGGGAGGAAACGGGAGCGTCCGGGGGAAACCGACACAGACTCGGGGAGAACATGCAGACTCCACACAGACAGTGACCCAAGCGGGAATCGAACCCTGTTGGTCAGGTATGGTTTCAGCAGACATTGTGTCCCAGGAGCAGGTAGGGTTTGTACTGCTGGGGTAGAGATTATGAGGGGTTTGATGGGGGTGTCTGGGGCATAACTTTGGGAGTTGGGGTGATTGCAGAGGGTTAAAGACAGATCGGAGACAGAGATGGGAAGGTGTTGGGGATGTGTGGTGGTGATCATCAAAAAGGGGTCAGTGATTGAGAAAGGAGGGTCAGTGATCATGTAGGTCAGGGTGGTTATACCATAGGAGCTTCCTGCTGAGGAGGTTCTGTTGCGGCAGGGGCCCAGTCACAAGGTGAGAGAAACAGGTTATCTGGGTGTTTGGGAGAAAGCATTCCGGCTCCTCAAGGCCCATGAGGAGTACTGGAAGGGCAAAGCAGTCCTCGCTTACTTTTAGCTGGTGGCTTTTCAAGGCCCAAGAAACTTATTTGGCCAAGTTTAAATTTTAAATGGAGCCAGAATATGAGTCTGCAACCTCATTAATAAATTAAAATGAGTAACTCACCTCCTAGAACAGATTGGTTAACTTTCACCAAGTTATAGAGTCACAATCGCACAGCAAGAAGTTATTCAGCCCATCAAATCCTTGCTGGGTCTTTGTGGAACAATCCAATAAATCCCAATGTACCTGTTCTATTCCCATAGCCCTGCAAGTTTATTTCCCTTAAATACTGATCCAAAATCCTGTTGAAGTTATTTGTTGTTTCCACTTCTGCCGCATTGCTGAGCAGAGAGTACCAGGTCATTATGGCTCGTTGTGAAAAAACGTTCTTCCTCAAACCGCCGCCTCCCCCCCCCCCCCCCCCCCCCCCCACCCTCACCTGCCGATAGATTTTGCCTTAAGGGCAGAATTTTGCTGTCCAAAATGGG
>NC_052162.1:120850894-120859654 GCF_902713615.1 Scyliorhinus canicula
TCGCTGGCTTTTAAAGCCGACCAAGCAGGCCAGCAGCACGGTTCGTTTCCCGTACCAGCCTCCCCAGACAGGCGCCGGAATGTGGCGACTAGGGGCTTTTCACAGTAACTTCATTGAAGCCTACTCGTGACAATAAGCGATTTTCATTTTTCATTTCATTTCATTTTCATTCAGGTTTAATAACTTTTACTGCAACAAACGAGAAGCAACATTAACTAAACATTATTTTTGTAGGAAACCTACACCTTAAAAGTATCAGTGCAAAGTGATTATTCATTCCCGAGGGTTCAGTTCTTTTCTTTTCCCAATTTGATAGCTGTTAACTGCAGAACTATCTTTCACGGTGAAAGATTGGCTAGTGATGGCAGCACGGTGGCCTAGTGGTTAGCACAACTGCCTCATGGCGCTGAGGTCCCAGGTTCGATCCCGGCTCTGGGTCACTGTCCGTGTGGAGTTTGCACATTCTCCCCATGTCTGCGTGGGTTTCGCCCCCACAACCCAAAAAAAAAATAAATGTGCAGAGTAGGTGGATTGGCCACGCTAAATTGCCCCTTAATTGGAAAAAATAATTGGGTTATCTTAATTTTTAAAAAAAGATTGGCTAGTGAGCAGAAAACCGAGACTAAGCATAAATAGGTAATTTGCAGGTTGGCAAGATGTAACAAATGGTGTGTCACAGGGATCAGTGCTGGGGAGTCAATCTTTTACAATATATATCAATGACTTGGATGATGGGTCTGAAGGTATGATTGTTGAGTTTACTGATGATGCAGGCAAAAAGGAAAAGGAGGTGGTGTTGCACTGATAATAAGGGACGGCATCAGTACATTAATAAGGGAGGATCTCAGATCCGGAATACACAATGTGGAATCTGTTTGGGTGGAGCTAAGAAACAGCATGGGACGGGTTTGGTGCCAGAGGCACAGAGCTGCCTATTTACCCTGGCCACCCTGAGGAGGCTGTACAGTTGTTTACAGCACTGTTGGCCTGTCCGGACGGTGTTGCTCACGGAGGGTACAGCCTCTGCCACCTGCGCCCAGGCACAATGAATGGTGGCAGCTGGCAGCCTCCTTCCCGGGCCGGGGTACAGAGCTGCTCGCCTCTCCCTACGGCGTCCAGCAGGGTCTCCAGCCCGGTGTCCGTAAAGCGGACTGCCACTCTCCTCACTGACATCTTGTTGGCTGGGATGATGTGTGGGGAGTGAAGTGTGTGTCTGCAGCTTGTCAGCCTTCTGGGCATCAATCGTGCATCCGGCAAATCCAGCACCGTTTCTCATTGGAATGGAGTGTGTTCCATCTGCTGCCGGTCCTGGCCCCTCAACAGTTGTTGAATCGGACCAGGTGCAGCTCCAGTTTTGCTATCGTAGAACTCGCGAATCCTGTCCCGGCATCAACACTTAGTCTCAGAAATGGAGAATTCAGCCAAAGAAATCTCCCAACTTCAGAGAGCCCAGGGACTAGGGGGAATGAGGAATAAAGGATTACTTAGAGGCTGCATTGGAGAAATTAATGGGATTGAATATTGAGAAGTCCCCGGGGCCTGATATTCTACATCCCAGAGTGTTGAAAGAGATTGCTATAGAGATTACGGATACATCGGTGATCATCTTCCACAATTCTATAGATTCCGGAATGGTTCCTGCAGATTGAAAGGCAGCAAATGTCACTCCACTGTTCAGGAAGGGAGGGAGAGAGAAAACGGTGAACTACAGACCTGTTAGCCCGGCATCAGTATTGGGAAAATACCAGAATCTATTATAAAGGATGTGATAAATAGACACCTGGATAAGAATAAACATGGATTTATGATATGGAGATGCCGGCGTTGAACTGGGTTAGGCACAATAAGAAGTCTTATAACACTAGGTTGAAGTCCAACAGGTTTGTTTTGAATCACTAGCTTTCCTTCCTCCAAACATGAGACTACCAAGGGACTAATGAGAATGAGGAACTGAAAGGGATTAATAATCGTGAAATACTAGTACTGGAGAAATTAATCTGGTTGAAAGTTAATAAATGGTATTTTTTCCATGTATGGAATGACCTGTCTGGACTGTACGTAGAACAATACTTTTCACTGTACCTCGGTACACGTGACAATAAAAAAAAAAATCAGAAATCTCCAAAAGCTGATACCCTACATCCCAGAGTGTTGAAAGAGGCGGCTGGAGAGATAGTGGATACATTGGTGATCACCTTTCTATAGATTGCAAGGTGGTAAATGTAAGCCCGTTATTTAAGGAGGGAGAGAGAAAACGAGGAACCACAGACCACAGGGGATGGCAGGACTGTCCTCTGAATAGAGATTGGGGAAACTGGGACTGTATTCACTAGAGTTTTGAAGAATGAGAGGTGATCTCACCAAAACGTCTAAGATACTGAAAGGAATAGACAGGGTGGGTGCAGGTGAGATGTTTCCCCTGGTTGGAGAGTCTGGAACCAGGCGACACAATTTCAAAATAAGGAGGAAGCCACTTAGGACGGGTCTCGGAGGAGACATTTCTTTACTCAGAGGGTTGTGAATCTTTGGAATTCTCTACCCCAGAGGGCTGTGGGAGCTCAGTCATTGAGTGTGTTTAAAGCAGAGACTGACAGATTTCTAAATATCAATAACACAAAGGGATATGGGGATAGTGTGGGGGAAATGGCATTGAAGTGGATGATCAGCCATGATCGTATTGAATGGTGGAGCAGGCTCGATGGGCGGAATGGCCAACTCCTGCTCCTATGTTCCAATGATACAAAGATAGGTAGGAAAGTAAATTGTGAAGGGGACAGAAGGAGGTTACATAGGGATATAGACAGGTTACATGAGTGGGAAAAGATCTGCCCAATCAAATATTATGTGGGAAAATGTGACATTATCCATGTTGGCCAGAAGAATAAAAAAGCTGATTATCTAAATGGTGAGAGATTGCAGAGCTCTGAGACTCAGAGGGATCTGGGTGTCCAAGAGCATAAATCAGAAAAGGCAGGTATACAGGTACAGCAAGTAATTAGGAAAGCTAATAGAATGTTATTGTTTGTGAGGGGAATTGAATACAAAAGTAGGGAGGTTATGCTTCAGTTATACAGGACATTGGTGAGACCACATCTGGAGCACTGTGTACAGTATTGCTCTCATTTAAGGAATGATGTCAATGTGTTGGAAGCAGTTCAGAGAAGGTTTACTGGACTCATACCTGGAATTGGAGGCTGGTCTTATGAGGAATGATTGGACAGGCTGGGCTTGTGTCCGATGGAGTTTAGGTGACTTGATTGAACCGCATGAGATCCTGAGGGGCCTTGACAGGGTGGATGTTTAAAGGATGTTTCCTCTTGTGGGAGAATCTAGAAATTGGAGTCAATTTAAAAGTAATAACTTGCCCATTTAAGGCAGAGGAGAACTTTTTCTCTCTGAGGGTCATGAGTCTTTGGAACTCTCTTCCTCAAAGGGCAATGGAAGCAGAGTCTGTGAATATTTTTAAGGCAGAGCTGGATAAATTCTTGCCAAGTAAGAAGGTGAAAGGTTATCGGGGGGTCAGCGGGAATGTGGAGTTGAGGTTAAAGTCAGATCAGCCGGGAACTTACTGAATGGTTGAGCAGGCTCGAGGGGCCGAGTGGCCTACTCCTGCTCCTAATTCGTCTGTTATCAGATCCTTTATAATAGATTGTAGCATTTTCCCTCCTACTGATGTCAGGCTAATGGGTCTGCGGTTCCCTGTTTTCTCTCTCCCTCCTTAAATCATGGGGTTACATTTACCACCTTCCAATCTGCAGGAACCATTCCAGAATCTATAGAATTTTGAAAGATGATCACCAATGTATCCACTATCTCTACAGCCGCCTCTTTCAACACTCTGGGATGTAGAGCATCAGCTTTTGCGAATTTATTAACTTTCAACCACATTAATTTCACCAGTGCTACTTTTTCACTAATACTAATCTCTTTCAGTTCCTCGTGCTCACTGTTTTTGGGACAATTTCTGTATTTTCCTCCGTGAGGACAGACACATTGTTTAGTTTCTCTGTCATTTCCTTATTCCCCATTATAAACTCTCCTGTCTCTGTCTGTAATGGACCCACATTTGCTAATCTTTTCCTTTTCACATTCCAATAGGAGCTTTTCCAGTCAGTTTTTATGTTTCTCTCCAGTTTGCTCTCATATTCTATTTTCTCTTTATCAGTTTCATGGTCCTCCTTTGCTGAATTCTAAAACAAGTTCTCAATCCTCAAGTTCACTACTATTTTGGCCACTTTATGAGCCTCTTCCTTTGATCTAATTGAATCTTTAACTTTTCTTGTTCGCCACAGTTGCATCACTTTTCCTGTCTCAGATTCCCTGAGAGAGAAAGAGAAGAGAGAACGAAATGCAGTCCTGGATGTAATTGAAGCAGAAACAATAACAGCAGAATCCATCACTGTGATCAATTGTGAACTTGTTGGTTTCTCAGCATGGACGAGGAAACACAGAATCCCTTCCCACACTGAGAGCAGGTGAATGGTCTCTCCCCAGTGTGAACTCGCTGGTGTCTCTGCAGGCTGCTTGACTGAGTGAATCCCTTCCCACACTGGGGGCAGGTGAATGGTCTCTCCCCAGTGTGAACTCGCTGGTGTTTCCTCAGATTACATGACTGAGTGAATCCCTTCCCACACTGAGAGCAGGTGAATGGCCTCTCCCCAGTGTGAATTCGCTGGTGTGACTGCAGGTTGTCTGACCGACTGAATCCCTTCCCACACTGAGAGCAGGTGAACGGCCTTTCCCCAGTGTGAACTCGCTGGTGTTTCCTCAGATTGGATAACTCAATGAATCCCTTCCTACACTGAGAGCAGGTGAACGGCCTCTCCCCAGTGTGAATGCGTCGGTGAACTTCCAGCAGAGATGGGACTCTGTATGCCTTCCCACAGTCCCCACATTTCCACGGTTTCTCCATGTATTGGGTCAACTCGTGTCTCTCCAGGTCGGACAATCAGTGTGAAGCCTCGGTCACACACAGACCACGTGTACGGTCTCTCCCGCTGTGAATGGTGTGATGTCTTTTTCCGACTGTGTAACTGGTTAAAGCTCTTTCCACAGTCAGTGCTCTGGAACACTCTCACTCGGGTGTGTATGTCTCGGTGCTTTTCCAGTCACACTGATGTTTGAACTTTGTTGAAGTCAACAGGTCGGGCAAACATTTCTCCTTCTAGATTTAATGGTCAATGAACCAAGTGACTCTGTCAGATCCAGACGTGATGTTTGAGATTTCTGTCTGTAAATCCTCTCCTTTTCACATCCTGTAAAAGGAGTTTACAAAATACATCACTGTCAGTACAGGATAGAAATTCAGAACAGATTATTTTAATTTCTCTGGAACATTCTTTCCTCTCTCATTCCCCAAAAGCTGTAAATCTCCATCCCACACACTCTCCCTCCATTCTCACTCTGCTGATTCTAATATTCTCCTGAAGGTGCTGATTCAGACTGATTGACAGATCCATGCTCACTGCTCCCTGTCCTGGACACAGAGACCATAACAAATAGGAGCTGCAGTCGGCAATTCAGCCCATCAAGCCTACTCGACCATTCAATGAGATCATTGGCCGATCTACCTCAGCACCATTTTCCAACACTATCCCTCAATATCTTCAATATCGGGAAACCTATCGCTCTCGGTATAGAAATACTTGATGCCTGAGGCTCCACAGTCCTCTGGGGTAGGGAATTCCAAAGCTTCAGCACATTGTCTTTAAGTTCATTGCCGGGAGCAGCAGGGTGGCACAGTGGTTAGCATTGCTGCCCCTCAGCGCCGAGGACCTGGGTTCGGTCCCGGCCCCGAGTCAATGTCCATGTGGAGTCAGCACATTCTCCCTGTGCCAGCGTGGGTCTCACCTCCACAATGTAAATCGATGTGCAGAGTCGGTGAATTGGCCACGCTAAATTGCCCCTTAATTGAAAAAAAAGAGTTGGTTACTCTAAAAAATTTTTTTTAAGGACAATTACGTTTCGGAGCCAGAGGTGTAATTAAAGCATCGTAAGAAGTGTGGGCTAATGAAATGTTGTTTGGATGAAGGGGATTCCCAGTGGAGTTAGTTAGGTTTAAGCTTGGTAAGATGATGTCAGTACTGGGAGGAGCCAAGCTTGAATGATGAGGGCCTTGAGCAAGGTGTTAAACAGCTTAAAGCTAGCATGCATGGCAGAGTAAGTTTTAAAAAATGCGAATGGTTGAAATAGACGAAGATAGAAACAGCTTCACGGTTTTTTAGACTTTGAGCAGAATGCAACACGTGTTTTTTGAAATGTTTGGCAGTCTTGGGGATGATGCGAAGTCGCGGTTTTTAATGTAACACATCTATTTTGTTAAACATGAGACAATGCTTTGTAATTGACAGGCTCTGGAGAGACGGTTTGAAATGTATAAAGTCTCGGAACGGCAGTTGCAAATAACACAGTAAGAAGTCTTACAACACCAGGTTAAAGTCCAACATGTTTGTTTCAAATACCAGCTTTCGGAGCACTGTTCACCTGAGGAAGGAGCTGTGCTCCGAAAGCTAGTGTTTGAAACAAACCTGTTGGACTTTAACCTGGTGTTGTAAGACTTCTTACTGTGCTCACCCCAGTCCAACGACGGCATCTCCACATCATGGCAAATAACACAGGCAGAAGACAGAGAGAGAAAAGGGGAAGAGACAGGCCGAGCCATTCGGTTCAAATTTATTCTTAGATTCGATATGAATCAGCTCATCGCTCCATGGGAATCGGAAGATGCCGGAAGACCGAAGAATAAGAACAACCACAAGCTATCAAGATAGAAGAAAAATCGTTCAGAGAGCTCCTGAAGTCTGATCAACTAAAAGAGATTTTGTTAAAGCAAATAAAAATAAGTGTGATTTTAAATGTCAACCTGAAATAGTGGTTTATTTCAAATCTAAACCTGAAATAGTGGTTTACCCAGAAGACTCACTTATACATCCTCAACAGATCCAGACCCTTAAAGGACATTGAGTGGCAAGTTAGAATTCTTCCTTGTAGATTTGGGATCCTATCATAACTTGAAATATAGTTTGAAACAGATTAGTTCCCATCTTGTGTCAGCAAGGGAGTCTGAGGGATAGAAGACCTTAGAGTGGCCAACTAGTTAAGAAGTTATAGGCTAGAGTAATTCAGAAAGGATTAGTATCTTTAGTCTTAATGAACGTTGAGCATAAAAATACAGTGTGGAGTTTGCACATTCTCCCCATGTCTTGTGGGTTTTACCCCCACAACCTAAAGATGTGGAGGTTAGGTGGATTGGCCACGCTAAATTGTCCCTTAATTGGAAAAAAAATAATTGTGTACTCTAAATTAAAAAAAAATATTGAATACAGGAGTTGGGATGTCTTGTTGAAGACATTGGTTAAACCGCACATGGAATACTGTGTTCAGTTCTGGTCACCCTATTATGGGAAGGATATTGTTAAACTAGAAAGAGTGGCATGATGTGGAGATGCCGGCGTTGGACTGGGGGTGAGCACAGTAAGAAGTCTTACAACACCAGGTTAAAGTCCAACATGTTTGGTTCAAACACTAGCTTTCAGAGCACTGCTCCTTCCTCAGTGAATGCATAACACCTGAGGAAGGAGGCAGTGCTTAGAAAGAGTGCAGAAGAGATTTACCAGGATGCTGCCAGGACTTGATGGTCTGAGTTATAAGGAGAGGCTGGGTGGGCTGGGTCTTTTTCCCCTGGAGCGTAGGAGGCTTCGTGTGATCTTACAGAGGTCTATCAATAATGAGCATCGATAAGGTAGATGGTCAACATATTTTCCTTGAGGTAGAGGAGTCTAGAAACTAGAGGGTATAGATTTAAAGTGAGAGAACATAGATACAAAAGAGACCAGAGGGGACGTTTCTTCACACAGAGGGTGGTGAACATCTGGAACGGCTGCCAGAGGCAGTAGTAGAAGCGGGGTACAATTTTGTCCTTTAAAAAGCAGTTAGGCAGTTACATGGGCAGGGTGGGTATAGAGGGATATGGGCTAAATCCTGGCAAGTGGGACTAGCTTAGTGATAGAAACTGGGCAGCATGGACAAGCTGGGCCGAAGGGCCTGGTTCCAAGCTGTAAACATCTATAACTCTACCTGGAACAAAAAGAAACCTCGTCTCAAGTTTGTTTATCTCCAATCACAAGGGCCTAAGGGAGGGTATGGTCTCCTGAAAATCAGGCTCTATCATTGGCCTCTCGTCTTAGGTTCATAAGAGATTGGGTTAGAATGGAGCCAACATGCATCTGCTCAATAAGAAGCAGACCAGTCAGTTCTCCCTCTATCCAAAACTGGCATAGGCTGATTATGGAATGGCACCACCATTGCAGTTTTAATGTCTGAGTCATAGAATTTACAATGCAGGAGACCATTCGGTCCATCGAGTCTGCACCGGCTCCTGGAAAGAGCACCCCACTTAAGCCCACAACCTCCACCCTCTCCCTGTAAAATAGTAACCTCGACCTAACCTAACCTGAGGGCAATTTAGCATGGCCAATCTATCTACCTTCCATCTTGGACTGTGAAAGGAAACTGGAGCACCTGGAGGAAACCCACGCAGACATAGTGAGAATGTGCAGACTCCACAGATAGTGACCCAAGCTGGGAATCGAACCTGGGACCCTGGAGCTGTGAAATAACTGTGCTAACCGCTGTTCTACTGTGCCGCCCCTGTCTGATGCATTGGGTAAAGTATCGGACTCTTTCACAAATACATAGGCTCCAATTTGACTGACTTGCTCCTCCTGGGCTTTCCATGCGTGAAATTCAATTCAACTTAGG
>NC_052162.1:120859754-120915980 GCF_902713615.1 Scyliorhinus canicula
GATTCCACATTGTTGGAGCTAATATCCTTCCCCACTATTGCATTAATTTCCTCTGCCATTCCACTGCCTTTTCCTTTTTGTCTGTCCTTCCTGAATACTGAATATATTCAGTTCCAATCCCTGGTCGCCCTTGGGCCATGTCTCCACAATCCCGATTATCTCACACCCGTTTATGTCTGTTTGTGCGATTCACTTTTATGCCATCTGCAGTCACAACAGGGAGTTTATACTGGGAGAGGCCATTCACCTGCACTCAATGTGTGACGAGGTTTTGTAATTCATCGCACTTTTTTTTATATAGAAATTAAGAGAACGCAATTCATTTTTTCCAATTAAGGGGCAATTTAGCGTGGCCAATCCACCTACCCTGCACATCTTTAGGTAGTGGGGGCAAAACCCACGCAAACACAGGGAGAAGTTGTCTCCACATGGAGTCAATGTGCAAACTCCACACGGACAGTGACCCAGAGTCGGGATCGAACCTGGGACATCGGCGCCGTGTGGCAGCAATGCTAACCACTGCGCCACCATGCTGCCCACTTCAGTGCACTTTCTGAGACACCAACAAGTTCACAACTGATTACAGGGATTGGATTCTGCTTTTATTGTTTCTGTTGTCAATTATATCCAGGACTGCATTTGTTTCATTCTGTTGGTCAATGGGGATGGTCAGAGGGTTTCCTTCTGCTGGACAGGCCGGTCTCACGACTTCGCCTCCAGTGGGCTGATTCTCTCTGAGCCTTCTTGCGAATATCTGGATTCACATTTCACAAGGATCAAAGAGTGAAAGGATGTTTGGAGATTAGAAGATGTTACATTACTATTTCTGTTTGTAAACCCAAAAATCATGCCACATTGCCTTGAAGATGGGCAATGGTGGTTTCATGGTTCTTTTGTTTAATTTATCTTGGTGCTTCTCACAGAAGGAAACTATCCAGATATGAAGGGCAAGTTGTCTGAGGGGCACTGGGAAACTACATTAAATAGTATGGTGTGAGACAGACAATCAGTAATATTTAAGCAATTATTACAGATTTACACAGGGATCGGTTAGCTCAGTTGGCTGGAAGGCTGGTTCATGCTGAGTGACACCAACAGCACAAGTTAAATTCCCATACCGGCTGAGGTTAGCCATGGTCTGTGCTGTATTTATGCTCCACATGATCCTCCACCCACCCCTCGACATCATCCCCCATCAGCATCTCCTTCTATTCCTTTCTCCCTCATGTATGGATGGGTAGCATGGTGGTTAGCATAAATAGCTGTCACAGCTCCAGGGTCCCAGGTTCGATTCCCGCTTGGGTCACTGTCTGTGTGTGGAGTCTGCACGTCCTCCCCCTGTGTGCGTGGGGTTTCCTCCGGGTGCTCCGGTTTCCTCCCACAGTCCAAAGATGTGCGGGTTAGTGGATTGGCCATGCTAAATTGCCCGTAGTGTCCTAATAAAAGTAAGGTTAAGGGGGGGGGTTGTTGGGTTAGTGGTATAGGGTGGATATGTGGTTTGAGTAGGGTGATCATGGCTCGGCACAACATTGAGGGGCCGAAGGCCTGTTCTGTGCTGTACTGTTCTATGTTCTATGTATGTATCTGGCTTCCTGTTCAATGGATTCATGCTGTTCACCTGAACCACTTGCTGTGGTAGTGAGTTCCACATTCTCACCACTCGCTGGGTAAAGCGGTTTCTACTGAAATTCCTGTTGGATTATTGAATCCCTTCACAAAAACTGAAAGATTTCCATCAGGTCACCCATCAGTCTTCTCTTTTCCAGAAAAAAGCAGCCCCAGCCTTTCCCGAGTGTTAAGTGCTCTCAGTTCTGTATATTATGAATCTTTGTTACACCTTCTCCAGTGCCTCTATTTCCTTTTTCTAAATGGAGATGATAAATGTTGACAGTGCTCCCAGTGTAGTCTGACCCTGGCTCTAAACAAGTTGAACATAACCTCCCTGCTTTTCAATTCTATCCCTCTGGAATGGAACCTTGTATATGGGGCCCACGCTTTAGGAAAGATGTGAAGTTCTTAGATTGTAGAGGACATTTACAATAATGATCTTTATTACTGTCACAAGTAGGCTTACATTAACACTGCAGTGAAGTTACTGTGAAAATTTACAAGAATGGCACCAGGGATAAGGGACTCCAGTTAGTTGGAGTGACTGGAGCAGCTGAATTTCTCTCCTGAGATCACAGCATCTGGACGGTGGGGAATGAGGCCATTCAGCCCTTTGAGACCATGTTGGTTCTCTGTGGAGCAAATCAGTCTGTCCATTGCCTCGTTCTGTCTCCGAATCCCTGAAGGTTTATTTCTCTCAGTGACCATCCAATTTTCTGTTGAAATCCTTCCCTCATTTCTGCATCTCCCACCTTTATAGGCAGTAGGTTTCAGGTCATTACCACTCATTTTACATGTACACAAGGCTCCTTGAGCACAGAGGAGTCTATTTGGCCCATTTTCCTTATGCCAGCTCTTTGTATAGCGATCCATTTAATCCCATTGTTCGACTTTTTTTCAGAATGCATCAAATTCCCTTTGGAAGTTACAGTGCAATGAGATTTCAGCACTATTTATAGACAGTGCATTCCAAGTCACAACAACACGTTGTGCATATGATGTGTCTGGGGTTTCACAGAGTATCAAAATGGTGTCAACGATGTTATTACACAAAATTAAGACTCAATCTTTATCAATGATTTTGGTGAGGACACCGAGTGTAATATATCCGAGATTGCAGACAATTGGAACAAGTGTACATTTCTATAAAACCTCTCACTACCACTGGACCTCCAAAAGTGTTTTAAAGCCAATGGCGTACTTTTGAAATATATTCACTGTTGTAATGTAAGAAGCTGTAGGTGCGCATGTGTAATCACATTTAGTTTCAAAATTGTTATTTTTATAGTGTATTCACTGTCATTAGTAACAAGGTCAAGGCAGCCCTTTTATACCTCTAACACGTGGCTTCCTGCAGCCATTTCACCTTCTGCACCGTTTCTATATTAATTGTGTATTGATTTCATAGCAAAAAACAATAAATAAATTAATGATTATTCAGCAGTGAACGTTGATTATCATAAGTGAATTGGTGTATTAGTTAATTATTTTGTAAAGACTTTATTTCAGAAAATAACACCATCAACAAAAATGTTTTCAGAAACTGTAGAGTTATCAGAATTTGTTTGAAAAAATAAATTACTTGATATTCTGCCAAGACTATGTGGGCTAGGCAGTGGTGTAATGGTATTGTTACTGGCCGAGTAATCCAGAGACCCAGGTTAATGCTCTGGGGATCTGAGATCGAATCTGGCTACGACAGATATTGAAATTGAATAAAAGCCTCAAATTAAGTCTAATGTTGACATTGGCGATTGTTGTAAAAAGCCGTCTGGTTCACTCATGTTCTTTAGGAAATCTGCTCTCCTTATGTGGCCTGGCCTACACGTGACTCCAGATCCACAGCAATGTTGTGGTTGACATGCAAGTGACTTCTGAATTAGCCTCACAAGACACGCAGTTCAAGGGCAATTGGAATGAGCAGTAAACGCTGGCCCAGACAGTGATGCCCACCTCTCATGAATGAATCATTTTTAAGAAGGCTCATTGTTCAATCTGAAGACTAGTGAGAAACTGTCTCTTTGATTGTATTTGATTTATTGTCACTTGTATTGAGGTACAGCGAAAAGTATTGTACTGCGTGCAGTCCAGACAGGTTGCTCTATACATGATAAAATAGGACATTTAATAAATACACAATGTAAATATATAGACAGACACCGGGTGAAGCATACGGAGTGTAGTACTACTCAGTAGAGAACCAGTGTATCTTGCATTAATCAAATGTATTAATTAAATATTATATTAATTAGCTATAAGTCTGTAACAGATGATGAAATGCCTGGTGATCCTTAATTAAGTTACAATTAATGAAACTGTAATGAATCAGTAATTATAGTAAAAGCCTGAGTTTTATTTGTTGTAAAAATGTAAAAGCTTAATTGTATGTATAAAGAATGTGCAATGAGAATAAATGTACTGGCAAGAGAGACCTTCAAGCTCTGATTAGCCTCAACATTTGAAACTGTATGAATAAGGAATTACAGTAACTGTATGAAACAGTTCAATTGTATTCCTGCCTAAGATGTGGAGATGTCGGCGTTGGACTGAGGTGAGCACAGTAAGAAGTCTTACAACACCAGGTTAAAGTCCAACAGGTTTGTTTCAAACACGAGCTTTCGGAGCACTGCTCCTTCCTCAGGTGAATCTGAGGAAGCACAACCTCTTCACCAAGGAAAACTGGGAAGACTGTGAGGTGGGCAAGGAGATCTCTTGGGAAGGTTCAAAGAAAGTGAATCTACCAATAGTAAAATGGACTCTTGTTGACAAGAGCACTGGGACACTCGAGCAAGCTGAACTTTCAAACCTCATTGTCACATTGGGTTAGTTTTGTTCAGGGTTAAGCTTATAGTATTGCCAATGTCTTATGTTTCATTGTAAAATGGGACAAAGAGAAACCATTATCTGAACAGTGTGTAATAAAGACATTGTTACAGTGTTTATAATGTTCACATGTGTTGTAGCATGAAAGGATTCTGAAAACATGCTTACTTCAGAAGCTTTATTTCTTGGGGATGGGAGGGCATGTGAAGACCCAGGTACTTTGGGAAAATACCTTTAATAATTTAATAGTAAGATTAATAATAATTATTAGTACTGTTTTATTATTATTTTGGGAAAATACTTTTTTGTGCAATGAACCCTTTAAGACCCAAAGTGAAACTGGAGATTCTTCTGAAGGAGAGGAATTGATTTCTTGGTTCTGAGGTCATCAGTTCCAAGAAATGACCATGTGACCTGAGGTTGCTCTGGGAACGGAAAGCTGAAGAAGCCAAGGCTGAATAGACAGATAATCGTATATTCAGTTACACTTTCCGTCCCACTGAAGCAGGTTCGGTTGCTGGGGGTAAAGGACAGACACAGTTAACAAGGAAACCTGCAGTTCAAAACAGAGTGTGGAGCTTCCAACAGATCTGGGTGTTGAAGCAGTGCACTGAGAATACAGCAAGGACTGTGTTACGTCGCGTGTTACACAGTTGGAAAGGACAGCTAGCTGAAGGCTAGGAGAGCAGTGGGTTGTGGATCGGAAAACACCACTTGCTTCTATTTCAGTTATGCGAAATCCAACCATACAGTTTAAAGAGATCCAAAAATTGAGTCTCTGGGGACATAAGAGCGTCACAACCCGAAAGAGAGAGCATTTACAGACGGGCACTTTGTTGGTGTTCACAATATTCACGGACCTTGGCTAGAATGCGGCTGTTGGTGGAAGTGACTCGAAGGCCAAGTCCATTGGGTGGGAAGTGAGGGATGCGACATTGCAGAGGGAGATTGGGAAGACTGTGAGATTGTCCATGGTGCAACATTTCCACAAGAAGTAATGTGAGGGCTCAGAACAATGTGGGATGTATCTTTGTTGTACTGACTATTAAAGTGAAAATTCTCTTGTCCTGTGAAATATCCAGTCCCTGTTAATTCAGGTTTGTGTCGATTTTAGTTGGTTTGTTGAGTAAAAGTTTGAAAATGTGTAATTTTGTCCATTGGTTTTCTTTCCATTGGAGATTCCTTTCATTTAATAAGTTATCAATCTCTACAGAGATGGTAACAATAGGCAGAGAGGCATTAGGGCAGTGGAGGAGGCCAATCTACCCATCGGGTCCATGCTAACCCTGTGTAAATCATCCATTCAGTCCCATTCGCGCCTTCTATCCCCTTACCCCTGTGAGTTTATTGCCCTCAAGTCCCCATCCAATTTCCTTTCGATATCTGGGAAAGATGGGAGGAACTAAAGGAAATCCAGTTTAATCTGGCACATCCGCTGTTTATTATTAAGACCTGGAAGATAATAAGGTGTTTAGTTAATAAACAAGTCGAACCTGGATCAGGTCAATAAAATGGGGACATCCAATAGGGTTGATGTGTATCTGAGATGCTGAAGCTGTATGTTAACACGTTAAAATATTTGAGATAGACAGACAAACATTAGAACTGGTCCCAATCCCCATTAAAACACATTTACGGGAAGTTTAGTAAGGGGATCTCCTCTGCCACTCATTCAGCTCCTGGCTGATCTACACCTCGACTCCATGCTCCCGTCTTTGCTGCTCTTTGCACAGGGTTGGGTTGATGAAGGACGGAAGCTGGCGAGGTGAGACTAGGGAAGGGGACCCTGGGCAGACTCGTTCACTGGAGCTCCACAGTGAATCTATCCAACAGCCACAGCGACCTCTAACGTTGGAAAATGGATGCTGCCGTTAAAGGATGCTGTGAAAATCCCCTTGTTGCCACATACCGGTGCCTGTTCAGGTACACTGAGGGAGAATTCCTCAGGACTTGTGTGAGGAAACTGGAGCACCCGGAGGAAACCCACGCAGACACAGGGAGAATGTGCAGACTCCTCACAGACAGTGACCCAAGCCGGGAATCAAACCTCGGTCCCTGGCAATGTGAAGCAAATGTGCTAACCACTGTGTTACTGTGTCGCTTGTAGATACGACACACTGCTGCCACTGGGTATCAGTGGTGGAGATGGTGAATGGGGTGCTGATCATGTGCCTACTTTGTCTTGTATAAAACAAATTCCGATTTGAATAAGACTGATGATTGAGCACTTTAAAGAATTGATTAAAACCTGATCAATTTAAATAATCCAGTCCATTTGAAAGGAAAGAGCTGCTCTTCAAAGATATATTGGTACAAATTACATATGATCTTTGTAGTTGAATTGAATATCTTGACTCCTCACACGGACACCTGGCTGACATGAGGTACTGATTGTTTCCAGCTATTGTTCAATGAACTGAAATGTTTTTCTGGGAGTGAAACTGTTTCTCTTTAACCTGGAATCTACTATGTGAGAGTTACAGGCAATACAAGGCTAAATTACATTGAATATACAGCACAGAAACAGCCCAACCAATTCATGCCAGTGTTTATACTTCACTTGAGCCTCCTCTCATGCTTTCCCATCTGACTCGATCAGTGTATCCATGTGTTCATCCAGCTTCCCCATAAATATATCGATGTTATTCACCTCCACCAATCCCTGTGGTAGCGAGTTCCACATTCCCACTACTCTCTGGGGAAGAAGTTTCTCCTGAATTCCTGATTAGATTATCTCACATTCATTGCTTCTAGTTTTTGTCTTACCCTTACAAGTGAAAACATTCTTCATGTGTATCAAAACCTTTCATAATTTGCAGCCCTCCATTAGCCCCTCAGCCTTGTATTTTGATGAGAGCAGTGACCCGGCCTATTCACCGTCTCCTGATAGGTTTAACGTCTCACACTAAAAATCTGCAGACAAAAATGCTTTGTTCACACTTGAGCTCAGCGCAGCGAGAGCAGGGATGGAGTTACAAGGGAGCCTGAGAACAGCAGATTCACTGAGATTGGGTGGGCTGGTCGGATCTGTGTGAATAAACTGGTTAATCAGACTGTCCATGATCAGGGACTTGGTGTTCTGGGTAGTGGAGGAGCCCAAGTGACAGCCTTCAATAACAGATTAATTTGCATTTATACACCACATTTAATGTAATTAAACATCCCAAGGTGTTTCACAGGGATATTGTAAATCCAGGTTTCACAAATGATTTGATAAAATTGTCCAAGCTCATGATCATGTGACAGAAAATACTGCTTCTTTCTGTCTCTGCCTCCACACACTCCTTCCCTATTGATTGTAACACTAATTCATCCCACTATTCTTCTGCTTTTCCCCCAATTCTCCTCCCCTGAAGTTGCTGAATCTCGGGTTCAGCTTCACACTCCGCTGTTGCCCTCCCCAATATGTCACCCAGGTGTCTGAAGTTAACAAACTGTTTTCTACGGAGGATGTCAGAATCAAACCCAGTGACACATGTACTTTGTGTCTGGAATGGGGTCACTGCCCCCCACTCCCACATTCATCCCAGTCCCAGGTATTTGGAGACTTGTTCGGAATTGGTTAATGGCGGCTAAATCTCCCATAATCTACCTCGCCGCGGGAACCGCTCTATCCACCGGGCGCGGGGTAGCCCGGACTGCGCATGTCCAAAGGAGAGGAACCTATGCGCATGAGCATATTGCGGTCAAAAGGGCATCCATGACCATGTGACATCCGTTGCCCATTTTTTTTCAGTCGGCCAGCAACCAATGGAAAGAGTTGGAGGACCGGAAGGACACTGGACCTCCAGCCAATCAGAGCGCGAACTTTGTGTTAATGACGTTTCAGCTTCATGCAGACTGAAAAATCCTGCTGTGCCCAACATCTGTGAGTAAAACACTTTCTTTTCTCCCCCTTTCCATTTCTTTTCTCATTCTCACCTTCAATTGGTCACTTGCAGCAACTGAAGGAAAAGGAAATGAATCCAGGGAGGGTGCAGACTCTGCAAAGCTTGGCCCAGGTATCTCTCTCTTAAAGACATTGGCATCCTTTGCTCCCTCAGCTTGGCACATTTATTTGTCTGGCTAAAAGGATTCATAGAATTTACAGTGCAGAAGGAGGCCAATTGGCCCATTGAGTCTGCACCGGCCCTTGGAAAGAGCACTCGACTTAAGACCACCTCATCCCCGTAACCCAGTAATCGCACCTAAACTTTTTGGACACTGAGGGCAATTTAGTATGGCCAATCCACCTAACTTCCACATCTTTGGACTGTGGGAGGAAACTGGAGCACCCAGAGGAAACCCACGCAGACATGAGGAGAACATGCTGACTCCGCACAGGCAGTGAACCAGGCCGTGAATCGAACCTGGGACCCTGGAGCTGTGAAGCAACTGGGCTAACAACTGTGCTACCTTGCTGCCCCTGATGGTCTCTTTTCTAGTGTTCCCAACTAAAGGGTTGGTTTCCCCAGGAGATGGCTTGAGAAAGGATGTACTGGCACTGGAGGGTGTGCAGAAGAGATTCACTAGGTTAATCCCAGAGCTGAAGGGGTTGGATTACGAGGAGAGGTTGAGTAGACTGGGACTGTACTCGTTGGAATTTAAAAGGATGAGGGGGGATCTTATAGAAACATATAAAATTATGAAGGGAATAGATAGGATAGATGTGGGCAGGTTGTTTCCACTGGTGGGTGAAAGCAGAACTAGGGGGCATAGCCTCAAAATAAGGGGAAGTAGATTTAGGACTGAGTTTAGGAGGAACTTCTTCACCCAAAGGGTTGTGAATCTGTGGAATTCCTTGCCCAGTGAAGCATTTGAGGCTCCTTCATTAAATGTTTTTAAGACAAAGATAGATAGTTTTTTGAAGAATAAAGGGATTAAGGGTTATGGTGTTCGGGCCGGAAAGTGGAGCTGAGTCCACAAAAGATCAGGCATGATCTCATTGAATGGTGGAGCAGGCTCGAGGAAACAGATGGCCTACTGCTGCTCCTAGTTCTTATGTTCTTATGTAAGGGGACAGTAAATTAATGGAGGATTGTAATAAGTGTAGTGTTGTTATATCGTACCAATTAGATATGTTATTGGTTGTGTAATAAAGTACATTTGTTATTATTTTTAGTTGTGTAATATTGTACTGTAGCTATGTTACATATTTCCAGAAGAGAAAATGCTGAAAAATCTCAGCTGGTCTGGCAACACCTGTGAGGAGAGAAAAGAGCTAATGTTTTCAAGTCCAGGTGACCCTTTATCAAAGGTAAAAAGGATAGACAGTAGGAGATATTTATACTGCAGGGCGAGTGAAAGAAAGATCAGTCATAACTACAGAAACAAAGGAAAAAGAGTACGAAAGGGCAGCACAGTAACACAGTGGTTAGCATTTTCACAGCGCAGGGATCCCGGGTTCAATTCCCGGCTTGGGTCACTGTGCGGAGTCTGCACGTTCTCCCCGTGTCTGTGTGGGATTTCTTCGGGTTCTCCGGTTCCTTCCCAAAAGTCCCAAAAGATGTGCTGTTAGGTCATTTGGACATTCTGAATTCTCCCTTTGTACCCGAACACGTGCCGGAATGTGGTGACTAGGGGCTTTTCACAGTAACGTAATTGCAGTGTTAATGTAATTCTACCTGTGACAATAAAGATTATTAAAAAAATAAAGATTATTATGGCAGTCCCCAGAGAGAATAAAAGGTGAGAAAGACCAAACAGCAGAGAAACTAAAATCAGAAGGTAAGCTGTGACAGATGTAGATGTGGGGGGAGGGGGGCATGGTTGGGAGAGAGGTAAAATGAGAAAAAGGGGGGAAGCGGGAAGCAAAAGGTAAAGAAAGGGGGGATAAGATAGGGGGAAAGAGTGAGAGGGAAATATATATTTTTATGAAGAAAGACAGGAAAGAAATAACAGAAATAACAGTTAAAATGAAATGGAATGAAAACAAAGAGGTTGAGGTGGGGTAGAGTTAATTATCTGAAGTTTTTGAATTCGATATTGAGACCAGAAGTCTGTAGTGTGCCTAACCGGAACATTTACTGTTTCTCCAGTTTGCGTTCAGCGTCACTGGGACATTGCAACAAGCCAAGGGCAGGCATGGGAGCAGGGTCTTGTGTTAAAATGGTAAGCAGGGACAGGACGGTGGCACAGTGGTTAATCATTGCTCCCTCACGGTGCTGAGGTCCCAGGTTCGATCCCGGCTCTGGGTCACTGTCCATTTGGAGTCTGCACATTTTCCCCGGTGTCTGCTTGGGCGTTGCCCCTACAACCTAAAGATGTGCAGAGTGGGAGATTGGCACGGTAAAATTGTCCCTTATTTGGAAAACCCGGTACTCCAAATTTATATAAATAAATAAATAAAATGGCAAGCAACGGGAAGGTCAGGGTCCTGAATGCGCACAGACCGAAGGTGCTCAGCAAAGCGACCACTGCCATCTAGAAGGACAAGAGCAGCAGATACCTGGGAACCCCACCACCTGGAGGTTCCCTTCCAAGTCACTCACCAGACCGACTTGGAAATATATCGTCGTCCTTCACTGTCGCTGGGGCAACATCCTGGAACTCCCTCGCTAACAGCACAGTGGGTGTGCAAGAAGGCCACTCACCACCACTTTCTGAAGGGCAACTAGGGATGGGCAACAAATACTCACCTAACCAGCGACGCCCAAATCCCGTAAATTAATTTTTTAAAAAAAAAAAATTCAGTGTACCCAATTCTCTTTTTCCCAATTAAGAGGCAATTTAGCATTGCCACTTCACTGACCCTGCACATCGTTTTACGTTGTGGGGGTGAGAACCATGCAGACACGGAGAGAATGTGCAGACTCCACACGGCAGTGACACGGGGCCGGGATCTTCAATGAATTTGAAGACAATGTAGTGAAGCTTTGGAATTCTCTACCCCAGAGGACTGTGGAGCCTCAGTCATCAAGTATTTTCAAGACAGAAATTGACGTGTTTCGCGATATTGAACATATCGAGGGATATGGGGCATAGTGTAGGAAAGTGGTGCTGATGTAGATCGGCCAGTGATCCCATTGAATGGTTGAGCAGGCTCGATGGGCTGAATGGCCGACTACAGCTCCTGTTTGTTATGATCTCTGTGTCCAGGACAGGAAGCAGTGAGCATGGATCTGTCAATCAGCCTGAATCAGCACCTTCAGGAGAATTGGGAGGGTGAATATTAGATACAGCAGAGTGAGAATGGAGGAGAGAGTGTGTGGGATGGAGATTTACAGCTTTTGGGGAATGAGAGAGGACAGAATGTTCCAGAGAAATTAAAATAATCTGTTCTGATTTTCTATCCTGTACTGACAGTGATGTCTTTTGTAAACTCCTTTTACAGGATGTTAAAAAAAGGATGGGATTTACAGACCGAAATCTCAAACATCACATCTAGTTCTGACAGTCACTCGATTCATCAGCCATTATGTAGAAGGAGTAATGTTTGCCCAACCTGTTGGCTTCAAAAGATTTTAAACATCATTGTGATTGGAAAAGCACCGAGACACACGCACTGACTGTGGAAGGAGCTTTAACCAGTTGCACAGCCTGAAAAAACATTGCACCTTTCATAGCGGGGAGAAAGCAGACACGTGTTCTGTGTGTGGTCAAGACTTCAACTGATAGTCCACCCTGGAGAGACTCGAGGAGACCCAAAATATGGAGAAACGGTGGAAATGTGGGGACTGCGGGAAGGGATTCAGAGCCCCATCAGAGCTGGAGAGTCATCGACGCATTCACACAGGGGAAAGGCCATTCACTTGCTCTCAGTGTGAGAAGGGATTCGAGCAGTTATCTAGCCTGAATTTACATCAGCGAATTCACACTGGGGAGAGGCCGTTCACCTGCTCTCAGTGTGGGAAGGGATTCATTCAGTTATCTCGCCTGAATTTACATCAGCGAATTCACACTGGGGAGAGGCCGTTCACCTGCTCTCAGTGTGGGAAGGGATTCACTCAGTTGTCCAGCCTGAAGATACACCAGCGAGTTCACGCTGGGGAGAGGCCGTTCACCTGCTCTCAGTGTGGGAAGGGATTCAGTCAGTTAATCAACCTGCGGGCACACCAGCGAGTTCACGCTGGGGAGAGGCCGTTCACCTGCTCTCAGTGTGGGAAGGGATTCAGTCAGTTAATCAACCTGCGGGCACACCAGCGAGTTCACACAGGGGAGAGGCCGTTCACCTTCTCTCAGTGTGAGAAGGGATTCACTCACTTATCTAATCTGCGGAGACACAAGTTTGTTCATGCTGGGGAGAAGCCGTACACCTGCCCTCAGTGTGAGAAGGGATACAATGACTTACCCAACCTGAGAAGACACCAACTTGTTCACAATCAGGAGAAGCCGTTCATCTGCTCTGTGTGTCAGAGGGAATTCACTCAGTTATCCAGCCTGCAGATACACCAGCGAGTTCACACTGGGGAGAAGCCATTCACCTGCTCTCAGTGTGAGAAGGGATTCACTTACTTATCCAACCTGCGGAGACACCAGCGAGTTCACACTGGGGAGAGGCCATTGACCTGCTCTTAGTTTAGGAAATGATTCTGTGTCTCCTCGTCCCTGCTGAGACACCAACAAGTTCACAATTGATTACAGTGATGAATTTTGCAGTTATTGTTTCTGCTTCAATTACATCCAGGACTGCATTTCGTTCTCTCTTCTCTTTCTCTCTCAGGGAATCTGAGACAGGAAAATTGATGCAACTGTGGCGAACAAGAAATATTAAAGATTCCATTAGATCAAAGGAAGAGGCTCATAAAATGGCCAAAATAAGTGTAAGTTTAAGGATTGGGAACTTGTTTTGGAATTCAGCAAAGAAGGATCAATAAACTGATCAAGAGAAAATAGAATATGAGAGCAAACTGGCGAGAAACAGAAAAACTGACTGGAAAAGCTCCTATAGGAATGTGAAAAGGAAAAGATTAGCAAAGGCCAATGTGGGTCCATTCCAGGCAGAGACAGGAGAGTTTATAATGGGGAATAAGGAAATGGCAGAGAAACTAAACAATGTGAAAAATGAAATGAAAATGAAAAATGAAAAATAATGTGTGTCTGATCTACAGAAATCATCTCAAAAACACTGGAGAACCAGGGGACTAGTGATCACGAGGAACTGAAAGAGATTTAAAAAGTAGATTAAAGAGATTAAAAAGTAGCTCTGGAGAAAATAATGTCATTGAAAGTTAATAAATCCACAAAAGTTGATGCTCTACATCCCAGAGTGTTGAAAGAGGCGGCTGTAGAGATAGTGGATACATTGGTGATCATCTTTCAAAATTCTATAAATTCTGGAATGGTTCCTGCAGATTGGAAGGTGGTAAATGTAACCCCACTATTTAAGGAGTGAGAGAGAAAACGGGGAACCACAGACCCATTAGCCTGACATCAGTCGGAGGGAAAATGCTACAATCTATTATAAAGGATGTGATAACATCCGAATTCAGAGCAGGAGTAGGCCACTCGGCCCCTCGAGCCTGCTCCACCATTCCATAAGTTCACGGCTGATCTGATTGCAACCTCAACTCCACAATCCCACCGATAACCTTTCACCTTCTTACTTGGCAAGAATTTATCCTGCTCTGCCTTAAAAATATTCACAGACTCTGTTTCCACTGCCCTTTTGAGGAAGAGAGTTCCAAAGACTCGCGACCCTCGGAGAGAAAAAGATCTCCTCTGCCTTAAGTGGGCAAGTTGTTACTTTAAAATTGACTTCAATTTCTAGATTCTTCCACAAGAGGAAACATCCTTTCCACATTCAGCCTGTCAAGGCCCCTCAGGATCTTATACAGTTCAATCAAGTCACCTAAACTCCATCGGAGACAAGCCCAGTCTGTCCAATCATTCCTCATAAGACCAGCCTCCAATTCCAGGTATGAGTCCAGTAAACCTTCTCTGAACTGCTTCCAACACATTGACATCATTCCTTAAATGAGAGCAATACTGTACACAGTGCTCCAGATGTGGTCTCACTAATGTCCTGTAGAACTGAAGCATAACGTCCCTACTTTTGTATTCAATTCCCCCACAATAAACAATAACATTCTATTAGCTTTCCTAATTATTTGCTGTACCTGTATACTCGCCTTTTGTGATTCATGCTCTTGGACACCCAGATCCCTCTGAATCTCAGAGCTCTGCAATCTCTCACCATTTCGATAATAAGCTTTTTATTCTTTGTTCCAAAATGGACAATGTCACATTTCCCACATAATACTAGATTTTACAGATCTTTTCCCACTCATGTAACCTATCTATATCCCTTTGTAACCTCATTATGTCCTCTTCACAATTTACTTTCCGACCTATCTTTCTACCATTGGAACATAGGAGCAGGAATTGGCCATTCAGCCCATCGAGCCTGCTCCACCATTCAATACGATCATGGCTGATCATCCACTTCAATGCCTTTTCCCCACACTATCCCCATCTCCCTTTGTGTTATTGGGATTTCGAAATCTGTCAGTGTCTGCTTTAAACACACTCAATGACTGAGCTCCCACAGCCTCTGGGATAGAGAATTCCAAAGATTCTCAACTTGTAGATTTCTATTGATCAAATGATTGCCCTGTTCTATTCCCGTTCTATCTGAGGCTCAGATTCATTTGGTGCGGGAAGAGAACATTTGGCCCATCATGCCCCTGCTATCTCTTTGGAAGGACTCACTGATTCATCCAACTGCTCTGCTCTTTCCCCACAGCCCTGAAAATTCTTTGAGGTGTTTACCCTTTGGGAAGATACTATTGAATCAGCTTTCAGGCAGATCAGAACAGCTCGCTGTGTGAAAAAATAAAATTTCATCTATCCACTAGCTCTTTTGTCAATTACCTTGGAGCAGTCATTTTCAAATCCAGCGGCACGACCCGTGGGTGGGTCCTGGGCGGGTATCGGGAGGGTCGTGCCGTGGCGTTCCGGATCAAGGGAATTGGTGCTCAACGGTGCAACCGGTTTTTAGAATGCCGGCTGTTCCCTGCGTAGGTGCCCCCTGAGCAGTGTGCAGGCCCGGAGCCCAGCGGGGTAGAACGCGGCCTCCTGATGTCAGTGCGCTGACCCAGGAGCAGAATTTTGTTTTAAATGGCTGGAGTCTTCTGTCTCGCATGGTGGCAGACAGCAGGCCACACTGACATCACGTACTCTGGGCGCACGAGAGTGATTCCTCCATTTTGAGCTCCAGGGCCTCTGGTGAACAATCCATGAAGAAGAAGCTGCGAACAGGAACAAAGCAACATAAAGATGATTACTTGAGGTATGCGTTATTTATTGTCCCACAGCAAATCAGGATTCAAAGTGTGCTATATGCAGGGAAGCACTGGGAAATGAAAGTTTAAAACCCTCAAAACTTCAAAGACATTTGATGATGAAACATGGCGAATTTGAGGATAAATGTCTTCATTTTTTTCAGTGGATGCAGTGAGATCTTAAATAACCTGCTGAAGTCATTATCAGGAATGAAACATTGAATAACAAAGCAAGTGAGATCGTGAGGATCAAGCAGGCTCACTTGTCACATTAAAGGTCAGTGAAAATGCTGGGCCGCAAAGGTCGGCCATTGAGAGTAACATAGGTCAGCCGACGTGGCTCGCAAAGATCGGCCAACGTGGATTCCAAATTTCGGCCGATGTGGGTCGCGAAGATCGACCAGTTGGCAAAAACGGGTACTAAGTAAAACCGTTTGAAAAACACTGCCTTAGAGGGACTCACTTTTTGTTAAAGAGCCTGTCAACCCCTCTTACCCTCTATCCTTATCAAGAAAAGTCAATACAAATCAAATATTTTTCCTGATAAAAGTTTATTAATGAAACCACACATGGTTATAAAAAGCAGAAAGTGAGGCTCAAAGACAGCCAGACTAAAAGGATATTTACAATGTTCTGGACCCAAATGGTTTCTCTTTGGCTCCTCTGTCCCCTGCTCCTGTGACTCCCCACTTTGGGTGTAGGGCACATTCAGCCTGTTTGGGGATCGATGAGTATGGAAGCTCTACGTGTTTAGGTTTGGTGATGTCAATACTTTGTAGTCACTAAAAAAAGTGGTGATTCCATGGAGAATAGTTGGAGTCAGCCACTTTATCATAATTGGCTGTTAGACTTCACCTCATTAACACATTTGTGTAATTAATAATTTGTACTGTACATAAGCTCGGTGATGAAATATCTTCAATAGCATCTCCCTTTAAGTGTCAGATACTCTAACGTAGCTTTGGACTTGGATAACAGCTTTCAGGGCCACTGGAGTTCTCGATGCACTTTCCAGCCAATGATGTACTTTCTGAAGTGTTGGAAGTCACTGTTGTGTAGGAAATGTGGGAGCAAATTTAGGTAAAACAAGATAGGAACATAGGAACAGGAGTATGCCAATCAGCTCTTTGAACCTGCTGCCCAATTCTATAAGATCATTGCTAATCTGGCTGAGATCTCAACTCCACTTTCCTGTCTCACCCCCATAACCCTTGACTCCTTTGTCAATAATCTGTCTAACTCTGCCTTGAATATATTCAATGACCCAGCCCCACTGTTCTCTGATGAAGAGAATTCCACAGACTAAACACCCTCTGTGAGAAATACATTCTCCTCAATCACCTTCTGAATGGTGGATCTCATATCAGTAAACTATGTCCCCTGGTTCTAGTCTCTCATATTTGGAAACATCCACCTAATTTCCACCCTATTGAATCACCTTAGGATTGTAAATGTTTCTATAATATTACCTCTTCTTCCTCTGAACTCCTGTGGCTAAGGACGTAACATGTTCCACCTTTCTGCACAAGAGAAGCCCTTCATCCTGAGAATGAGTCGAGTGATCCTTCTCTGAACTGCTGTTAACACAATTCAATTTTTGTGTTTTAAACAAAGTGAAGAAATAGTGCACAATATTGCAGATGTGGTCTCACCAAGGCCCTGCACAGCTGTAACTTTCGTTCCCCTTGTGGGAAACACAAATGTTTCAGTTGTTTTCCTAATCACTTAATGTACGTTCATATTAACATTTTGTGATTCCTGCACCAGGACACCCAGATCCCTATGTAACACTGAGTAATGAAATCGCTCTCCATTTAAATAGAATTGTGTTTCTCTATTCTTCTTGCCAAAGTGAACATATTCAAATTTCCCAACATTATATTCCATCTGCAAATTGTTGCCCACTCACTTAACCTGTCTGCATCTGTGTGTAGTCTTCCTACAACCTATTGACAGTTAACAAAATCCCATAAACAGCAAGAGGATAATAATGTTCTGTTTTAGTTATGTTGATTGAAGGATATATATTGACCCACAAATCGCGAACATGAGCTGGGTTTAGACCGTCGTGAGACAGGTTAGTTTTACCCTACTTAACTCTCCTGCTCTTCAAAAAGAATGATGTGGGATATTTTATATTCAGCAAAGGAGGAAAATGGGATCACAGTTTCACACATCATTTGAAAGATGGTACCTCGAAAAGAGCAGCACTCCCTCAGCACTGCACTAGATGGCAGCCGTGGGTTTTGTTCTCAAGTCCTGATTGAGAAATGAACCCAGAACATAGAAAAATACAGCACAGAACAGGCCCTTAGGCCTACGATGTTGTGCCAAACTTTTGTCCTTGATTAAGAACAAATTAATCTGCACCCTCTCAATCTACTGTAATCCATGTATCTATCCAATAGCCGCTTGAAGGTCCCTAATGTTTCCAACTCAACTACTTCCACAGGCAGTGCATTCCATGCCCCCCTACTCTCTGGGTAAAGAACCTACCTCTGACATCCCCCTATATCTTCCACCATTCACCTTAAATCTATATCCTTTGGAACTCAGAGGCATAAGTGTTATCCACTGAGCTCTGACTGACAGTGAAGGTGAAGAAGACTGGGAGGAAACATATGTGGAGCATCAAAACCATCACAGACCAGGTGGACCTTATGGCATGTTTATTTGATGTCCATTCTCTGTCATTTCAATCAGTGGAACATTTCCGACTTGCAACTGTTAATTTCACACCAATGGATCTGTTTGGATGCGATTCTGAAAGTGAACTGTTTTATTCTAAAATAATTTCAGCTGAGAGTCCCTGAATGAATGTGGAGAGATCACAAACAGCAGTTCTTAAAGAGACACTGATCACCCAGCAATCAGCAGACACAACTGAATTACAGGAAGGACAGGACACAGGGTATGCAATTCAAATGTGGTTCATTTGACCTGAATCCAGAATTTTAAACTCCATTTTAGTTACAGGAGTCTCTGACATCAGCAAAAATAATCCCCAACCTTCAGCATCAATAAGGTTTGGGAGAGCAACAACAGCAGAATCACTCTTTGTCTCAAACAATAAATCTGTGTCTCCAATCTCTACCTCCTCCCTACTGGTTGTAACACACTATCCTCCTCCTGCTTTTCCCTCAATTCTCCTTCCCTGAAGGTGCTGGCTCTCGGGTTCAGTTTCACTCTCACCTATTCCCTCCCCAATATGTCACCCAGATGTCTAAATTTTTACACCTGAAGTTAACAAACTGTTCTGCAAAGGGAGACATCACAGTCGAATCCAGTGATTTTCCCGTACCCCCACTTTTCATCCCAGTCTCAGGAGTTTGGAGACTGGGCTCCAGATGAGTAATGGCGGCCCCGGCTCCCACAATTCCCCGGACTGGAGAAACGGCTCTCTCCGCCGCATGGGTCGGTGGCCCGGGACTGCGCATGTCCAAGGGAGTGGGGGAACTGAGCATGTGCGGAGAGGAGTCAACAACCTGACCTTCCTGCTGAGGTGTTGACCAATGGGACGAATTGGAGGACCGGAAGGACCCTGATCCTCCAGCCAATCAGCGCGCGGGCTTTGTGTGAATGAAAATTGAGTTTCACAGACTGAAACATAGAACAGGCCCTTCGGCCCTCGATCTGGGCCGAGCAATGATCACCCTACTCAAACCCACGTATCCACCCTGTACCCGTAACCCAACACCCCCCCCCCCCCCCCACCCACACCCCCCACCCCACTCCCCACCCCCCAACCCCACTCCCCACCCCTGGGCTGCTTTCCCCAGGAAATGGCTGACATTTAAGGGACAGTAAATTAATATCGGACAAAGATATGTCTAGTGTTATGTGATATAGATTAGATATATTGATGGTTCTATAATAAAGTTCATTTAATATTATTTCTAGTTGTGTAATATTGTACTGTAGAGGGCAGCACGGTGGCGCAGTGATTAGCACTGCTGCCTTACGGCATTGGGGACCCAGGTTCCGTCCCAGCCGTGGGTCACATTCCGTGTGGAGTTTGCACATTCTCCCGTGTCTGTGCGGGTCTCACCCCCCCCATAAACCCAGAAAGATGTGCAGGATAGGTGAATTGGCCATGCTGGATTGCCCCTTGATTGGAAAAAAAATTGATCGGGTCCTCTGAATTTAATTTAAAAAAACATATATTGTACTGTAGCTACATTATATCTTTCCAACTTTCCTCAGAGGGTTGTTTGTCCCTGGATTTCTCTTCTACGGGGATCAGTGGAATTTAATATTTCAAGGATGAGTTCTACCAATTTCTGATTGATAAGGGAGTCGAGGGTTATGGGGTCTATGCAGCAAAATTAAGAATTTTCTACCCCGAAAGAGTGTGGAGCCTCAGTCATTAAGGATTTGTAGATATAAATTGATAGGTTTCTAGATATTAAAGATCTCAACGGATGTGGGGCATAGTGTGGGAAAATGATGCTTATGTAGATCGGCCAATGATCTCATTGAATGAAAGCAAATTACTGCAGGTGCTGGAATCTAAAACGAAAGAGAAAATACTGGAAAATCTAAGCAAGTCTGGCAGCATCTGCATGGAGAGAAAAGAGCTAACGTTTCGAGTCCGATGACTCTTTGTCATAGCTAACAGACAGAGAAAATGGGAAGTATTTATACTGTGGAGTGACAATGAAAATGATTCATATCCACAGAAACCCTGGGAAACTGGGTGCTAATGGCCACAGAAACCAAGGGGAAAGAGTGCTAATGGCAGTCCCCAGAGAGGACAAAAGATTCCAGGCTTATGCGTTGCTACGGTCTTGGGGGTGCTATGCTTATTATGTTGTTTTATTGTTGCGTGTTACTGTTTGTTGTTATATACTTTGTAAAACATTCTCAATAAAAATTATTTTTTTAAAAAAGATTCCAGGCTTGGGTCACTGTCTGTGCGAAGTATACACGTTCTCCCCGTGTCTGCGTGGGTTTCCTCCAGGTGCTCCGGTTTCCTCCCACAGTCCAAAGATGTGCCTGTTAGGTGGATACAGTAAGAAGTCTTACAACACCAGGTTAAAGTCCAACATGTTTGTTTCAAACACTACCTTTCGGAGCGCTGCTCCTTCCTCAGGTGAAAGGAGCATGCTCCGAAAGCTAGTGTTTGAAGCAAACATGTTGGACTTTAACCTGCTGTTGTAAGACTTCTTATTGTGCTCACCCCAGTCCAACGCCGGCATCTCCACATCATGTTAGGTGGATAGGCTACGCTAAATTGTCTTTAATGTCCAAAAAATAAGGTTACGTGGGGTTACTGGGAAAGGGTGGAGGTGTGGGCTTAGGTAGGATGCTCTTTACAAAGGCCGGTGCAGACTCAATGGGCAAATGGCCTCCTTTTGCACTGTAAATTTTATGATTACCGCAGGCCGTGCCCATCTGGCCAGACTCTCCCCCTCACCCTCCTTTGGTTACCATCAATCCCCTTACACCTCCCAGAACTCCCCCATCCACTTCCTGTAGCAAACTCCTCACCCAGTATCGATTCCCTCCCCCTACCATTCACACACCTCCCGGGTCCATTGAAACCTGTTCGACCAGGCCCCAATGACCACAGCCCCTCCCCACCACACTCCCGTTCACCAGCCAACCTACGTTTCCTCGTGTGACGACCCCTGCCAGAGCCCCCTCTCCTCCCCACCCCCTCCTCAGTAACCCAGCCCCATGTGCCCAAAACCCACCTCCCTGATACCAAGAAACAATACAGAACTGCACTCATAAGGAAAAAAACACAGCACAGGCACATAAACCACCCCCGATTTAAGAGACAGAAACCAAACCCCAATCAAATAGAAAACCCTCATTAAGAGAACACAATCCCCGTCCTCACCAACCAAGCCCAAATCCCAACTCTCATCTCAGTCTCAGTCCTTCAGCCTTAACGAATGCCTCCGCCGCCTCAAAATTAAAGTCTTTGAGTTATGAGTCACTCTCAGCTTTGCTGGGTCGACCACTCCAAATCTCACTCTGCTGCCGGACAATGCCCCCTTAACCCATCCAAAGGCCACCCGCCTTCTCACCAGCTACTCCGTCAGATCTTGGTATCTGCATCTCCCAACACCTTCCCACTTCACATCCGCTAACTATTGGCATTCTGCTTTTTTTAACTGCTCCGGTGGGGAATGCCACCCGAGGCTGCACTCAGCATTATTCCTGCATTGAGGATCTCCAAAAGGAAAGCCCCTCAGTGCGGGAATAATGCTCAGTGAAGCCGCCTTGACCCCCTGACTCGACCCCAAGACCCCCCAATGTCTCAACTCACCTATAAGGGGGTCCTCGGACCTCCCCACCCCACCTCACATGGGCAGTGCATCCCCGGGCTTGATCCCCAGTGCGAGCAAATTGCCAGCCTGACACCTTGGCACTGTCGGCTTGGTACCCTGGCAGTATGCCTGCCAGCCTGACTGTGTTACCTGGGCACCCCAGAATTGCCATGCTGGCACCTGGGTGGCACTGCCATGGTGCCTACATGGCATTGCTAGGGTGCCAAGCTCAAAACCTTCTCCTTCACGTGGTAGCTGTGGAAGCCGACTATAACCGCCCGTGGTGGCTCATTCACTCCAGACTGCGGCCTGAGTGACCGATGTGACCTGTCTAACCCGTAGTGGGTGGATCTTCTTCTTCCTCCACCAACTCAGCAAAAATCTTTGCAAAGTACTCGGTTGGCCTCAGGTCCTCCACTCCTCAGGCAGGCCCTCCACTCCTCAGGCAGGCCCACGATTTTCATATTTTCCCTCCTTGACCAGTTCTCCAGGTCCCCTACCTTTGCTCTGAGCCTTTGTTAACCCCCGTTACTCTCCACAGCTCCTCACCCATCGAGGCAAACTGGTTGCTGTGTTGTGACAGTGTCTCCTCCACCCCCTTCTACTTCTCGCCTTGCTCCCACACTTCGACCGACGTCTTCATCTCTGCCGCCTTTACCGGGGCAATCGCCTCCTCCACCCACTCTAAAGTGAAGCCAGCATCTCCCTCCAAAGCACCTCCAAACGCTTGGCAAACAGCCTTTCAAACTCCACTGTGGCAATAAGGCCCTGTTTGTGCTAAAATGACTGATTGCAGGCATGATGGGAAGGTTTTGGTCAACGTGAAATGAGACCTGTTACCTTTTGACCGGTGACCTATTTAGACTCTGCAATACACTGATGGAAAAGATTGTGAAATGCCTGAGCAGAGCCTGAGTTGACACCTTTAACCACAATGTCTGACGAATGGCTCTGTGGTTAGAAGAAAGATGTCGTTCAACAGTTTGAAGTAGAGTAAATTTGACCTGTCTGGGACACGGGTCAGAAGGAGTATAAGAACCAAGCATCGAAGATTCCGTTTCAGCGACGACTGAGGATCAACCGGGACAAATGGGTGATGGCTCAGAGAATAGAACAGACCTCCGAGAGGAATGTAGCCAATTCAGTTCAAAGGGGTAAAATCTACTTATGTCTGAATCTCTGACATCACCTCAGTCAGAGTTTCCCCGGTGAGGGGAGTGGCCCCACCCGGCGACCCAGCCCCCGCCATCTTCCTTCCTGCAGGACTCACAGCAGCACTCGCCGGCGGACCTTTGCTCACCCCCTTCTTTCCAGCACCTTTCCTCTGGTACTTCGTCAGCCTCCTTATGATGTCCCACAACAACTCATCTAAAAACTGTCCCAAAACCAGGCACAAAAGTCCAAAAATCCGAGACTCTTGCAGGAGCCACCTAACGTGTGACATCCACCTACATGTTGTCACCGGAAGTCCCCGGAATGAACAATATCAATATGACACCAGCATCAACATACTAACAACAGGCCATTCATCTGCTCTGTCTGTGGACAGAGCTTCTCTCAGTCAGGCTGCCTGCTGGCACTGGGGAGAGGACATTGAAAAATGTTCCAGATTTGTTCACAGATTAACAAAGTAATCACTGTACTTGAATCAATGTTATTCACTTTTGGAATTGAATGAATTAGGGTCAGATCAACTGTATCACCCCCAGTATCAGATAGGTCTGCTTAATACAGAACAGAGTTAAACCCAGTATCCAATATTAGAGGTCTCTGTGGCTGTTGGATGCCTGGTTTCATTGTACAGCTGGCAAGCCCACAGCTTCAATGAAGTCGTCTACCCAGGGTCTGTTTCTAAACCTTCATCACAACATATTACCTGATTAGCTATTTATATCGTCATCATGGTCAGACAGCTCACACAAAGCTCAACCAGAAACTATGGTTCTTCTTTCTACTGATTCCAGCTCCTACAAGGAGTGACGGCATCTCCAGCCCTCAGCTCTGTTGCTGGGCAGTCATTGGCATGAGTAATAGCGAGACAGAAGTTGCCTGAGGCTTAATGGGAAGTTGAAACTTGTAGCTCTAAATCAACTGTGTAAGATTTCTGAAAAGATCAGTAACTTTAAAAGATAAATTCTAAACCGAGTGAACAAATTAAAGAGTCATAAAGCAAAAACTTCAAGTTTTATGCCTTTTACTGCAAAAAACTAGAAGCAACAATGCCTAAACACTATTTTTTATTAGGAATGTATCTCTTAAACTATAAATAGACTTTGCACTTTTACTTTTTTTTTAATTTTAGAGTACCCAATTTATTTTTTGCAATGAAGGAGTAATTTACCATTGCCAATTCACCTACCCTGCACATCTTTGGGTTGTGGGGGTGAAACCCACGCAAACACGGGGAGTATGTGCAAACTCCATACGGACAGTGACCCAGAGCTGGGATCGAACCTGGGACCTCAGCGCCATGAGGCAGCAGCACTAACCAATGCGCCACCGTGCTGCCACTTTGCCCCTTTACTTTAATGTGGTAACAATGCCGATGTTGGGCTGGGGTGAGCACAGCCAGAAGTCTTACGACACCGGGTTAAAGTCCAACAGGTTTGTTTCGAATCACTAGCTTTCAAAGCACAGCTCCTTCCTCAGGTGAATGAAGAAGTCGGTTCCAGAAACATACACAGACAAAGTTAATGATGCAAGATGATACTTTTGAATGCGAGTCTTTGCAGGTAATTAAGTCTTTACAGGTCCAGACGGAGTGACTGGAGAGAGGGATAATCACAGGTTAAAGAGGTGTGTATTGTCTCGATGCAGGACAGTTGGTAGAATTTTGCAAGCCCAGGCCAGATGGTGGGGGGTGAATGTAATGCGACATGAATCCAAGGTCCCAGTCAAGGAGTACTCGTGTGCGGAACTTGGCAACAGGTTTCTGCTCGGCGATTCTGCATTTTCGCGCATCCTGAAGGCTGCCTTGGAGGGGCTACTCCCACTTAATAATAATAATCTTTATTTTTGTTACAAGTCGGCTTACATTAACACCGCAATGGGGCAGCAAGGGGGCGCAGTGGTTAGCACTGCTGCCTCATGGTGCCGAGGTACCAGGTTTGATCCTGGATCTGGGTCACTGTCCATGCAGAGTTTGCACATTCTCCCCGTGTTTGCATGGGTTTCGCCCCCACAACCCAAAGATGTGCAGCCCAGGTGGATTGGCCATGCTAAATTGACCCTTAATTGGAAAAAGTGAATTGGGTACTTTAAATTTAAAAAAAACATGGCAATTAAGTTACTGTGAAACTCCCCAAGTCGCCACATTCTGGCGCCTGTTAGGGTACACAGAAGGCGAATTCAGAATGTTCAATTCACCTAACAGCACGTCTTTCAGGCATTCTAGAGCGAGAGGTACTAGTCTTAGGATAAGATGGGCAGCATGGTAGCACAGTGGTCAGCACAGTTGATTCACATCACCAGGGTCCCAGGTTCGATTCCGGCTTGGGTCACTTGCCACTTCCACCGGGTGCTTCGGTTTCCTCCCACAGGCCCCAAAAGACGTGGTGTTAGATCATTTGGACATTCTGAATTCTCCCTGTGTGCCCGTACAGGCACCAAAATGTGGAGCGTAGAGGCTTTTCACAGTAACTTCATTGCAGTGTTAATGTAAGCCTACTTGTGACAATAAAGGTTATTTAAAAAAAGAGGTAAAAAATTCAAAAGAGTTGAGGAGAAACTGCTTCTTCCAAAGGGCTGTGAATCTGTGGAATTCACGACCCCAGAGTGCGGTGGAGCTGGGACAGTGAGTAAATTTAGGGAGGAGTTAAGACAGATTTTTAATGGGGTTGAAGGATTATACTCCATGGGCCAAATGGCCTAATTCTGCTCTTATATCTGATGACCTTCTGAAAGGGGGAGACATTGATTTGCTCCCAGATGTTGCCCAGTGGAGGAAGTTTTAGTCTGAAACTCATTGTCCAACCTCCACATTGTGACATCACAAAGGAGCTCGTCCTCTATATCAGACAAGAGGAATAAATCCGCTCCGCGGTGACGTCATTGCCCAGCGCGGAACAGAAGCCCCGCCCCCCACCGATTGTTCCCCTTCCCCCACATATCCTCGAGGCAAGGTTTCCAGGCAACCGGCTGACAGTTCCGGCCATCGGTGGTCGACCCCTCCCCTGACCAGGGACTGCGCTTCCGCTGACCTTACTGCTGAGGTGTTGACCAATAGGAAGATTGCAGAACAGGAGGGACTCTGCTCCTCCGCCAATCAGAACTCCCCCGTTGTCTCAATGCGGAAGCTGGACATGGAGGTTTGTGCCGAGCAATGCTGTTCTTCCCCCAACACTGAGTGAGCTTGAGCTGCACACAGACTGAACCGTCCTCCTGTCTCCCACATCTGTGAGTAAAACACTTTCTTTTCTCCCTCTTTCCATTTATTGTTTCATTCTGACCTTCAATTGGTCACTTGCAGCAACTTGAAGAGAAAGGAAGTGAATCTAGGGAGGGTGCAGACTCTGGAAAGCTTGGTACAGGTTTCTCTCTCTCTCTCTCTCAAAGACACGGACATCCTTTGCTCCCTCAGCTTGACATATTTATTTGTCTGGCTAAAAGGGTGGTCTCTTTCCTAATGTTCACATTTAAAGGGCTAGTTTCCCCAGGAGATGGCTGACATTAAAGGGAACAATATACAGGACAAATCAAACCCAACCAATTGGATTGGATTGGATTGGATTGGATTTGTTTATTGTCACGTGTATCGAGGTACAGTGAAAAGTATTTTTCTGCAAGCAGCTCAACAGATCATTCAGTACATGGAAAAAAGGGAATTAAACAAAATTCAAGAAAATACATGAGAATACATAATAGATACATAATGAGAATACAATTACTTCCCTGTTGGAATACTCTCCACCATCAGCAAAGTAATGGATGGAGTCATTAACAGCGCTATCAAGTGGTACTCAGCAAAACCTGCTCACGAACGCTCAGTTTGGGTTCAACCAGGGTCACTCAACTCCTGACCTCATTACAGCCTTGGTTCAAACATGGACAAAAGAGCTGAATGCCAGAGGTGAGGTGAGAGTCACTGCCCTTGGTATCAAGGCAACATTTGACCGAGTATGGAATCAAGGATCCCCAGCTAAACTGGAGTCAATGGGAATCGGGGAAAACTCTCCGCTGGTTGGAGTCATCCCTGCACAAAGGAAGATGGTTGTGGTGGTTGGTGGTCAATCATCTCAGCTCCAGGAGTTCCTCAAAACACACTCCTGGGCCCAATCATCTTTAGCTGCTTCATCAATTACCTCCCTCTCATCACAAGGCTATAAGTGGGGATGTTTGTGGATGACTGCACATGTTTGTGGATGACTGCACAATGTTCAGCACCATTCGTGACTCCTCAGATAATGAAGTAGTCCATGTCCAAATGCAGCATGTCCTGCACAGTATCCAGATGTTGGCTGATAAGTGGCAAGTTTATTTGTGCTACACAAGTGCCAGGCAATGACCATCTCCTACAAAGGAGGATCTAACCACCTACCCTTGACATTCAGTGGCATTAGCATCGCTGAATCCTCCACAACCAACATCCTGAGGGTTACCATTGATCAGAAACTGGACCAGCCATGTTAATACGGTGGCCACCAGGGCAGGTCAAAGACTATAGCGAGTAATGCACCTCCTGACCCCCAAAGCCTGTCCACTGTATACAAGGCACCAGTCAGGCATGTAATAGAATAATCACCACTTGCCTGGCGGAGTGCAGCTCCAACAACGTTCAAGATGCTGCTCTACACCATCCAGAACAAAGCAGCCTGCTTGACTGCTCCACATTCCACGAGTATTCAAACACTCCACCACCAACGAACAATAGCAGCTGTGTATACCATCTACAATGTGCACTGCAGTAACTCACCAAGGTTCCTCCGACAGCACCTTCCAAACCCACAACCACTACTATCTAGAAGGACAAGAGCAGCAGATACCTGGGAACCCCACTACCTGGAGGTTCACCTCCAAGTCACTCACCAGACGGACTTGGAAATATATCGCCCTTCCTTCATTGTTGCTGGGGCGACATCCTGGAACTCCTTCCCTGACAGCACAGGGGATGTACCTACAACTCGAGGACTGCAGCGGTTCAAGAAGGCAACTCATCACCACCTTATGAGGGGTAACTGGGGATGGGCAATAAATGCTGGCTGAACCAGCGACTCTCACATCCCGTAAATGAATTTTTAAAAATGTTATATCGGATAGAGATATATCTCATATTATATGGTATGTATTAGATGTATTTTATGACAGAACCACTAGTTTTGTAATATACTACTCTACCTACATTATATATTTCCAGTCATACAGTCATTGCAGCACTGACAGAATCCATTTGGGAACTCAAGTCAATGCTGACTCTCTGTACAGCAATCCAGTCAGTCCCATTCCCCCTCGATATCCCTGTTCCCCTGCAAGTTTATTTTCTTCATATTTTATTTTGAATTATTGATCATCTCGACTTCCACAACCCTTGTGGGCAGTGAGTTCCCTGTCATGTCCACTCCATGACTAAATAAAATTCTTCCTCAGATTTCCCCATCTCTAATCAATAAATGTCCTTATATGTAGATTCTCTCCTCTTGTACAGGTTTTAGTGAGTTTAGATTTGTTGATCAGCACCTTCAGGAAAATTGGGAGGGAAAGTAAGTGAATACAGTCTGTATATTACACACATTTTTCATCCAGTAATATAGACATATATCTGGAATCCTGCATGAAGATTTTCAGGTCTCTGTGTCCAGGGCAGGACGCAGTAAGTGTGGATCTATCAGTTCAGCCTGAATCAGCACCTTCAGGAGAATTGGGAGGGTGAATATTAGATACAGCAGAGTGAGAATGGAGGGCGAATGTGTGGGATGGAGATTTAAGCATTTCAGGGAAAGAGAGAGAGGAAAGAATGTTCGATAGAAACTAGAATTGTCTGTTCTGAATTTCTATCCTGTACGAACAATGATTACTATTGTAAAATCTGTTTGCAGGAAGTTCGAACGAGAGGAGTTCGAGGCCTATATCTCAAACTAAATATCACGTCAAGAACTGAGTCACTCAATTCTTGGGAACCAAAGATCATCGGCCTTTGAATCTAGAAGGAGAAAAGTTTGTCTATTCTGTCTGCTTCAAGAGATTTTAAACATCAGTGTGTCTGGAAAAGCCACCGAGACACACACACCCGTGTGAGACTGTTCAAGAGCACTGACTGTGGGAAGAGCTTAAACCAGTGACACAGCCTGAAAATATACTGCACCATTCACAGCAGGGAGAGACTGTACACATATTCTGTATGTGGACAATCGTCCAACATGGTGAGATGCAAGATCACCCGGTCCATGGAGAAACCATGGAAATGTGAGGATTGTGGGAAGGGTTTCACATACCCGCATGAGCTGGAAAGGCATCAACGCAGTCACACTGGAGAGAGGCCGTTCACCTGCTCTCAGTGTGAAAAGGGATTCACTGACATTGGCGGCCTGCGGAGACACGACCGAGTTCACACTGGGGAGAGGCCGTTTGCCTGCTCTGACTGTGGAAAGGAATTCACTCGGTTATCCATCCTGCAGAGACACCAGCGAGTTCACACTGGGGAGAGGCCATTCATCTGCACTGTGTGTGATAAAGGATTCACTCAGTTATCCACCCTGAAGAGACACCAGAGATCTCACACTGGGGAGAGGCCATTCATCTGCACAGTGTGTGGGAAGGGATTCACTCAGTTACCCAATCTGCAGAGACACCAGACAGTTCACACCAGAGAGAGGCCATTCATCTGCACTGTGTGTGATAAAGGATTTACTCAGTTATTTTCCCTGAAGAGACACCAGAGCGCTCACACCGGGGAGAGGCCATTCATCTGCTCTGTGTGTGATAAGGGATTCACTCAGTTATCCAACCTGCAGACACACCAGCGTCTTCACACCGGGGAGAAGCCATTCATCTGCACTGTGTGTGATAAGGGATTTGCTCAATTATCCGGCCTGCGTAGCCACAATGTCAATCACACCAATGAGAGACCCTTTAAATGCTCTGACCGCAGGAGGGTTTCAAAAGTTCTCAGCTGCTGATGTCCCACCAGCGCGTTCACTCTGAGGAGAGACCGTTCAGCTGCTCTCACTGCACAAAGAGCTTTAGAACCTCATCCAACCTGATCAAACACGAGCGACGTCACACCTAACAATGAAGCAGAATACCCGGAGGCCTTGTTCATCGTGGCCGGGGACTTTAACCAGGCCAACCTCGAGTGTACAGCCAAAATTCCACCACTACATCTCCTGTCCCAACAGGGGCCCCAATTTCTTTGACCACTGCTACACAAACATCAAGAGTGCCTCTCAATCCATCCCCCAACCGCACTTCGGAAAATCAGACCACAAGATGGAGCTCCTTCTCCTGGCATACAAGCAGAAACTTAACGGGAGAATCCGGTTAAGAAGGTCGTGCAATGCTGGTCCGCGGTAAAGGAAGAGCTCCTACGCGACTGCTTGGAGTCAGTGGACTGGTCCATATTCAAGAACTCAGCAGCCAACCGAAACGGGTTTGCCAGCACCATCACAGACTTCATCAGCAAGTGTGTAGAAGATTGTATGTCAAAGAAGGTAGTACGTACGTTACTCAACCAGATTTATTCGGGAGATTCACTCTGTACTGAAGGCCAGGTCTGAGGCATTCAAGACAGGCGACCCTGACCTATACAAGAAATCTAGGTACGATCTCCACAAAGCCAACAGGGACGTCAAGAAACAATCCCAGACTAAGCTAGAGTCACAGACTAATGACATGGACTCTCGTCGGTTGTGGCAAGGCTTCAACAACATAATGAGCTGCAAAGCTGAGAAGAATCTTTGGCAACAGGGCACCCCACCCCGACAAATTCAATCCATTCTATGTTCACTTCAACAGGAAACCAACAAACCTTTGTCAACTGCCCCAGCAACCTTGGACACACAAACCTGTGACATACCAACCGTCACAGCCTCCAAAGTCAGATCGGCCTTCTTGAAAGTGAACCCTTGGTAAGCGGCAGGTCCTGACGGGATCCCTGGTCGTGCACCCAGATACTGTGCGGACCAACAGGCGGATGTGTTTCCGGACATCCTCAACCTCTCCCTACTCCGTTCCAAGATTCCCACCTGCTTCAAGAAGACCACCATCCATACCGGTGCCAAAGGAGAACCAGGCAACGTGCCTCAACGACTACCATCCGGTGGCCTTGGCATCGATCATTATGATGAGCTTCGAGAGGTTGGCCATGAGACACGGCAACTCCAGACACCCAGAATGCCTCGATCCACTGCAATTTGCATACCACCGCAACCGGTCCACCGGAGACACCATGGCCCTACCTGTCCCCCGCAGACACCATGGCCCTACCTGTCCACCGCAGACACCACCGCCATCTCCATGGCCCTTCACTCATTCCTCGAGCATCTCGACAACAAGGACTCCTATGTCAGACTCCAATTCATTAACTACAGCTCTGCCTTCAACTCCATAATCCCAGCCAAGCTCATGTCAAAACCTAGGACTTGGCTCCTCCCCGTGCAACTGGATCATCGACTTCCTGATACATAAACCACAATCAGTAAGGATAAACAACAGTGCCTCCTCTTTTGCATTAGTCCACAATACAGGGGCCCCACAAGGCTGTGTACTTAGCTCCCAATACTCCCTGTACACACACGACTTTGTGGCAAAATTTGGCTCCCGCTCCATGTTTGCCGATGACACGACTGCAGTGGGTCAGATCTCAAACAACGATGGGTCAGAGTACAGGAGGGAGATAGAGAACCTAGTTGTGTGGTGTAATGACAACAATATCCCCATCAATGTCAGCAAAACTAAGGAGCTGGTAATTTACTTCAGGAAGCAAAATATCATCCACGCCCCTGTCTGCATCAATGGTGCCGAGGGGGAGATGGTTGACAGCTTCAAATTGCTCGGTGTGCAAATCCCCAACAAACTGTCCCAGTCCACCAACATCGACGCTACGACCAAGAAAGCACAACAGCGCCTATACTTCCTCAGGAAACTAAGGAAATTCAGCATGTCGACATTGAATCTTACCAATTATTACAGATACACCAAGGGCAGCACAGTGGCCTAGTGGTGAGTACAACCGCCTCACGGCGCTGAGGTCCCAGGTTCGATCCCGGCTCTGAGTCACTGTTCGTGTGGAGTTTGCACATTCTCCCCGTGTTTGCGTGGGTTTCGCCCCCACAACCCAAAAATGTGCTGAGTAGGTGGATTGGCCACGCTAAATTGCCCCTTAATTGGAAAAAATAATTGGGTAATCTAAAACAAAATTTTAAAAAGAAAGAAAAAAAATTACAGATACACCATAGAAAGCATCCTATCTGGCTGCAGCACAGCTTGGGTATGGCAACTGCTCGGCCCAAGACCATAAGAAACTACAGAGAGTCGTGAACACAGCCCAGTCCATCACATGAACCTGCCTCCCATCCATTGACTCTGTCATGGCTGATATGTTCCCAGTGCCCCATTCCATCCCTGCAGCCCTGCAATTTAGTTCCTCAAATGCCGATCCAATTTCCATTTGAAATCCTCCATTTTCTTCATTTCCACATAACATCTCTCCCTCACAGATGGCGAGTTCCAGTTCATTACCATTCGCTGCATCAAAATATTCCCCCACCCACAGTCCCTCCAACTCAATTTTCAAATTTGCTGATGACACCACCGTAGTGGGTCGGATCTCAAACAATGACAAGACAGAGTACAGGAATGAGACAGAGAATCTGGTGAACTGGTGCGACGACAATAATCTCTCCCTCATAGAACATAGAACAGTACAGCACAGAACAGGCCCTTCGGCCCTCAATGTTGTGCCGAGCCATGATCACCCTACTCAAACCCACGTATCCACCCTATACCCGTAACCTTACTTTTTTTAGGACACTACGGGCAATTTAGCATGGCCAATCCACCTAACCCGCACATCTTTGGACTGTGGGAGGAAACCGGAGCACCCGGAGGAAACCCACACACACAGGGGGAGGACGTGCAGACTCCACACAGACAGTGACCCAGCCGGGAATTGAACCTGGGACCCTGGAGCTGTGAAGCATTTATGCTAACCACCATGCTACCCTGCTGCCCCTAATGTCTCAATGTCAACAAAACAAAGGAGATTGTCATTGACTTCAGGAAACGTAGTGGAGAACATGCCCCTGTCTACATCAATGGGAACAAAGTAGAAAGGGTCGGGAACTTCATGTTTTTAGGTGTGCAGATCACCAACCATCTGTCCTGGTCCCCCGATGCCGACACTATAGTTAAGAAAGCCCACCAACGACTCTACTTTCTCAGAAAACTAAGGAAATTTGTCATGTCAGCTATGACTCTCAACAACTTTTACAGATGCGCCATAGAAAGCATTCTTTCTGGTTGTATCACAGCTTGGTATGGATCCTGCTCTGTCCAAGACCGCAGGAAATTACAAAAGGTCGTGAATGTAGCCCAATCCATCACGCAAACCAGCCTCCCATCCATTGACTCTGCCTACAATTCCTGCTGTCTCGGAAAGGCAGCCAGCATAATTAAGGACCCCACGCACCCCGGACATACTCTCTTCCACCTACTTCCGTCAGGAAAAAGATACAAAAGTTTGAGGTTACATACCAACAGACTCACGAACAGCTTCTTCCTACTGCCATCAGACTTTTGAATGGACCTACCTCGTATTAAGTTGATCTTTTCTCTGCACCCTAGCTTTGACTGTAACATTATATTCCGCAGTCTCTCCTTCCTTTCCGATATACGGTATGCATTGTTTGTACAGCATGCAAGAAACAATACTTTTCACTGTATACTGATACATGTGACAATAATAAATCAAATCAAATAAACTTGTCATAATCTTGTCCACCTCTCTCAAATCTCCCCTCGACCTCCTTTGCTCCAAGGTGAAAAATCCCAGCCTGACCTGAACAAACAAACAGAATATGTTAATACCTGGGATCGGACGGGAATGTTTAATTTCTGTTTGAAAGATACTGGGAATATTGTCCTGGATAATGAATGATTGGAATGTTTACCTTGGGTGTGGTTGAATGGAATATATCAATCTGGTATCCACCTACGCTCTAGTGAAAGTCTGGAATGGGTAGATGGGATGAATAAGTTGAGCACTATCTCTTGGAAATATTGACATGCTTTTTAAAAAAAGTTCAGAGTACCCAATAAAGGGGCAATTTAGTGTGACCAATCTACCTAACCTGCACATCTTTAGGGTTGTAGGGGTCAGACCCACGCAGACATGGGGGAATGTGCAAACTCCTCACAGACAGTGACCTGGGGCCGGGATTGAACCCTGATCCTGGCAGATAAGACAGACAGACACTCACTCTGATCTTTTCATCAGAGCATCTGAGAGTTAAGTCTATGTGACATGATTTTGGGATACCGGTGTGGCTGTGCAGATGTGATTTGTTACATGTGAAAAATAACAAGCCTAAATTCATGGTGAAATGGACTGAAGACCGGGTCCCAAACACACACAGCTACTGGAGACACAGCAGGAGATGAAATGGTTAATGTGGCCAGGGGATTGAGACACCATTGTGACATCATCAAGACAGTGACACACACTCCAGTGAGAAACTGACTTTAAAACAATCCGGATAGAATTAAACACACTGGACATGGGCAAAGTGGGAGTGAAATTAAAGTGATAATGGGACAAGGAAGGGCTTGGGAGAATTAATACTGAGTAAGAACTGTCCACAAAGAGACAGCTGGAGAATCTTTAACAACCATGTTTGATCTGTTCCTTGAAGCATCTGTCCCAATGTACCAGGAACCTGGAACTTACCGTGCTCGTGTAGGAGAAGAAAGGATGGAGTAGATGTTACCCCAGGTGGAGCCAGAACAGAAATAGAAAATAATGAAGTGACATTGAGTGAGGGTTCAGAAAGACTCCAACCCCCCCCCCCCCCCCTCCCCCTCAAGATGTGGACTGTAAGATTCCTGGAGGACTCCCTACTTCGGGTTTTCTTGCTAATTAGTGAACATTAAATTCAATTCTATGACTGCCTGTGGATTTATTTTGAATTTGATTGTTACACTTCTCCTGTTTTTATTCCTGTTGTGATTACGCTCTGGGTAAGGATGGTTGACAGGTGACAGGATGGGAAATTGTGGTTTGGGTCTTCACTGACCAAATGTTTTATTGATCTGAAAGGTGTAAAAGGAAACAAACTCCAGCAGAAATCGAGCCGTGCTGAGAATAGACGTCTTTCTGTGTGGGAACAGGGAGATAAACAGCTCCCAGAGGACAGAGAAAACAAGAGTGCCTGGAATCCTAGACAACACCTGGGTGTCAAGGCCACCATGTTTTCACTGCTTGGCATGGGAATGCTGACTCCCTGTACTGGGGACGGAGTGTGGGGAAGACAATTGTTTGAGAGTTTGACGTGGCTTGGGTGGGTACAGATGGTTCAATGACAGGTTTTGTAATTGGTCCATGTGTAAGGAATATTTTTTAAATCCTTGTCTGATCCATGTCTCCCTGTTACTGTCTTGCTGGCTGCTGCACCATTGCAGATTCTGGGTTTGAACTACAGACTTTGGAAACCCCCAGCTGCAAGCTGTTAGTTGAACTGGTCAAATGGATTCCCCTCTGTGCTGTATGGTAGGGTCCGTGATGTCATTGTGATGGACTTGGCTAGCAGTCAATCAGCTCTTCTAAAATTCCGAGAGTTACCCCATTCTTCATTCTGATTGGTGGAACCCTTCAGAAACATCTGAAGGGAAGGCTAGGAGAAGAAGCAATCTCCATTTTAATTCACGTCTATTCAGGCCTAGAAGGCAGCACACAGCAAGTCTGGACTCTCTATTACCTCTCTGCCTGGTGATTTAAAATGCTTCCAGCCAGCCTGTGAAAGTTCCACTGGAAGCTAAAGCAGATTCTCTCTCAGCTGAGGGCTTGTGACCAAATACCTTCCTCTTTCTGCACAACCTGGGAGCTGTTGGCAAGTTGTCATCTCTGTTCTGATGAGGCAACTGTGAGGCCAGAGCTCTGAGTTTTCTCTCATCTGTTGGACTCCTCCTGAGGGTTCCGGATAAAGAGAGGGGCCATTGAAAATCCATTTAAAACTCTCATGTTGAGAACTTCAGTGAGGCTGGCCGTCCGTCTGGTGGTCCATCAATGACCCTGACTCCACCACTCCCTGGGGAAGAGAGATTCACAGACCCATAGACCTCAGGGGAAAGGAATATCCTCATCTGTGTCTTCAATGGGAAACCCCTTTTAAATGTAGTTCTAGTCGCTGCCACAAGGGGAAACATCCTCTCTGCCAGTTCCACTCATGATCTTACTGAAACACATGAGATCCTCTATCATTGTTCTAAACTGCAATGGATACAGCCCCAACCTGTCAAACCTTTCCTCAGAGGATAACCACCTCATTCCAGGAATCCGGGGAGTCGACCTTCTCTGAACTGCTTCTAATGCAATTATCCCATTTCTGAAATGAGACCCAAACTGTACACAGTGCTCTAAATATGGTCTCACCAAGGCCCTGTGCAACTGCAGCAAAACACCCCAACTTTTATATTCCAGTCCCTTTGCAACAACAATATTCCATTAGCCTTCCTCATCACTTGCTTTACCTGCAAACTAACATCTTGAGGTTCCTGTATCAGGGCATCCAGATCCCTCTGTACCTCATGAGTTCTGAAATCTATCTCCAATTAAATAATGTTCTGCTTTATTTAACCCTTTTTGCCAAAGTGGACACACTCACATTTTCCTACGTTATGCTTTGTCTGTCAATGTGTTCCCACTCACTTAATCTGTTTGTTGTCCTTTGCAGACTCCTTAAGTCCACTTCACAAATTACTTTCTTACCTATCTTTGTGTCATCAGAAAATTTAGTCGCCATACATTCAATCCCATCATCCAACTCATTAATATAGATTGTAAATAGTTGAGGGCCCAGCACTGATCCTTGTGACACTCAACTTGTCACATCTCACCAACCCAAACGTAACCCATTTATGCCCCCTCTCTGCTTCCTGGTAGCTAACTCTATCCATGCTGATATGTTGCTCCAACCCCCCCCCCCCCCCCCCCCCGTCCCACCACCATTAACTCTTATTATGTGTAATAACCTTTGATGTGGCACCCTGGGGAATACCTTCTGGAAACCTAGATAAACCACATCTGCAGGTTCCCCTTTATTGACATCCCTTGTTACTTCCTCAAAAAGACTCGATAAATTAGTCAATTCCGATTGACTTTCTGAACCATATTTTCAAACATTGTGTCAAAAGAAAACTAAAATCTCCTCCCGCCTCTGGCTCCTTTACCAATTAGCTTAAGAGAAACTCACTTTCAGTTAAAGAGCCTGTCAACCTCTTTCAGCCACTTTTCCTAAAGCGAATGAATTTGAGCAGAAAAATACCACCAAAAATCAAATATTTTCAATGAAACAAGTTTATTAATAAAATAGAACATGGTTTTAAATAATATTGGAACATTACTTGTGGATCAAAGACAACCAGAGTAAAAGAATAACCATGAAAGGATGTTCACAATGTTCGGGATGCAAATATTTCTCTTTGGTTCCTCTGTAGCCTGTTCCCGTGACTCCCCACTTTGAACACAGGAGCACTGAACCCCGGGTTCAAGACACCATCAGCCCTGATTATCCCCATCCTTTGATTTTCCAGTCAGTCCTTTATTAGTGTGACACCCATGGCAGATTCCCAACTGGGGCACAGGCCCTGTTCTTCTCAGCTACATTCAGCCCTCAGCTCAGTTGCCTCGCTGTCATTGACACGATCAATAACGAGACAGAAAGGTGCCCGAGGCTCAAATGGAAGTCAAAACTTGTGGATTAGGATCTCTGTAAAGATCAGTAACTTCAAAACAAAAATCAAATCCCCAGTCAACAAATTAAAGGACCACATGACAGGACATAAGGTTTTATAACTTTTACTGCAACAAACGAGAAGCAACATTAACTAAATATTCTTGTAAGAAACCTACACCTTAAAAGTATCAGTCCAAAGTGATTATTCATTCCCAAGGGTTCTGTTCTTTTCTTTTCCCAATCTGGTAGCCCTTAACTGCAGAACTATCTTTCACAGCGAAAGATTGGCTAGCGACCAGAAAACTGAGACAAAGCATAAATAGGTCATTTTCTGGCTGGCAAGATGTAACAAGAGGTGTATCACAGGGATCAGAGCTGGGACCTCAATGTTTTATCATTTATATCAATGACTTGGATGATGGGTCTGAAGGTATGATTGTTGAGTGTGCTGATGATGCAGGCAAAAAGGAAAAGGAGGTGGTGTTGCACTGATAATAAGGGACGGCATCAGTACATTAATAAGGGAGGATCTCAGATCAGGAATACACAATGTGGAATCTGTTTGGGTGGAGCTAAGAAACAGCATGGGACGGGTTTGGTGCCAGAGGCACAGAGCTGCCTATTCACCCTGAGAAGGTTGTACAGATTTTACAGCGCAGCTTCTTCACCTGATGAAGGAGCTGCACTCCGAAAGCTAGTGATTCGAAACAAACCTGTTGGATTTTAACCTGGTGTTGTAAGACTTCTTAACATGGATTTAGGAATAGGAAATCATGTTTGATGAACCTTTTGGAGTTTTTGAGGATGTTAACAGAATTGATAAAGGGGAGTCCATGGATACGGCACACTTGGATTTTCAGAAGGTTTATGATAAACACCCCACAGGAGGTTAGTCAGCAAAATGAAAACACATGGGAGAGGAGGTAATATACTGGCATGGACTGAGGATTGGCTAACAGGCAGAAATCAGAGAGGAGGAATAAATGGGTCATTCTCACCTTGGCAGGTTGGGACTAGTGGGTACCACAAGGATCAGTACTTGGGCCCCAGCTGTTCACAGTTTATACAATGATTTGGATGTGGGGACTAAACGTAATATTACCAAGTTTGCGGATGACACAAAGCTGGGTGGGAATGTGTGTTGTGAGGAAGATGTAAAATGGCTACAGGAGGATTTGGACAGACTCAGTGAGTGGGCAAGGACATGGCAGATGGAATATAATGTGGAAAAATGTAAGATTATCACTTTGGCAGAAGGAACAGATGAGTAGAGTATTCCTGAAATGGTACAGAGATTAGAAAGTGTAGATGTACAAAGGGACCTGGGTGTCCTCATCAATAAGTCACTGAAGGCTAACATACAGGTGCAGCAAGTTATTAGGAAGGCTAATGGGATGTTGGCCTTTATCACAAGAGGATTTGAGTACAGGAGTAGTGAAGACTTGCTTCAATAGTATAGAACCTTGGTTAGACCACAGCTGGAGTACTGTGTGCAGTTTTACTGCCCTTACCTTAGGAAAGGTATTATTGCCACAGAGGGAGGGCAATGAAGGTTCACCAGACTTGTTCCGGGGATGGGAGGTGTTGTGTCTATAAAACCTCAGACACTTCGATCAGTTTATTAATCAAATGTTTTACCCAGGTATCTTTATTGACCAGGTAAACAAAGGACAACGGAGTGTAGAAATCACATAACTTTATTCCACAAGCAGTAAAACAGTTGACCTTAAATTATCCCACTAATTACAGTCCCAGGATTCTCAATAGTACCCGAGCTGATGGACTCATTCTGCGGGTTCGATTCTGTATCTCAATCTCCTCTGGGTCCTCTTCCGAGAAGATGGGTCTCGCCGCTGCTTCTTTCCGTCTCTGGTCAGTCGTCTCGATTACCTCTGCGTGGAGTCTTCACTGCTGGGCGGTCCGAGGGTTCGATCATTATACCCTTTCTGTGTCCTTCCAGAATGTTCTCTGACCCCAGCCGATGAGGTCACAGGGTGGGTGTGGCACCACCCAATGGAGTTACTAATGGCCACTCAGCAGGACACCGGGAATCTGTCCACCGGAGTCCATTTCCCGGTGCATTGTTTGTTATGTAACTTTGTCTATTCAAAACAATCAATCGATGAATAGAGCCAATTATCTCTTGATTGGTGATTGATAGAGCAGAGCAGCTCCAGACATGGGCTGGCAGCTTGTCGGAGTTCAGTGTATTCAGGCTGGTTGCTGGAGCAGCTGTGGCTCCATTTAAAATGGCCAATTTTTAATTTAAAGTCTCTGATTTTATCGAGTCTAAAATACAGGCCACTGCACATTTTACCAGAGGACTATCCTATGGTGAGACATTGGGGAAACTGGGCCTGTATTCACAGTTGTCTGTGCTAGATTGGGAAATTACAATAAAAGCTATGACGATAGACAGGCAATCACAAGTATTTGAGGAATTGTTACATATTTACATAAAATATAGACTCCCTTAATAAACAAAAATCCGACTTCCGGTTGCGGTGATGCGGAGCTAAGCCACACGTTCAGCAGCTCCCGCTATTAAAGGACTTTCGGGCCTATTTTAGGGCCCCAAACGGCGCTGTTTCGACGATTCCCGGTGGGGGAAGGTGTTTGGAGGAACATTCCCCGAAATTTATGCTGCTTATCCGGAGTGGGACAAAGGAAAAGGCTGCAGCAGCTCCCCAGGAAAAGTGGGGGAAGGAAGGACAAAATGGCGGCCAGCAGAGCACCCGAGGACTGGTGGAAGTGGGCGCAGGAGCAGCAAGCTGCTCTTCTGTGCTGTTTTGCGCAGCTGAAGGCTGAGTTGCTGGACTCCCTGAATGCGACTACCAACAAGCTGCTTGAGACCCAATAAACAAAAATCCAACAGACGTTTTGCAACCATGGCTAATAGGCAATGTTAAAGATTGCATTTGGTCAAAGAGACTCAAAGTGGCCAAAATCATAGTGAGCCCGAGGATTGGGAACTTGGTCCTCCTTTGCTGAAAACCAAACCAAGAGACTGATAAAGAAAGAGAAAATAGAAAATGAGAGCAAACAGGCGAGAAACATAAAAACAGGAAAAGCTCCTATAGGAATGTGAAAAGGAAAAGATTAGCAAAGACCAATGTGGGTCCATTCCATGCAGAGACAGGAGAGTTTATAATGGGGAATAAGGAAATGGCAGAAACAATGTGTGTCTGTCTTCACGGAGGAAGATACAGAAATCGTCCTAAAAACACGAGAACCAAGGGACAAGTGAGCACGAGGAAACTGAAAGAGATTAGTATTAGTGAAAAAGTAGTACTGGAGAAATTACTCCTGATACTGCTGTGTCGGCCATTCGGAGACTGCTCAATCATTCAATGAGATCATTGGTCGATCTACCTCAGCACCATTTTCCCACACTACCCCCAGTTCCCTTGATTTCTTCAATATCGATAAACCTATCAATCTCTTTCTTGAAAATACTTGATGACTGAGGCTCCACAACCTCTGGGGTAGCGAATTCCAAAGCTTCACCACATCCTCGAGTGAAGAAATCCCTCCTCCTCTCAGCTTTCTCTCCATTTTCCTGCCGGTTCCCCATAACCCTCGACTCTCTCAGAAGATTCAATGGGGGGGCAGTGACGGTGAGTGCGCCTTCTGTTTCTCTTTGTTTGTGGCTGAGAGGATGGGGGAGGGGTGGACTGTAAGGGTGGAGGGAAGTCAGCGGCCTTGGCTGGGGGCCACCATGCTGGCTGGGCGGGCTAGTTAAAGGGAGTGAAGTGGGCGGCGTGATTGGGTTGTTTTTTGTTTGGGTGATGGGGTGCGGGGAGGAGAGGGTTTCTGAATTGACTGCGGTTGGTGTGGCGCAGTTGGGAAGGGAGAGATGGCAGCAGTCAACAGTTTTGTTATGGACAAGGTGCTGCTGGTGGATGTGGCCGACTCGGAGTAGTCGGCCATTGTGGTTTCCAGCCACGCGCCTGCACTGGGTGGATTGGCGGGGGGGGGCATTGCTGGATTTGACAAATTATTATTGGGCGGCGAACATTGCGACGGTGAGGAAATGGGCGGTGGAGGAGAGATCGGTGTGTGGGTGGGTGGAGGCAGCATCATGTCGGGGCACAGGTTTGAGGGCACTGCTGTTGGCACCTTTTCCGTTCTCTCCGGTCAGGAACTCCGTGAGCCCGGTGGTGGTTTCAGCATTTTGGGTGTGGGGTCAGCCCGGTGGTGGTTTCAGCGTTTTGGGTGTGGGGTCAGCCCGGTGGTGGTTTCAGCGTTTTGGGTGTGGGATCAGTGCTGGCAGCATTTCGGGCTGGAGGACATGTCGGTGTTGGCACCGATATCTGACAGCCACAGCTTTGTGCCGGCGGGGCTGGGTACCAGGTTCCGGGGGTGGCGGCCGGTGGGATAGAGAACTTTAGAGACTTGTTCACAGGGGGGAAATTTGCGAGACTGGAGGAGTTGGATGAATTGTGAGAGTTGCCAAAAGGGAACGGCTTTAGGTTGCTGCAGCTGAGAGATTTCTTGAGGAGAGAGGAGCCGTCCTTCCCGGGGCTGCTGCCTCCGGTGTTGCAGGACAAGTTCAGAGGATGATATCGGGGAGGGGACGGTGTCGGATATCTACAGGGAATTGATGGAGAGGGTGGGCCCGCCGGGGGAGGAGATTAAGAGCAAATGGGAGGAGGGAGTTGGGAGGGGAGGTGCAGCCGGGACATGGGCAGAGGCCGTGCGGAGGGTGAATGCGTCCTCGTTGTGTGCGAGGTTGAGCCTCATCCAGTTTAAGGTGGTGCATAGGGCCCACATGATGGTGGCGAGGATGAGCCGGTTCTTTGTGGGGAGTGGAAGGTGGTGTGGGCGTGTGCGGGGGGGGCCCGTGAATCACGGCCACATGTTCTGGGCGTGTCTGAGACTGAGGGGTTCTGGCAGGGGTTCTGGGATGTTATGGGTGTGGGGGTGGCCCCGGGTCCGGAGGTGGCGATATTCGGTGTGTCGGAGGATGCGGGAGTCCAGCTGGGGAGAGAGGCCGATGTTTTGGCCTCTGCCTCCCTGATAGCCCGGAGACGGATTTTGTTGTGCTGGTGGGACTCGGAGCTGCCAGAAGTGGGAATGTGGGTGAGCGACCTGGCAGAATTCCTGCAGCTGGAGAAGGTCACGCTCGCTTTGCGGGGGTCTGTAGAGGGGCTCACCCGGAGGTGGAAACCTTTCATTGATCATTCGGTGCTCACCAATGGTTTACGGGTGTTGAAGTTTCAGCTTCAGAGAGGGACTAGACTGGGCTGCCCGCTGTCCCCCTGGCTGTTTGCGTTGGCCACTGAGCCCTTGCTGGAGGATATCAGATCGGATCCTCTGATATCGGGACTGGGGGGGTGGGGTGAGGCAGCACAAGGTCACTGTGTGCAGATGACGGGCTGCAGTTTGTGTCGATCTCCATTGTTTCAGTCCCGGCCATTATTGGAGTAGTGGATAGATTTTTTTTTTTATAAAGTATTTTTATTCAGATTTTAGCATTTTAACGTTTACAGCAGATAACATTACAAAATAAAACCAACACAAAACCTCCAAACCCAGCCCACCCCCAACTTCCGAACCAACCTTCCCACCTCACCCCCTCCCCTGCCCTCCCCCTAGCAGTTGACGGTAACCAGCTCTTTGAAATGATAGATTCATAGAATCCCTACAGTGCAGAAGGAGGTCATTCGGCCCATCGAGTCTGCACCGTCCCTTGGAAAGAGCACCCTACATCAGCCCACGCCTCCACCCTATCCCCGTAACCCAGTAACCCCACCTTTCCTTTTGGATACTATGGGGCAATTTAGCCTGGGCTAATCCACCGAACCTGCACATCTTTGGAATGTAACATAAACAAACCCCATCTCTTATGGAACCCCTCACTCACCCCTTAGAGCAAATCTGACCTTTTCTAAATAGAAGAACTCCATTAAATCCCCAGCCACACCGAGGCACAGGGTAGAGAAACTAACCTCCACCCCAACAGAACCTGCCTGCGAGTCATCAACGAGGCGAAAGGCTAAAACATCCCCCGCTCCCGTCTGCAACCCGGCCAAGTCCGACACCCCGAATACGGCCCCCAGGGGACTGGGCTCTATATCCACACACAAGGTCACCGACATGGTGCTGAAGAACAACCTCCAGAATTTCTCCAGCTTTGGGCAGGACTAGAAGATGTGAATGTAATTGGCTGGGCCCCTCCCCACACAGCTCACAAATATCCTCCACCCCCTCAAACAACCGGCTCATCCTCGTCTTGGTCGGGTGCCCTCTGTGTACCTTTAGCTGCATCAACCCCAGCCTCGCACACGAGGTTGAGGCATTCAGCCTCCGCAGCGCCTCACACCACAGCTCCTCCTCCAGCACCATCACCAGCTTCTCCTCCCACTTAGCCTTCACCCCCTCCACAGACGCCTTGTCCAACTCCAATACCCTCCAATAATCACCGAGACGACCCTCCCCCGCCGAACTCCATCACCGTCACCACCCCCTCCATCAACGAGGAAGGCGGCGCCACCTTAAAGATCGGAGAAACTTTTTTTGAGAAATCCACCTGCGTGTACCTGAAAACATCTCCCCTTCTGTGACCCTAAACTTCTCCCATAACTCCCTAAACTCGCAAACCGCCCGTCTAAAAATAAGGTCTTCATTTCCATCACCCCTCGCTCGTCCTATTCCTGAAATGACGCAGCCATCCTCCCTGGCTCAAACCCATGGTTCCTTCAGATCGGCATCAACTTTGTCCTCGCACCCCCACCCCCCCCCCCAACCTAAAGGGCGGCAGAAATTGCCTCTATATTTTCAGCATGTCCACCACCACAGGACTCCCCGAGAACTTCCCTGGGGAAAACGGGAGCGGCGCCAGCACCTACAACCCCCACCCCTTACCACAGCCTGTCTCCATCCTCCCCCACAAAGCCTCCATCTCCCTGCTCCAAACACTCACCTTCTTCACGTTTGCTGCCCAATAATAGTATAACATGTTCGCAAGGGCCAAGCCCCCGACTGTCGCCCTCTCTGAATCACCGTCTTCCTGATCCTTGCCACCCTATCTGCCCACACAAATGGCAAAACCAACCTATTCACCCCCATAAAGAACAATTTTGGCAAAAAGACTGGTCGGCACAGAAATAAAAATAAAAACCAGGGCACAATGTTCATCTTAACCAGCTGCACCAGATTGTGGGTAGATTTAGTGCCTTCTCTGCTTCTAAGATCAGTTTAATTGAGTCCGAGGCCATGCCGGTGGGGAGGGTTGAGGGGTACGACCCCTCCTCTTGCTGACTTCCCCTTCAGATGGTTCCCCCTTGGGATTTAAATATCTGGGAATGTCAATGGTCCCCCCCTTCAGACAGCTATATGGGGCCAACTTTCCACAGCTGATGGTGACTATTAGGTGGGACCTTGCCCGGTGGTCGGCTCTTCCGATTTCATGGCGAGGGAGGATCGCCTTCATTAAAATGAATGTGTTGCCCAGACTGTTGTACCCTCTGCAGATGCTGCCTATACTGCTGTCAACCAGAGTCATTAAGGAAATTAATGGAGCGATGAGTACATTTATCTGGCCTCAAGTTTGTTCTGCTCCAATCACCAGGAGCTAAGGGAGGGTTGGGTCTCCGGAATTTCAGGCTATATCAATCGGCCTCTCATCTAAGGCTCATAAGGGATTGCATGAGGATGGCCCAACATCCCTCTGGCTCGATATAAAAGCAGGCCAGTCAGTTCTCCCTCTATCCAAAACTGGCAGAGGCTGATTACAGAGTGCACCCCATGGAATTTTTAATGTCTGTAGTTCATACAAAGTCTGACGCATTTGGTAAATTATGCGACCGCAATCTCAGATATATAGGTTCCAATTTGACTGACTTGCTCCTCCAGGGATTTCCATCAGTGAATTAAATTAAACTTAGGCCGGGAGTAGGGCACGGTCAGACACAGTGGTTAGCACTGCTGCCGCACAGAGCCAGGGATCCAGGTTCAATTCCTTGAGTGGCTATCTGTGTGGAGTTTGTATGTTCTCCGTGTCTGCTCCGATTTCCTCCTACAGTCCAAAGATGTGCAGGTTCAGTGGATTCATCATGCTAAATTGCCCCTTCATGTCCAAAGGTGTAAGGTTTGGTGGGCTGACCATGATCAATGCACGAGGTTATGGGGGATAGGGTGGGAAGTTTGCCTCAGTGGAGTGATTTTTCTGAGGGTTAGTGCAGACTTGAAAGAGCGAATAGCCTCCTTCTGCACTGTAGAGATTCTGTGTTGTGATATTCATTTCAATTCGACTGTGCTGTTAGTCCATGTGTAATATTTTGGGGTGTGCGTCCTGCATTGTTATCCTTCCATTCTTATATAATCTTACCCTCTTTCTCCACTTACTATGTTAACCTGTTAACTGATTCAGGCAGTTCATCTCGAGGCTCTGGTCGCTCAAATATCCTGCTACGAATTAATTCTGCACTGTGTTGCTTGTATTTATGCTGGCAGTATCAGTTGTTCTACAGTGTACCCATTTCCCACAAATTTTCTATTATTCTGTTGCATTCATTGTTTAAAAATTGGTTCAACAAATAACAAAAGAAATATTAAAAATATTAACTCATCCATGAATATATTCAGTGACCCCCAGACTCCACTGGTCCCTGTGGAAGAGAAATCCAGAGACTGACAACACTCCTGAGGGAAGAGATGACTGTAAATATATAACATAGCTACAGCGCAATATTACACTACTGAAATAATAAATATACTTCATTACAGAACCATAAACAATGTATCTAATATGTACCATACAACAACCATGGACATTTCTCTGTCCAATATTAATTTACTGACCTCTTAAATGTCAGCCAAATCCTGGGGAAAGCAGCCCTTTAACTGTGAACATGAGGAAAGAGACCCATTCTTTTAGCCAAATAAATGTGTCAAGCTGAGGGAGCAAAGGATGTCAATGTCTTTAAAGAGAGAGAGATCTGGGCCAAGCTTTGCAGAGTCTGCACCCTCCCTGGATTCACTTCCTTTCCCTTCAGTTGCTGCAAGTGACCAATTGAGGGTGAGAATGAGAAAAGAAATGGAAAGGGGGAGAAAAGAAAGTGTTTTACTCACAGATGTTGGAGACAGGAGGAAACCTTCACATCCGCTGTGGCATCACAATAGGGCCCTCCCTGAATCAGCCAATAGGAATTACTCTATTTCGATGTCGAAACTGGGTTCCAGTGCGTGCGTGCGTACCAGCCTCCCCGGACAGGCGCCGGAATGTGGCGACTAGGGGCTTTTCACAGTAACTTCATTGAAGCCTACTCGTGACAATAAGCGATTTTCATTTCATTTTCATGTTTATTGTAATTTCCCAATCTACCACAGACAACTTGCCCCTCAAACCATGACAGTTTCCTTCTGCGAGAAACACTCAGATAAATTAGGCAAAAGAACCCTGTAACCACCATAGCCCATCTTCATGGCAACGTGGCTGCTTTGGGAACTAAATATCTTCCAACGTGCAAACACCTTTTCATTCTGTGCTCCTCGTCAAACTTGGAACCAGGTAATCGCAACTAGCCTCAAAAATTGTCAGCCCACCGGAGGCAGAGGTGTTAGACCGGCCAGTCCAGCAGAAAGAAACCCTCCAATCATCACCATTCACCAGATGTCAGAATGAACAAAATGCAGTCCTGGATGTCAGTGGGAGCAGAAACAATAACAACAGAGCCAACATCTGTAATTTATTGTGAACTTGTTGCAGTCAGAACAGCTGTGATGAATCACAAAACCCCTCCCCACGTTGAGAGCAGATGAATTGCTAATGTTGTCCCTTTGTTTAAGAAGGGTAGCAGGGATAATCCAGGGAATTATAGACCTGTGAGCTTGATGTCAGTGGTAGGCAAACTGTTGGAGAAGATACTGAGGGATAGGACCTATTCACATCTGGAAGAAAATAGACTTATCAGTGATAGGCAGCATGGTTTTGTGCAGGGAAGGTCATGTCTTACAAACCTAATAGAATTCTTTGAGGAAGTGACAAAGTTAATTGATGAGGGAAGGGCTGTAGATGTCGTATACATGGACTTTAGTAAGGCGTTTGATAAGGTTTCCCAGGGCAGGTTGATGGTTGATGGAAGAAGTGAAGTCGTATGGGGTTCAGGGTGTACTAGCTAGATGGATAAAGAACTGGCTGGGCAACAGGAGACAGAGTGTAGTGGTGGAAGGGAGTGTCTCAAAATGGAGAAGGGTGACTAGCGGTGTTCCACAGGGATCTGTGCTCGGACCACTGATGTTTGTGATCTACATAAATGACCTGGAGGAAGGTGTAGATGGTCTGATTAGCAAGTTTGCAGATGATACTAAGATTGGTGGAGTTGCAGTTAGCGAGGAGGACTGTCAGAGAATACAACAAAATATAGATAGATTGGAGAGTTGGGCAGAGAAATGGCAGATGGAGTTCAATCCAGGCAAATGCGAGGTGATGCATTTTGGAAGATCAAATTCAAGAGCGGACTATATGGTCAATGGAAGGGTCTTGGGGAAAATTGATGTGCAGAGAGATCTGGGAGTTCAGGTCCATTGTACCCTGAAAGTGGCAACGCAGGTTGATAGAGTGGTCAAGAAGGCATACAGCATGCTTGTCTTCATCGGACGGGGTATTGAGTACAAGAGTTGGCAGGTCATGTTACAGTTGTATAGGACTTTGGTTTGGCCACATTTGGAATACTGCGTGCAGTTCTGGTCGCCACATTACCAGAAGGATGTGGATGCCTTGGAGATGGTGCAGAGGAGGTTCACCAGGATGTTGCCTGGTATGGGGGGTGCTAGCTATGAAGAAAGGTTGAGTAGATTAGGATTGTTTTCGTTGGAAAGACGGAGGTTGAGGGGGGACCTGATTGAGGTCTACAAAATTATGAGAGGTATGGACAGGGTGGATAGCAACAAGCTTTTCCCAAGAGTGGGGGTGTCAGTTACAAGGGGGTCACGATTTCAAGGTGAGAGGGGGAAAGTTTAAGGGAGATATGTGTGGAAAGTTTTTTACGCAGAGTGGTGGGTGCCTGGAACGCTTTACCAGCGGAGGTGGTAGAGGCGGGCATGATATCATTTAAGAAGCATCTAGACAGGTATATGAATGGGCGGGAAGTAGACCTTGGAAAATAGGAGACGGGTTTAGATAAAGGATCTGGATCGGCGCAGGCTGGGAGGGCAGAAGGGCCTGTTCCTGTGCTGTAATTTTCTTTGTTCTTTGAATGGCCTCTCCCCAGAATTAACTCGCTAGTGTCGCGGTAGTTGGGACGGATCATTGAATGTCTCCCCTACTGAGAGCAGGCGAATTGCCTCTTCCAGGTGTGAACTCACTAGTGTTCCTGCAGGGCGTATGGATATCTGAATCCCTTCTCTCACTAAGAGCAGGTTAACGCCTTCTCCCCAGTGTGAACTCGCTGGTGTTTCTGCAGGTTGGATAACCGAGTGAATCCCTTCTCACACTGAGAGCAGGTGAACGGCTTCTCCCCAGTGTGAACTCGCTGGTGGTTCCGCAGATGGGATAACTGAGTGAATCCGTTATCACACACAGAGCAGATGAATGGCTTCTCCCTGGTGTGAGTATTCTGGTGTCTCTTCAGGCGGCATAAGTGAGTGAATCCCTTATCACAATGAGAGCAGGTGAACGGCCTCTCCCCAGTGTGAACTTGCTGATGTATCCCCAGGCTCTTTAAAGTAGTGAATCTCTTCTCACATTGAGAGCAGGTGAACGGTCTCTCCGCAGTGTGAACTCGCTGGTGTCTCTTCAGGCTGGATAACTCAGAGAATCCCTTCTCACACTGAGAGCAGGTGTATGGCCTTTCCCCAGTGTGAACTTGCTGGTGTCTCCGCAGGCTCAATGAAGTAGTGAATCCCTTCTCACACTGAGAGCAGGCGAACGGCCTCTCCCCAGTGTGAATTCGTTGGTGCGTCAGCAGACTCGATGAAGTAGTGAATCCCTTCTCACACTGAGAGCAGATGAACGGCCTCTCCCTAGTGTGAACTCGCTGGTGTACCTGCAGGTCGGATAACCCAGTGAATCTCTTCCCACACTGAGAGCAGGTGAACGGCCTCTCCCCAGTGTGAACTCGCTGGTGTCTTTTCAGGCTGGAGAACTCAGAGAATCCCTTCTCACACTGAGAGCAGGTGAATGGTCTCTCCCCAGTGTGACTGCGTCGATGAACTTCCAGCAGATATGGGAATCTGTATCCCATCCCACAGTCCCCACATTTCCACGGTTTCCCCATGTTTTGGGTCTCCTCGTGTCTCTCCAGGTTGGACAATCAGTTGAAGCCTCGTCCACACACAGAACACGTGTACGGTCTCCCCCCGCTGTGAATGGTGTGATGTTTTTTCAGGCTGTGTAACTGGTTAAAGCTCTTTCCACAGTCAGTGCTCTGGGACACTCTCACTCGGGTGTGTGTGTCTCGGTGCTTTTCCAGTCACACTGATGGTTAAAATCTTTTGATGCTGACAGATCAAGGAAACATCTCTCCTTGTAGATTCAAAGGCCGATGATACTCAGATCCCAAGGTCTCAAGTGACTCTGTAAGACCGAGATGTGACAATTGAGATTTCTGTCTGTAATTCTTCCTCTTGTAATATCTGTAAAAGGAGTTTACAAACGTCAACACTATGTACAGGATAGAAATTCAGAACAGAGAATCCTAGTTTCTATGGAACTTTCCTCTCGTTCCCCAATACCTATTCCCCAAACCTAGTCTCCAGGGAGCGGACTCGGAGGGACGGAGTTTCGGAGCTGTGAGGACAGAAATCTTTATCTCGGGGATTCACAGCCGAGTCTCCAGGGAGCGGACTCGGAGGGGCAGGGTATCGGAGCAGTGACTGTAGGAAGGATGAGCTGGCTGACCACTGCACCCTGGTACAGGAGGCCATTCAAGCAGGGGGAGGAAGTGGTAGTTGTCGGGGATTCTATAATTAGGGGAACTGATAACATCCTTTGGAAGCAGGACCGAGAGTCCCACAGGGTATGTTGCCTGCCCGGTGCCAGGGTGAGGGGCATCTCTAACCGGCTTGAAAGGATATTGGAGAGGGAGGGGGGAGGATCCAGTTGTTATGGTCCACGTTGGGACAAACAACATCAGCAAGACTCGGAAAGAGGACCTGTTTGGGAATATCCGGAACTAGGAACAAAATTAAAGAACAGTTCCCAAGGGTTATAATCTCTGGATTATTCCCCGAGCCACGTGCAAATTGGCCTAGGGATGAGAAAATTAGGGAAGTAAAGACGTGGCTAAAGGAGTGGTGTGGGAAAGAGGGGTTCCATTTCATGGGGCACTGGCATCAGAATTGGGACAGGAGGGATCTGTACCGTTGGGACGGTCTCCACCTGAACCGATCTGGGACCAGTGTCCACGTGGAAAGGATAAATAGGGAGGTCACAAGAACTTCAAACTAACAAATGGAGGGGGAGGGAAAGGCCCCAGGGAACTCAACACAGTTCCAAAAACAAGCAGCAGGATGGCCTGGACTGGGGACCAAATATATTGGTTACAAAGTTTACAGGAGGGACAGAGAATATGGCAGAGTGGGTAGAGTAGCCTTACTGATTAGAAATACTATCATAAATGAGAATTCGATTTGTTTATTGTCACGTGTACCGAGATACAGTGAAAAGTATCGTTCTGCATACAGTTCAGACAGATCATTCCATACATGAGAACAATACATAGGGCAAACATAAATACACAAGGTCCCTTCTCCTCCTCCAAAATAGCCCCGTAAACCGCCAACACTACCCCTTCCCCAGTCCCCCTGTCGTCAGCACCTCCTCCAGCAATGTGGAAGCCGGCTCTACTGGGAAGCTCTGAATCTCCTTTCTGGCAAAGTCTCGGACTTGCATATATCTAAATATTTCCCCCTGCTCCAGCCCGTACTTCGCTCCCAGCTCCTTCAATCCTGCAAAACAACCCCCAAGAAATAAATCTTTCAGTGTCCTAATTCCTTTCCAATCCCATCTCCAAAAATTTCCAATCCCACTTCCCTGGCTCAAATCTATGGTTATCCTCTCCTTTCTTAAGGAGAAAGTCGACATGGCTTTATTATAGGAAACTCATCTGGATGACGAACACTTTAAATTCAGGCCGGATTGGGTGTGGCAAGTTTTTTCATCTCCTTTTCATCAAGTGGTAGGGATGTGGCACTCTTTATTAATAAAAATATCACTTTGCAGATTGAAACCTGCACCAAGGACAAAGGAGGTAGATATGTGATCATGAGAGGTTCAGTGCATTAAGATGCTATTTCAATAATGAATGTTTATGGATCCCCAAATTGCTCCCTGGAGTTCATTACTGATGCCTTTGTGGAGTTTGCAGAGTTAGCTTCAATTAACTCTTTTGTGGTTGGTGACTTCAACTGTTCCTTAAATCCTCTGGTAGATATGCTCCCGGTTACCAAGACATCCCCCCCCCCCCCCCCCCCCAACGTTGCAAGCTGGGGCGTTGGCCTTTACTTGTGAGGAGGTGGGTTATGTGGATATTTGAAGAATTTTCCACCCAAGGGGCGGAGATTTTACCTTCTTTCCAGCCTTAATCAATGTCATACTAGAATCAACCACATTTTATCTCAAGGACGATCCTACACCTGGTGTCCTCTTGCACCATAGTGAACATCGATTGTGGACCATCCTCCTGTTTCTCTGGAATTTCTACTCGAGCGTTCATCCCCAGGTTGAGAATGTGGAGGTTTGCTGCCTCTCTGATCAGAGATACTTCATAAACTAACCATTTTAAGAACGAGTTTGAGCTCTTCCTTTGGGTTAACTCGACCCTGGTATTCCCTCCTCCAATTTATGGGAGACATGTAAGGTTAACGCTCGGATGCTGAAGAACCAGCAACGTCTGGGGATTTGTTTCACGAAGGCCGAGCAGAATTATAAGGAGATCTTGAATAAGCTATTGCTGAAGGAGGTTAATGCGGCAAGAGTGGCTTTGGACTCCCTATTGATGCAGCAGGTCGAGAAAGGTTTGCGAGGCAGATGTTCTACGAGTTTGGGAATAAACCGAGCAAATACTTGATCTGTTTGACAAAGAAAAAGTCCGACATTGGAACAATTCCCTGTGTGCGGCATGGGGGAGGGAAAAGGGTTGCGAGGACAGAGGAGGTAAACAGGGATTTGGGGAATTCTAAGCAGGATTATAAAGTCTCTGAAGTCTGGTGAAGTGTTGCTGGATATGGGGTATGTATTCTCTTCTCTGAAGCTTCCGGAGGTCTCAGAAAGCCAGTGTGAGCCTCTTAATGCTCCCCTTTCTCGGGAAGAGGTCTCAAAGGCCATGAAGGAGCTGCAGCCGGGTAAAGCACTGGGACCGAATGGCCGTGGGTGTGAGTTTTATCGGGGGCTTGAGGATTTGTTGTTGGACCCATTGATGGGTATGTATTGTCACTCTTTTGACTCAGGGATGCTGCCACCAGCTCTCTGTGAGGCTAATATCTCTTTGATTCTGAAGAACCCAGAGGAGTGTACCTCTTATTGGCCAATATCTCTTCTGAAGCTTGACTACAAATTACGATCTAAAGTTTTGGCAAGAAGGACATCCTTCTAACAATCGTGGGGGGGGGGGGGGAGACTTTCCAGTAACAATGTTGGAAGGTTGCTGAATGCGATTCAGGATTTTCAGAAATACACAGTGGATGGGCTGGTGATCTCCTTCGATGCAGAAAGCTTTTGCTCGAGTCGAATTATTTGGTGCATACGGTTCGAGGCTTCGGATTGGGTGAGGATTATATCGTGTGGATTCAATTGTTGATTAAGAGTAAAGTCGCCAAGGTCCCAGATGACCACAGGCTGCTTTCCCCTTTGAGGGGCATAACTGACTGGTGGTGATTTAACCTGAGGATCAACACACCTCAGGCAAGAGACAAGGTTGAGAAGGTGGTGCCTTCATGAATAACCTCAGCCACGAATTGAAGTCTTGCTCTGCATCACAAACCAGCTGTCCAAACAACTGAGCTAAACCGGCCCCTGTTATATTACAGGCTGGGCAGGGCTCATGGATGGTTTATAGTTGTCGTATTTGAATTTGTCTCGACAAATAAATGTATCAAGCTGAGGGAGCAAAGGGTGTCAAATGTCTTTAAGAGAGAGAGAGAGAGAGACCTGGGCCAACCTTTCCAGAATTTGCACCCTCACTGGATTCACTTCCTTTCCCTTCAGTTGCTGCAAGTCACCAATTGATGGTCAGAATGAGAAAATAAATGAAAAGGGGAAGAAAAGTGTTTTACTCACAGATTTTAGAGACAGGAGGAAGTTTCTGTCTGTGTGAAGTTCAATTTCCATTCACATAAAAGTCACGCTGAGGAAAAATTCATCTGAGGAAGGAGCCGCGCTCCGAAAGCCCGTGTTTGAATCAAACCTGTTGGACTTTAACCTGGTGTTGTAAGACTTCTTACTGAGCTCACCCCAGTCCAACGCCCGCATCTCCACATCATTCACATAAAAGCCACGCTGATTGCCTGGAGGACCAGAGTCCTTCCGGTCAGCCAACTCTTCCCATTGGTCAACACCTCAGCAGGAATGTCAGGGGGTGGGCTTTCCCTCGCACATGCGCAGCCTCTCCTCTCTCTTGGACATGCGCAGTGCGGGCCGGGGAGGGGATATCACCGAGGTTTCTCTCTCTGGCCGGAACTGTCAGCCGGTTGCCTGGAAACCTTGTCTGGAGGAGGGGGAACAATGAGTGGGGCGGAGCTGCTGTGTCCAAGCGTAGGGCCTGCGCACTGGAACCCTGAGACGTCATTGCGGATTCCTATGTGTGCGCAGGAAAGTTGTTGACAAATGGAAAAAGTTGGTAAACCGGAAGGACTCTCTTCCACCATCCAATCAGCTCCCCCGTTGTCTGAATGCGGAAGCTGGACAATGAGGAAATCTGAGCTTCACACAGACTGAAACCTCCTCCTGTCTCCAACATCTGTGAGTAAAACATTTTCTTTTCTCCCCTTTCCATTTCTTTTCTCATTCTCACCTTTAGTTGGTGATTTGCAGCAACTGAAGGGAAAGGAAATGAGTCGAGGGAGGGTGCAGACTCTGGAAAGCTTGGCCCAGGTCTCTCTCTCGCTCTTAAAGACATTCACAACCTTTGCACCCTCAGCTTGACACATTTATTTGTCTGGCTAAAAGGATGGTCTCTTTCCCAATGTTCACAATTAAAGGGCTGGTTTCCCCAGGAGATGGCTGACATTTAAGGAGACAGTAAATTAACATCGGACAGAAGAATGTCTTGTGATGTTATATGGTACACATTAGTTATCTTATTTGTGATTCTGTAATAAAGTACATTTATTATTATTTCTAGCCTTATGTAGCTCGATTATATATTTCCAGTCATCTCTTCCCTCGGAGGGTTAATAGTCTCTGGATTTCTCTTCCACAGGGACCAGTGGGGTGTGGGGGTCATTGAATTTATTCATGGATGAGTTGGACAGATTTTTAATAAATTAATATGTGTTAATTCATGTTTTAAACAATGAATGCAACTGAGTAACAGAAAGAATGGTGGAAAATGGGTACAGAGCGGAACAAGAGATATTGCCAACATAAATACATGCAACACATTGCAGAATTAATTTGGAACAGGATATTTGAGGAACCAGAGCCTCGTGATGAAATGCCAGATGAATTGAACAACCAGTTGACAGGTTAAAGTAGTGACTGTGGAAAGAGGACAAGATTATCTAAAAACGGAGGATAACAATTCAATTTGTAAACCCAAAAATATCACAAACAGACTAACAGCAAAATCAAATTAATATGAATAACATAACATAGATGACATAGAACTCCTATAGTGCAGAAGGCCATTCGCCCCTCAAGTCTGCACTTAGCCTCAGAAATAGCCCTTCATTGAGGCCCACTCCCCATCCTATCCTCGTAACCGGGTACATTGATCATGGTCAACCCACCTAACCTACACATCTTGAACACAAAGGGGCAAATTAGTGTGACCAATCCACTTTCGCTGCACATCTTTGGACAGTGGGAGGAAACCAGAGTACCCAGAGGAAACACACAAAGACACAAGGAGAATGTGCAAACTCCAGACAGACAGCAACCCAAGGCTGGAATTGAGTCCCTTGCGCTGAGGTAGCAGTACTAACTACTGTGCCCGACTCCCGGCCTAAGTTGAATTTAATTCACTCATGGAAAGCCCAGGAGGAGCAAGTCAGTCAAATTGGAGCCTATGTATTTGTGAAGGAGTCCCATACTTTACCCAATGCAGCAGACAGAGGTGGCAAGGTAGCATAGTGGTTAGCACAGTTGTTTCACAGCTCCAGGGTCCCAGGTTCGATTCCCAGCTTGGGTCACTATCTGTGTGGAGTCTGCACGTTCTCACTGTGTCTGCGTGGGTTTCATCCAGGTGCTCCAGTTTCCTCTCACAGTCCAAAGATGTGGAGGTTAGATAGATTGGCCATGCTAAATTGCCCTCAGGTTAGGTGGGGTTACTA